>NC_084555.2:55525000-55642500 GCF_033978685.3 Nerophis lumbriciformis | reverse complement strand
ATATGAAATAACACGTGTGTAAAATTTGATGTGCTACCCCTCTGGTCAATATATGAAATAACAAGTGTGTGTAAGAAATTGAAATGCGCACCCTTGGGTGAAAATGAATTCAAAAAAATAAATAAATATGTATATAGAGACATACTGTAATAACAATTACAAAAAATATAAAAATAAATAAAATAAAAGCAGTCTTTTTCTCACAATGTGTCGACTTCTTACCTATAAAATTGGGAACAATTTCTCATATTCTTTCGGTTTCTGCAATATTACAATAATTTCTTGTAAAATTATTAATTTTATATGTAAAATTATTACTTTTTACTGCAAAATTGTGTCATATAAAATTCTGACTTTTATGACAATATTGCCAATTTTTTTGTTGTCCTTGTAAAATAGTGACATTTGTTTGAGTAAAATTATGACTTTTGTCATCATTTTGCCAAGTAAAATTCCAATTATTATTATAATATTGCCAACATTTTTAAGTTTTCTTATGAAACGGTGACTTTTTGTCGAGTAAAATTACAACTCTTTTCATAAAATTGCCGACACTTTTAGCTTTTCCCGTAAAATTGCGACTCTTATTGAGTAAAATTCCATTTTTTATCATAACATTGCACACGTTTTTCTTGTAAAATTTTGACTTGAGTTGAGTAAAATTACGACTTACAAAATTCAAAGTTTTTCTTGTGAAATTCCAACTCATTTTTCATAACAAACGTTTTTATATTTGCATAGTATGTATATATTATTAATGTTGTAAATACACTTCTTTATATATCTAGAAAGGGTGGTCCTAAAGAGGTAGGCATTTTTATTGGAGGTTTCTCTGATGCTGCCACAGAAAGATGTGTTTTATGCCACTCCTTCTTTGTCTCATTTTGTCCACCAAACGTAGTTTGTTTACATGTACACATTTCTCCGATGCTGCCACAGAAAGACGTGTTTTATGCCACTCCTTCTTTGTCTCATTTTGTCCACCAAACGTAGTTTGTTTACATGTACACATTTCTCCGATGCTGCCACAGAAAGACGTGTTTCATGCCACTCCTGCTTTGTCTCATTTTGTCCACCAAACGTAGTTTGTTTACATGTACAAATTTCTCCGATGCTGCCACAGAAAGACGTGTTTTATGCCACTCCTGCTTTGTCTCATTTTGTCCACCAAACGTAGTTTGTTTACATGTACACATTTCTCCGATGCTGCCACAGAAAGACGTGTTTTTTGCCACTCCTGCTTTGTCTCATTTTGTCCACCAAACGTAGTTTGTTTACATGTACACATTTCTCCGATGCTGCCACAGAAAGACGTGTTTTACGCCACTCCTGCTTTGTCTCATTTTGTCCACCAAACGTAGTTTGTTTACATGTACACATTTCTCCGATGCTGCCACAGAAAGACGTGTTTTATGCCACTCCTGCTTTGTCTCATTTTGTCCACCAAACGTAGTTTGTTTACATGTACACATTTCTCCGATGCTGCCACAGAAAGACGTGTTTTACGCCACTCCTGCTTTGTCTCATTTTGTCCACCAAACGTAGTTTGTTTACATGTACACATTTCTCCGATGCTGCCACAGAAAGACGTGTTTTATGCCACTCCTGCTTTGTCTCATTTTGTCCACCAAACGTAGTTTGTTTACATGTACACATTTCTCCGATGCTGCCACAGAAAGACGTGTTTTATGCCACTCCTGCTTTGTCTCATTTTGTCCACCAAACGTAGTTTGTTTACATGTACACATTTCTCCGATGCTGCCACAGAAAGACGTGTTTTATGCCACTCCTGCTTCGTCTCATTTTGTCCACCAAACGTAGTTTGTTTACATGTACACATTTCTCCGATGCTGCCACAGAAAGACGTGTTTTATGCCACTCCTTCTTTGTCTCATTTTGTCCACCAAACGTAGTTTGTTTACATGTACACATTTCTCCGATGCTGCCACAGAAAGACGTGTTTTACGCCACTCCTGCTTTGTCTCATTTTGTCCACCAAACGTAGTTTGTTTACGTGTACACATTTCTCCGATGCTGCCACAGAAAGACGTGTTTTACGCCACTCCTGCTTTGTCTCATTTTGTCCACCAAACGTAGTTTGTTTACATGTACAAATTTCTCCGATGCTGCCACAGAAAGACGTGTTTTATGCCACTCCTGCTTTGTCTCATTTTGTCCACCAAACGTAGTTTGTTTACATGTACAAATTTCTCCGATGCTGCCACAGAAAGACGTGTTTTATGCCACTCCTTCTTTGTCTCATTTTGTCCACCAAACGTAGTTTGTTTACATGTACACATTTCTCCGATGCTGCCACAGAAAGACGTGTTTTATGCCACTCCTTCTTTGTCTCATTTTGTCCACCAAACGTAGTTTGTTTACATGTACACATTTCTCCGATGCTGCCACAGAAAGACGTGTTTTATGCCACTCCTGCTTTGTCTCATTTTGTCCACCAAACGTAGTTTGTTTACATGTACAGATTTCTCCGATGCTGCCACAGAAAGACGTGTTTTATGCCACTCCTTCTTTGTCTCATTTTGTCCACCAAACGTAGTTTGTTTACATGTACACATTTCTCCGATGCTGCCACAGAAAGACGTGTTTTACGCCACTCCTGCTTTGTCTCATTTTGTCCACCAAACGTAGTTTGTTTACATGTACACATTTCTCCGATGCTGCCACAGAAAGACGTGTTTTACGCCACTCCTTCTTTGTCTCATTTTGTCCACCAAACGTAGTTTGTTTACATGTACAAATTTCTCCGATGCTGCCACAGAAAGACGTGTTTTATGCCACTCCTGCTTTGTCTCATTTTGTCCACCAAACGTAGTTTGTTTACATGTAAAAATTTCTCTGATGCTGCCACAGAAAGACGTGTTTTATGCCACTCCTTCTTTGTCTCATTTTGTCCACCAAACGTAGTTTGTTTACATGTACACATTTCTCCGATGCTGCCACAGAAAGACGTGTTTTATGCCACTCCTTCTTTGTCTCATTTTGTCCACCAAACGTAGTTTGTTTACATGTACACATTTCTCCGATGCTGCCACAGAAAGACGTGTTTTATGCCACTCCTGCTTTGTCTCATTTTGTCCACCAAACGTAGTTTGTGTACATGTACACATTTCTCCGATGCTGCCACAGAAAGACGTGTTTTATGCCACTCCTGCTTTGTCTCATTTTGTCCACCAAACGTAGTTTGTGTACATGTACACATTTCTCCGATGCTGCCACAGAAAGACGTGTTTTATGCCACTCCTTCTTCGTCTCATTTTGTCCACCAAACGTTGTATGCTGTGCGTGAATGCACAAAGGTGAGCTTTGTCGATTTTTTGCTGGAGTGCTTATCGGGCATATCCGTGACTGCAAGCTAATCGATGCTAACATGCTATTTAGGCTAGTTGTATGTACATATTGCATCATTATGCCTCGTTTTGTCAGGTTTGTCACTGATAGTTTAGTTATGTTTTGAGTTTTTCCTCTGTTTGTCTTTATTTCCTGCCGGCGCTCTTATTTTGGTTATTTCCTACTTGTCTCCCTGAGTACTGTGTCCCCTCAGCTGTGGCTGATAGGCACCTGTCAATTAGACGTGCTTTTCCCTCCAGTCAGTGCTGGAGTATTGTCAATGTCGCTAATGATTGTGAAGGTCAGTGTCATTCCTACTTGTCGATGTCAGCGTAGCTGCATGCGCTAGCGGTAAGCTATATTCTGTAGCTCTTTGTAGCTTGCTGTCTTTTCGTTCCTCGTCTTCCAGTTCCTGTTTCCCTGGCATCCTGTTTCCTGTTCCTAGTTCCTGGTTTGTGTTTTTTCTTTATATTTTTGGACATGAAATCATGTTTTCCTGCTCAATGTCTGCCGCCATCTCTGCATCTCGGGGTCCAGCACAAACACACTCTGACACGTTTGTAGCTATATTTGAGCTCATTTAATGTCCTTGACTTATGTCCTCTGTGTATTTACTTCATATTTGCATGTCTGGATGTAATATTTGCTGCATGTCTGATTGTTTGTGTCTGCATTTTACTAATGAATACTAGTGTCGACACAAAGAATTAAAAACTCCTGTGTTGCTAGGAACTAGGGATGAGTGATCACTCCAGCACTCAAAAAACCCTCCATTCTAAGTAAAGTCAAGCTCCACTTTAAAAAAAAAAAATGCACTAGCTTGATGCTAATGATTAGCATTAGCAATTTTACGTGGCGATTTCAACACCTCCAAATTCGTCAATGAAATCTATATCTAAGATGCACATTACAATCAAACTACTTGTGCGTGCAATACTTACATCATTAACACTTTTTAGGGCGCAACAAAAACAGAAAAAAAAAAACACATCTTGGACTTGCAACTGTGATTGCAAGAAAAACAATGAACATTTATGAACATACACTAAAGCAAAGAAATAAAGTAAAGAAAACAATTGGTACTGTTGAGTAGCGGTATCGATTCTCAGGTACCAGGAGTGGGTACCGTATCGCTTCAAATGTGAAAGTCGCCCAACAACTCAATGCGACCCGCCCCAGGGGGTCTTGAAGCCACTATTGGAGGAAGAAAAAGTGTTGCATATATTCTCACAAAGAGGCCATGCTGGATGACAAGCATGAGAAATGAGAAAGATGACTTTAGTGCTAGTCTGATTTCCATAGGACGTCACCCGACGGCGCCGACGAGGTCACCTGGCGAGAGAGAGAGAGAGAGAGAGAGAGAGAGAGAGTGAGGACACAGCTGAGGGGTTCCTCCAGCTGCAAGGAGGGAGGACTTAGAGCTCTGCAGGATTCTGGCATACAGCCACAGGGCAAAAGAAACAACCATCACTCTTTCATTTTCTCTATGCTTCAGCTTGTTTTTTACTTCTAACATTTTTGTTGGGGGGGAGGGGCTTGTTCAAACGCAGCGTTTGCAGCACAGCATGCGGAGTGTGTTGCCACATATGTTAGTTGCCGTGTATTATAAGTCCAACGCTTTGCCAAAGTGTGTACCGTATTTTTCAGTTGTGTTGGATTTCGTGAATGGTTGGTAGCTGTTATTTCTCAGGTTGAAAGTGACGTCGAGGAGGTTGACGGTTTGCTTGTTGGCTTCAATCGTGATCCGTAGGCCGACGTCACTTTCAACCTGAGAAATAACAGCTACCAACCATTCACGAAATCCAACACAACACTCCAATACGTGCACCATGACAGCAACCACCCACCCACCACCACGAAAAGAATACCTACCGGAATTAATAAAAGGCTATCGATGCTGTCATCTAGCAAAGCTGAATTTGACCAAGCAACCCCCCCGTACCAAAAAGCACTTGATGAAAGCGGATACAATTTCACCCTCACCTATGAACCCACGCCAGGAAACCAACCAAAAAAGAACAGAAAACGAAACAACATCATCTGGTACAACCCCCCATACAGCAAAAACGTCTCAACTAACATTGGCCACACATTCCTCACTCTGATTGACAAACACTTCCCCAAAGGCAACACCCTAAGAAAAGTATTCAACAAGAACAACATTAAATTGAGCTACAGCTGTATGAACAATATACGACAAATTATCTCAAACCACAACAAAACAATTGCAAATGAGCCGTCGGCCCCCGGACAGAGCGACTCCAAAACCAACAAAGGCTGCAACTGCCGCAAGAAACCTGATTGCCCTCTCAACGGGGGGGTGCTTACAAACATCAGTTGTTTACCAATCTAAGGTAACACGCAAGGACATTAACACATCCGACACATATGTAGGATTAACTGAGGGAGAGTTTAAAACCAGATGGAACAATCACAAGGCTTCTTTCAGGAACCAAAACCTGCGGAATACCACAGAACTCAAAGACAATAATGTCGAATATTCAATAACATGGCAAATTCTTGCATCCAGCACACCTTACAATAGTGGTAATAAAAGATGCAACCTATGCTTGAAAGAGAAACTGTTTATTATTTACCGTCCAGACCTGTCATCCCTCAACAAGCGCAGCGAAATTGTATCAGCATGCCGCCACAGACGGAAACACCTCCTAGGTAACACATGAGCCAATCACCACGCCCCTACGCCAGCCTGTACCCACCCACTCTGTGCCCTATATAAACCATGGTATGCGAATGCTCCCATTAAAATCTCCTGATGATTGAGGGTACCCCCCCTCATGAAACAGGCCTGTAGAGATGAAATAGTCTTGTGATTTTTTTTCCCACACATACATATATATATATATATATATATATATATATATATATATATATATATATATATATATATATATATATATATATATATATATATATATATATATATATATAGTTACTTTATATGCAGTCAACAACATCAACAAAGCTCATCTTTGTGCATTCACGCACAGCATAAAACGTTTGGCGGACAAAATGAGACAATAAAGGAGTGGCATAAAACACGTCTTTCCGCGGCAGCGTCGGTGACCGTTTTGCATGTAAACAAACTGCGGTGAGTTCAAGGACCGGCAAAATCAGTAGGACAAAACTGCGCCATCAGTGAAGCACGTTTAATATAAACGGTGGGATTTCTAACAATTAGGGAAAATTTGTGTCATGTTGTCCTCCTACAGAAACCATATTAAAACAAAAAATATTTTTTTTCTCCTATCTTTTTCTATTTTTATACATTTTTGTAAAAGCTCCAGGGAGCCGCTAAAGGGCCGCATGTGGCCCCAGAGCCGCGGGTTGCCGACCCCCCGCTTTAAAGGAATTACTTTGCATGACTTTTGTCTGATAGCGGACCAAACAGCTGCTTGTAATTTAGGGAGAGCTTTTTACCTTTTATGATTGGGACGTGTGTTGACCTTTTAGAGAGCCAGCGAAGTGCTGAAGCCTGTTGTGTTGCAATTGAAGAACGGCTGGTTAAAACTGTGACTGGAACGCACACACACACACACACACGCACACACACACACACACACACACACACACACACACACACACACACACACACACACACACACACACACACACACACACACAAACACACATTCTTGTATTTTATGCCTTCTTGAGACCTCCAATAAAAATGCCTACCACTTTAGGACCAGCCTTTCTAGATATATAAAGAAGTGTATTTACAACATTAATAATATATACATACTATGCAAATATAAAAAAAGTTTGTTGTGAAAAATGAGTTGGAATTTCACAAGAAAAACTTAGAATTTTGTAAGTCGTAATTTTACTCAACGCAAGTCAAAATTTTACAAGAAAAACGTGTGCAATGTTATGATAAAACTTGGAATTTTACTCAATAAGAGTCACAATTTTACAGGAAAAGCTAAAAACGTTGGCAATTTTATGAAAAGAGTTGTAATTTTACTCGACAAAAGTCACCGTTTCATAAGCAAACTTAAAAATGTTGGCAATATTATAATAATAATTGGAATTTTACTTGGCAAAATTATGACAAAAGAACAAAAATGTCACTATTTTACAAGGACAACAAAAAAATTGGCAATATTGTCATAAAAGTCTGAATTTTATATGACACAATTTTGCAGTAAAAAGTAATAATTTTACATAAAAAAGTAATAATTTTACCAGAAAATATTGCAATATTACAGAAACCGAAAAATATGAGAAATGTTTCCCAATTTAATAGGTAAGAAGTCGACACATTGTGAGAAAAAGACTGCTTTTAGTTATTTTTTTATTATTTTTTTTTGTAATTGTTTTTACAGTATGTCTCTATATACATATTTATTTATTTTTTTGAATTAATTTTCACCCAAGGGTGCCCATTTCAATTTCTTACACACACTTGTTATTTCATATGTTGACCAGAGGGGGAGCACATCAAATTTTACACACATGTTATTTCATATGTTGGCCAGAGGGGGAGCACTTTTAAAAGCGACACACGGTCAATTTGAGAAATCCCTCCTTTTTGGGACCACCCTCATGTTGATAGATGTCACCACAAATGAGACATTGTCTATTAGATGCAATGTTATTGATTTATGTCATCACTTGTTCACGCCTCCTCATATGGAAGATACTTTTTCTTCTTCATGTCTCAAGAAGGGTGGAAATACAAGAACACACACACACACACACACACACACACATTCTTGTATTTTATACCTTCTTGAGACCTCCAATAAAAATGCCTCCCTCTTTAGGACCAGCCTTTCTAGATATATAAAGAAGTGTATTTGCAACATTAATAATATATACATACTATGCAAATATTAAAAAGTTTGTTGTGAAAAATGAGTTGGAATTTCACAAGAAAAACTTAGAATTTTGTAAGTCGTAATTTTACTCAACGCAAGTCAAAATTTTACAAGAAAAACGTGTGCAATGTTATGATAAAACATGGAATTTTACTCAATAAGAGTCACAATTTTACAGGAAAAGCTAAAAACGTTGGCAATTTCATGAAAAGAGTTGTAATTTTACTCGACAAAAGTCACCGTTTCATAAGAAAACTTAAAAATGTTGGCAATATTATAATAATAATTGGAATTTTACTTGGCAAAATTATGACAAAAGAACAAAAATGTCACTATTTTACAAGGACAACAAAAAAATTGGCAATATTGTCATAAAAGTCAGAATTTTATATGACACAATTTTGCAGTAAAAAGTAATAATTTCACATAAAAAATTAATAATTTTACAAGAAAATATTGCAATATTACAGAAACCGAAAAATATGAGAAATTTTTCCCAATTTAATAGGTAAGAAGTCGACACATTGTGAGAAAAAGACTGCTTTTAGTTATTTTTTTAATTATTTTTTTTGTAATTGTTATTACAGTATGTCTCTATATACATATTTATTTATTTTTTTGAATTAATTTTCACCCAAGGGTGCACATTTCAATTTCTTACACACACTTGTTATTTCATATGTTGACCAGAGGCGGAGCACATCACATTTTACACACGTGTTATTTCATATGTTGGCCAGAGGGGGAGCACTTTTAAAAGTCAATTTGAGAAATCCCTCCTTTTTGGGACCACCCTCATTTTGATAGATGTCACCACAAATGAGACATTCTCTATTAGATGCAATGTTATTGATTTATGTCATCACTTGTTCACGCCTCCTCATATGGAAGATACTTTTCCTTCTTCATGTCTCAAGAAGGGTTAAAATACAAGAACACACAGACACACACACACACACACACACACACACACACACACACATTCTTGTATTTTATACCTTCTTGAGACCTCCAATAAAAATGCCTACCTCTTTAGGACCAGCCTTTCTAGATATATAAAGAAGTGTATTTACATAATACACTTATTATTTACATATTGTCATAAAAGTCAGAATTTTATATGACACAATTTTGCAGTAAAAAGTAATAATTTTACATAAAAAAGTAATAATTTTACAAGAAAATATTGCAATATTACAGAAACCGAAAAATATGAGAAATGTTTCCCAATTTAATAGGTAAGAAGTCGACACATTGTGAGAAAAAGACTGCTTTTCGTTATTTTTTTATTATTTTACTCGACAAAAGTCACCGTTTCATAAGAAAACTTAAAAATGTTGGCAATATTATAATAATAATTGGAATTTTACTTGGCAAAATTATGACAAAAGTCATAATTTTACTCAAAAAATGTCACTATTTTACAAGGACAACAAAAAAATTGGCAATATTGTCATAAAAGTCTGAATTTTATATGACACAATTTTGCAGTAAAAAGTAATAATTTTACATATAAAATTAATAATTTTACAAGAAAATATTGCAATATTACAGAAACCGAAAGAATATGAGAAATTGCTCCCAATTTAATAGTTAAAAAGTCTACATATAGTGAGAAAAAGACTGCTTTTAATTATTTTTTTATTATTTTTTTTGTAATTGTTATTTCAGTATGTCTCTATATACATATTTATCTATTTTTTTGAATTAATTTTCACCCAAGGGTGCGCATTTCAATTTCTTACACACACTTGTTATTTCATATGTTGACCAGAGGGGGAGCACATCAAATTTTCCACACGTGTTATTTCATATGTTGGCCAGAGGGGGAGCACTTTTATAAGCGACACACATTCTTGTATTTTATGCCTTCTTGAGACCTCCAATAAAAATGCCTACCTCTTTAGGACCAGCCTTTCTAGATATATAAAGAAGTGTATTTACAACATTAATAATGTATACATACTATGCAAATATAAAACAGTTTGTTGTGAAAAATGAGTTGGAATTTCACAAGAAAAACTTAGAATTTTGTAAGTCGTAATTTTACTCAACTCAAGTCAAAATTTTACATGAAAAACTGAACATGTGTGCAATGTTATGATAAAACTTGGAATTTTACTCAATAAGAGTCACAATTTTACAGGAAAAGCTAAAAACGTTGGCAATTGTATGAAAAGAGTTGTAATTTTACTCGACAAAAGTCACCGTTTCTTAAGAAAACTTAAACATTTTGGCAATATTATAATAATAATTGGAATTTTACTTGGCAAAATTATGACAAAAGTTATAATTTTACTCAAAAAATGTCACTATTTTACAAGGACAACAAAAAAATTGACAATATTGTCATAAAAGTCTGAATTTTATATGACACAATTTGGCAGTAAAAAGTAATAATTTTACATAAAAAAGTAATAATTTTACAAGAAAATATTGCAATATTACAGAAACCGAAAGAATATGAGAAACTGTTCCCAATTTTATAAGTAAGAAGTCGACACATTGTGAGAAAAAGATTGCTTTTAGTTATTTTTTTATTGTTTTTTTTGTAATTGTTATTACAGTATGTCTCTATATACATATTTATTTATTTCTTTGAATTAATTTTCACCCAAGGATGCGCATTTCAATTTCTTAACCCACACTTGTTATTTCATATGTTGACCAGAGGGGGAGCACATCAAATTTTACACACGTGTTATTTCATTTGTTGGCCAGAGGGGGAGCACTTTTATAAGAGACACACATTCTTGTATTTTATGCCTTCTTGAGACCTCCAATAAAAATGCCTACCACTTAAGGACCACCCTTTCTAGATATATAAAGAAGTGTATTTACAACATTAATAATATATGCATACTATGCAAATATTAAACAGTTTGTTGTGAAAAATTAGTTGGAATTTCACAAGAAAAACTTAGAATTTTGTAAGTCGTAATTGTACTCAACGCAAGTCCACATTTTACAAGAAAAACTGAACATGTGTGCAATGTTATGATAAAACTTGGAATTTTACTCAATAAGAGTCACAATTTTACAGGAAAAGCTAAAAACGTTGGCAATTTTATGAAAAGAGTTGTAATTTTACTCGACAAAAGTCACCGTTTCATAAGCAAACTTAAAAATGTTGGCAATATTATAATAATAATTGGAATTTTACTTGGCAAAATTATGACAAAAGTCATAATTTTACTCAAAAAATGTCACTATTTTACAAGGACAACAAAAAAAATTGGCAATATTGTCATAAAAGTCAGAATTTTATATGACACAATTTTGCAGTAAAAAGTAATAATTTTACATAAAAAAGTAATAATTTTACAAGAAAATATTGCAATATTACAGAAACCGAAAAATATGAGAAATGTTTCCCAATTTAATAGGTAAGAAGTCGACACATTGTGAGAAAAAAACTGCTTTTAGTTATTTTTTTTATTTTTTTTTTTGTAATTGTTATTACAGTATGTCTCTATATACATATTTATTTATTTTTTTGAGTTAATTTTCACCCAAGGGTGCGCATTTCAATTGCTTACACACACTTGTTATTTCATATGTTGACCAGAGGCGGAGCACATCAAATTTTACACACGTGTTATTTCATATGTTGGCCAGAGGGGGAGCACTTTTAAAAGTCAATTTGAGAAATCCCTCCTTTTTGGGACCACCCTCATTTTGATAGATGTCACCACAAATGAGACATTCTCTATTAGATGCAATGTTATTGATTTATGTCATCACTTGTTCACGCCTCCTCATATGGAAGATACTTTTCCTTCTTCATGTCTCAAGAAGGGTGGAAATACAAGAACACACACAAACACACACACATTCTTGTATTTTATACCTTCTTGAGACCTCCAATAAAAATGCCTACCACTTTAGGACCAGCCTTTCTAGATATATAAAGAAGTGTATTTACAACATTAATAATATATACATACTATGCAAATATAAAAAAGTTTGTTGTGAAAAATGAGTTGGAATTTCACAACAAAAACATAGAATTTTGTAAGTCGTAATTTTACTCAACTCAAGTCAAAATTTTACAAGAAAAACGTGTGCAATGTTATGATAAAACTTGGAATTTTACTCAATAAGAGTCACAATTTTACAGGAAAAGCTAAAAGCGTTGGCAATTTCATGAAAAGAGTTGTAATTTTACTCGACAAAAGTCACCGTTTCATAAGAAAACTTAAAAATGTTGGCAATATTTTAATAATAATTGGAATTTTACTTGGCAAAATTATGACAAAAGTCATAACTTTACTCAAAAAATGTCACTATTTTACAAGGACAACAAAAAAATTGGCAATATTGTCATAAAAGTCTGAATTTTATATGACACAATTTTGCAGTAAAAAGTCAGAATTTTACATAAAAAAGTAACAATTTTACAAGAAAATATTGCAATATTACAGAAACCGAAAAATATGAGAAATGTTTCCCAATTTAATAGGTAAGAAGTCGACACATTGTGAGAAAAAGACTGCTTTTAGTTATTTTTTTTAGTTTTTTTTTTGTAATTGTTATTACAGTATGTCTCTACATATGTATTTATTTTTTTGAGTTAATTTTCACCCATGGGTGCGCATTTCAATTTCTTACACACACTTGTTATTTCATATGTTGACCAGAGGGGGAGCACATCAAATTTTACACACGTGTTATTTCATATGTTGGCCATTAGGGGGAGCACTTTTAAAAGTCAATTTGAGAAATCCCTCCTTTTTGGGACCACCCTCATTTTGATAGATGTCACCACAAATGAGACCTTCTCTATTAGATGCAATGTTATTGATTTATGTCATCATCCTCATATGGAAGATACTTTTCCTTCTTCATGTCTCAAGAAGGGTGGAAATACAAGAACACACACACAGGTATGGCAGTGCACAGTGGGTATAGTCAACAGGGAAGCGTATTGTTGGCAGCCACCAACAATGAATATGATTGAATATACAAGCAGTCGGCATGAATGTAATTCTATTTACATTTTAGCCAAACAAAGGTTGTTGTCGGGTGGCTGAGGGAGTTGGAGCGTTAAACAAAACAATCCCGTCTGCCAAAAAGCTGCTCCTTCACAGGCTCATCCAGGAGGAGGTGGTCGAAGGAATTTCCTTGGAGCCTTCTTTGGAAACGACTCGTCTGAAAGAATTGAAATTAGGACTGGTGCCAATGTTGTTTCATCTGGTGATGTTTCTCCGGGACGTCAGCCGAAGATCCCCCCCGCCGGAGGCCTCGTCCTGTCCAACGTGGACTTGTTGAGCGTTGTTTGCGCACACCGGCTGACTGATAATGAGACTCGCCGCACGACATCGGAAGTCTTTTCAAACTAATTGCGGGGATGGAAATGTCAGCCCCGCCAAAGCCCCACCAAAGCCCCGCCAAAGCCCCCCCAAAGGCGACCTCTGTAATGGAGGATCACCTTTAGAGTCTTCGTCAAACGTTGTCAGTCGCGTCCTCTCCCAGGTGGATTTGACGATGTTGACACAAGAACCATGTTGGTTTTCAATGATGTCCAGTAGCTGAGGTCAGAGGTTACATGCGTGGATGTTTCCCGTCTGGCCTTTGCAAGTCACAAATCAACAGAGGTGGGTAGTAACGCGCTACATTTACCGTAGTTTCCGCACTATAAGGCGCACCGGATTATTAGCCGCACCTTCAATGAATGGCATATTTCAAAACTTTGTCCACCTATAAGCCGCCCCGGACTATAAGCCGCGCCTACGCTGCGCTAAAGGGAATGTCAAAAAAACAGTCAGATAGGTCAGTCAAACTTTAATAATATATTAAAAACCAGCGTTCTAACAACTCTGTCCCAAAATGTACGCAAATGTGCAATCACAAACATAGTACAATTCAAAATAGTGCAGAGCAATAGCAACATAATGTTGCTCGAACGTTAATGTCACAACACACAAAATAAACATAGCGCTCACCTTCTGAAGTTATTCTTCATTCGTAAATCCTTCGAATTCTTCGTCTTCGGTGTCCGAATTGAAAAGTTGGGCAAATGTGGGATCCAAAATGGCCGGTTCCGTCTCGTCGAAGTCATCGGAGTCAGTGTCGCTGTTCAGCAGTTCTGTGAATCCTGCCTTCCGGAAAGCTCGGACCACAGTTGTGACCGAAATATCTGCCCAGGCATTTACGATCCACTGGCAGATGTTGGCGTATGTCGTCCGGCGCTGTCTCCCTGTCTTAGTGAAGGTGTGTTCGCCTTCGGTCATCCATTGTTCCCACGCCGTTCGCAGTCGTGATTTGAATGCCCTGTTGACACCAATATCCAGCGGTTGGAGTTATTTGGTTAATCCACCCGGAATGACGGCGAGTGTTGTATTTGTGTGCTTCACTTGTTTTTTGACACCATCTGTGATGTGGGCGCGCATGGAGTCGTATATCAACATGGACGGAGCTGCGTGAAAAAAGCCACCCGGCCTCTTCGCGTAAACTTCCCTTAACCACTCGCTCATCTTTTCTTCATCCATCCATCCCTTCGAGTTAGCTTTTATGATGACGCCGGCTGGAAAGGTCTCTTTTGGCAAGGTCTTCCTTTTGAATATCACCATGGGTGGAAGTTTCTGGCCATTAGCATGGCAAGCTAGAACCACAGTGAAGGACGACTTCTCATTCCCTGTGGTGCGAATATTCACCGTACGTCCTCCCGTTGTATCCACAGTGCGGTTCACAGGAATATCAGTTGCTGTGAAATAGTAGTCCGTGTGAGGATGGAGAGATTGCGTCTTTTCATGAACCGGATCCCTGTCGCTTAGTAGGAGCCATTTTGTGGTCTTTACAGATGTAAACAGGAAATGAAACGTACGGTAATATCCGCGCGCTTTTTCTTCTTCTACGCGGGCGGGTGGTTGCTTACAGTAGAAGAAGAAGCGCTTCCTGTTCTATGGGGGCGGGTGCTTACCTTGGCGGTTGCTTGCGTAGAAGAAGAAGCGCTTCCTGTTCTACCGGGAAAAAAGATGGCGGCTGTTTACCGTAGTTGCGAGACCGAAACTTTATGAAAATGAATCTTAATATTAATCCATATATAAAGCCCACCGGGTTAAAAGCCGCACTGTCAGCTTTTGAGTAAATTTGTGGTTTTTAGGTGCGGCTAATGGTGCGGAAAATACGGTACTCTGTTACATCTACTTGAGTAACTTTTGGGATAAATTGTACTTCTAAGAGTAGTTTTAATGCAACATACTTTTACTTATACTTAAGTATATTTATAGAGAAGAAACTCTACTTTTACTCCGCTACTTTTACTCCGCTACTTTTATCTACATTCAGCTCGCTACTCGCTACTAATTTTTATCGATCTGTTAATGCACGCTTTGTTTGTTTTGGTCTGTCAGACAGACCTTCATAGTGCCTGCGTTTCAACAAATACAGTCACTGGTGACGTTCACTCCGTTCCACCAATCAGATGCAGTCACTGGTGACGTTGGACCAATCAAACAGAGCCAGGCGGTCACATGACCTGACTTAAACAAGTTGAAAAACTTATTGGGGTGTTACCATTTAGTGGTCATTTGTACGGAATATGTACTGTACTGTGCAATCTACTAATAAAAGTTCCAATCAATCAATCAAAAGTGTGAAGGAAAAAAGACCCTTTTTTATTTCAACCGTACATCCCGTCAAAAGCCTAAAGACTGACTGCACAGTTCCTGTCTTCACAATAAAAGTGCCGCGCCATCGCGCCTGCGCTTTCAAAACAAGAGTCTCCGAAAGCCAGCGTAAACAAGCTAGCAAGCTACGGAGTTTGACGCCAATATATTTCTTGTAAAGTGTATAAAAACGAATATGGAAGCTGGACAAATAGGATGCCAAAAACCAACCACTTTCATGTGGTATTAGACAGAAAGGAGGAACTTTTCTTCTGTCTGATTACAATCAATGCAAGTCATCAGAATCAGGTAATACACCAACTTATATTCTTGTCTTCATTAAAGAAAGGAATCTATATGTGTTAAACATGCATGTATATTCATTAAAACACCTTTAACATGTAAACAAAAACGGCAAAATAAATACTTATAAATTATATACTGTATAAATCAATGTATATGTATGTATGCATAGGGTTAGGGTTAGGGTTAGGGTTCAACCTATGCTTGAAAGAGAAACTGTTTATTATTTACCGTCCAGACCTGTCATCCCTCAACAAGCGCAGCAAAATTGTAACAGCATGCCGCCATAGACGGAAACACCTCCTAGGTAACACATGAGCCAATCACCACGCCCCTACGCCAGCCTGTACCCACCCAGTCTGTGCCCTATATAAACCATGGTATGCGAATGCTCCCATTAAAATCTCCTGATGATTGAGGGTACCCCCCCTCATGAAACAGGCCTGTAGAGATGAAATAGTCTTGTGATTTTTTTTCCCACACATATATATATATATATATATATATATATATATATATATATATATATATATATATATGATATGAGTGTGTATGTTACTCATCAGTTACTCAGTACTTGAGTAGTTTTTTCACAACATACTTTTTACTTTTACTCAAGTAAATATTTGGGTGACTACTCCTTACTTTTACTTGAGTAATACATCTCTAAAGTAACAGTACTCTTACTTGAGTACAATTTCTGGCTACTCTACCCACCTCTGCAAATCAATCGATCAATCGCAATTTACAAACCCCGTTTCCATATGAGTTGGGAAATTTGTGTTAGATGTAAATATAAACGGAATACAATGATTCGCAAATCCTTTTCAAGCCATATTCAGTTGAATATGCTACAAAGACAACATATTTGATGTTCAAATAATCATTAACTGTAGAATTTGATGGCAGCAACACGTGACAAAGAAGTTGGGAAAGGTGGCAATAAATACTGATAAAGTTGAGGAATGCTCATCAAACACTTATTTGGAACATCCCACAGGTGTGCAGGCTAATTGGGAACAGGTGGGTGCCATGATTGGGTATAAAAACAGCTTCCCAAACCCCTTTGTCCACAACTGCGTGAGCAAATAGTCAAACAGTTTAAGAACAACATTTCTCAAAGTGAAATTGCAAGAAATTGAGGGATTTCAACATCTACGGTCCATAATATCATCAAAAGGTTCAGAGAATCTGGAGAAATCACTCCACGTAAGCGGCATGGCCGGGAAACCAACATTGAATGACCGTGACCTTCCATCCCTCAGACGGCACTGTTTCAACAATCTCTAAAGGATATCACCACATGGGCTCAGGAACACTTCAGCAGAGGTGGGTAGAGTAGCCAGAAATTGTACTCAAGTAAGAGTACTGTTACTTTAGAGATTTATTACTCAAGTAAAAGTAAGGAGTAGTCACCCAAATATTTACTTGAGTAAAAGTAAAAAGTATGTTGTGAAAAAACTACTCAATTACTGAGTAACTGATGAGTAACATACACACACATATCATATATATATATATATATATATATATATATATATATATTTATATATATATATATATATGTATGTGTGGGAAAAAAAATCACAAGACTATTTCATCTCTACAGGCCTGTTTCATGAGGGGGTGTACCCTCAATCATCAGGAGATTTTAATGGGAGCATTCGCATACCATGGTTTATATAGGGCACAGAGTGGGTGGGTACAGGCTGGCGTAGGGGCGTGGTGATTGGCTCATGTGTTACCTAGGAGGTGTTTCCGTCTGTGGCGGCATGCTGTTACAATTTCGCTGCGCTTGTTGAGGGATGACAGGTCTGGACGGTAAATAATAAACAGTTTCTCTTTCAAGCATAGGTTGCATCTTTTATTACCACTATTGTAAGGTGTGCTGGATGCAAGAATTTGCCATGTTATTGAATATTCAACATTATTGTCTTTGAGGTCCCAAATGTGTTTGCTGAGTTCTGTGGTATTTCGCAGGTTTTGGTTCCTGAAAGAAGCCTTGTGATTGTTCCATCTGGTTTTGAATTCTCCCTCGGTTAATCCTACATATGTGTCGGATGTGTTAATGTCCTTGCGTATTACCTTAGATTGGTAGACAACTGATGTTTGTAAGCACCCCCCCGTTGAGAGGGCAATCAGGTTTCTTTCGGCAGTTACAGCCTTTGTTGGTTTTGGAGTCGCTCTGTCTGGGGGCCGACGGCTCATTTGCAATTGTTTTGTTGTGGTTTGAGATGATTTGTCGTATATTGTTCATGCAGCTGTAGCTCAATTTAATGTTGTTCTTGTTGAATACTTTTCTTAGGGTGTTGTCTTTGGGGAAGTGTTTGTCAATCAGATTGAGGAATTTGTGTCCAATGTTCGTTGAGACGTTTTTGCTGTATGGGGGGTTGTACCAGATGATGTTGTTTCGTTTTCTGTTCTTTTTTGGCTGGTTTCCTGGCGTGGGTTCATAGGTGAGGGTGAAATTGTATCCGCTTTCATCAAGGGCTTTTTGGTACGGGGGGGTTGCTTGGTCAAATTCAGCTTTGCTAGATGACAGCATCGATAGCCTTTTATTGATTCCGGTAGGTATGTGTGTATATATATGTGTATATATATATATGTGTATATATACATATATATATATATATATATATATATATATATATATATGTACATATATATATATATATATATATATATATATATATATATATATATATATATATATATATATTTATATATATATACACATATATATATACACATATATATACACCCATATACATATATATATATATATATATATATATATATATATATATATATATATACATATATATACACATATATATATATATATAGTATATAATTTGTATTTATTTATTTTGCCGTTTTTGTTTACATGTTAAAGGTGTTTTAATGAATATACATGCATGTTTAACACATAAAGATTCCTTTCTTTCATGAAGACAAGAATATAAGTTGGTGTATTACCTGATTCTGATGACTTGCATTGATTGTAATCAGACAGTAGTGATGATAACGTCCACGTTTTCAAATGGAGGAGAAAAAAAAGTTCCTCCTTTCTGTCTAATACCACATGAAAGTGGTTGGTTTTTGGCACCTTATTTGTCCAGCTTCGATATTCGTTTTTATACACTTTACAAGAAATACATTGGCGGCAAACTCCGTAGCTCGCTAGCTTGTTTGCGCTGGCTTTCGGAGACTCTTGTTTTGAAAGCGCAGGCACGATGGAGCGGCACTTTTATTGTGAAGACAGGAACTGTGCAGTCAGTCTTTAGGCTTTTGACGGGATGTACGATTGAAATAAAAAAGTGTCTTTTTTCCTTCACACTTTTGATTGATTGATTGGAACTTTTATTAGTAGATTGCACAGTACAGTACATATTCCGTACAATTGACCACTAAATGGTAACACCCCAATACGTTTTTCAACTTGTTTAAGTCAGGTCATGTGACCGCCTGGCTCTGTTTGATTGGTCCAACGTCACCAGTGACTGCATCTGATTGGTGGAACGGAGTGAACGTCACCAGTGACTGTATTTGTTGAAACGCAGGCACTATGAAGGTCTGTCTGACAGACCAAAACAAACAAAGCGTGCATTAACAGATCGATAAAAATTAGTAGCGAGTAGCGAGCTGAATGTAGATAAAAGTAGCGGAGTAAAAGTAGCGTTCCTTCTCTATAAATATACTCAAGTAAAAGTAAAAGTATGTTGCATTAAAACTACTCTTAGAAGTACAATTTATCCCAAAAGTTACTCAAGTAGATGTAACGGAGTAAATGTAGCGCGTTACTACCCACCTCTGGTTGTAAGTAAAAAAAAAGGTCAAAGACAAAGCTATTCGGTTTCTTGTGAGTATATACACTTCACTGCCGATGTGGGGGGGCGCCACCTAAAATCTTGCCTAGGGCGCCAGATTGGTTAGGGCCGGGCCTGGTCATACCCCAACGTTAGACACCAGTGTTGTCTCAATTTACAAATACAACTATTCTGCAACGATGTTTCAAAGTCCGTTTTAAAAGGACATGTATGTATCATCAAGGTTGTATCAATGTCAAAGTCAGTTTTAAAAGGACATGTATGTATCATCAACGTCTCGTGCCTGCTGGGAAGGACATAGTCGGAGACATTTAGACCGGAAGACGCTGGTCCTACACAGAGTCTGTGATGCATCCCGGCTGGAAGTGCTTAGTCCCGCCTTTCTACTTTAGCTAATTAGAAGCAGCGTGTGACCCCTGACGATAAATCTCAGCTGTCCGTCTTGGACGCAGAGGACAGCTGAGCGTTAAGAAGCACGGCGGGACTGCGGGAGGAGTTAGCTTTTGGTTTAAGAATAAGGTCTTCTAATTCCAGTCGGGACCACAGGGGGCTGCTGGGATCACTGATGATATTTGATGTTAAAGCTAAGACAAGCACAGTTAATCCCACACTGTGAAGGAACATTGACATTCTAGTAGCGAGTACGTGTGTGAGTGTGTGTGTGTGTGTGTGTGTGTCATCGCACGCCTAAATGAAAAAGAATATCTGTGCAATCTACCTAGCAGCCAGTTATTTTAGAGTCCACCACATTTGGATTCCCTGATAAACATCAGTGAAATAATGTGGCTGCTCATGAAGTCCATTGCAGGAAAGACCAGCAGGGAAACATTTCTTCCTGATTGCTAAATGTGATTAAGCGGAAAGGCCTGCGCTGCGCGGCGCAAATTCATTACTCCGCCGCCGAAGATGTGTTCTTTACCGCCTCCTTGCACGCACACACTTGGTGTATTCTCCAGCAGGCTTCGTTCAAGTCTGATTCGGAATCCTCGTCACTCACCCATACCTGCCAACTACTCCGGTTTTCCCGTAATTAGTACGGTTTTCATCAACCTATTCCGGGTTACGGTTGCAGTGATAAAAAATACGGTTTTTCATTAATTAAAAAAAAAATTATTTTTTTTAAGTTTTATTCACGAAATTGCGTAACAACAATGACAATCGACACTGCTTCCCGTAATTCCTATCGAGCCATTCCGAATGCCATGCGCGAGGCTATTTATAGCACCGCTGCCAAGCACGAGGCACCAGTTGCCATTGTTTCCAAACGAGCGAACGATCATGGAATCAGCCGGAGAAAATTCGCAAACGAGTCTTAAACCGAAAAGAAAACTGCAGTCATTCCGTGAAGAATATTCAAAAGCCTATCCGGGAATAATTATCCGTTCCAAAAAGGGTGAAAACTACGCGAATTGCACCTTGTGCAGACAAGATTTTTCGATCGGACACGGAGGAATTAGCGATGTAAAAGACCACGTTGGGACAAAAAAACACAAGTCTAATGCCGTTGCTAGCGATACAAGTGGAACACTTTCAACGTTTTTCGTCGCCCAAACAGATTCTTTGGATGTGATAAATGCCGAAGTTTTATTTACGGAGGCAATAATTGAGCATGGATTTCCAATCGCACTGGCTGATCACATGGGACAGTTAAATGTTTGTAATGCAACCTTTAAAAATCATTACGCGGTGATCGCGGTCCCAAAAATAAACTTTTCTTGCATGATAATGTCCAGAAAAATTCGCTTTATATTACTATAGAGTCCTTTTAACGAATGAGTTTGATGGTTTATCACAAACTTTAAATGAAAGAAGTCCTTTGTTCTCCTGCACCATGCATATGCGCTTTGGCCTTGCTTCGTGTTTGGTGCGCAATCCTGTCGGCTGTATTTCACAGCACGACATACTGTTAAAAGTGTTTATACTATTTATGCTTTCAAGTCCAAGTTGAAGAAATCTTGTTAAATGTTGACAGCATAACTACCAAAATACAGAAGTATGTCCTTAATATTTTTGCAGTGCTATTTCTGTTGAAAAGTTCAAATGATTACATTAGAGATGTGATGTGCCACTTTTCAAGCGTCTGATGGCTTCAATTAATTTTCATTCATTTTTCACATTTTGAATTCTTTTGAAAGGTTTACAAAAAAACGACATTTGAATTGTAATTCCATGCTATTGACAGGACTATTAATTTTAATGAAGTTAGCTTACCATGTTTACAGTATGATAATTGTGATAGAAATGTGAATTTTAGGCACAGAATATTTTTTACAATTGAACAAGGCAGTAGATTATACAAGCTTGGACAGAAAGTTAATAATGACACCAATTTTTTTTTTTAATGGAATTGTTTAGTACTGTTTTACCATTTGTTTACTGTAAAAAGTGTTCATACTTTCAATTATCAAATTGAAGTCTTGTGAAAGGTTGACAGGATAACTGGCATTAACTGTCAAAATAATTTCAAACTATTGAAGTTAGCTTACAGAATAAACATGTCAATCAACCCATATGATTTTTGCTGTAATATTTTTGTTTTGAAAAGTCACTGTGACTGATAGAAAAGTGATGGTTTTAGCAACATTTTAACCTGTCTGAATGCTAATAATCATTTTGCGTCGGGCCCTGGACCCTGGCTACTAGGTTTTTCTGATTTCAAAAGTTGGCAGGTATGCTCACCTTCTGTGGCTCGCTCACCGCTTGTTATTGGTGTGTCATATCGGTGAATATCCTGGCGGTGGAGTCGTCTTATTAATAATTCAGGCAGTGTTCTTTGTGATTTAAAGTGACACTTTCATACAGCTCCACAGCAAACGTCATTGGGGGTCAAACTGTCGCCATCAAAACACCTCAATGAATGTTGTAGTGCTCCAGTGACGTGCGGTCACTAGAGGCAGGTGAGGTTCGAGGTTCGACTATCCGGCGTAGCCTCCTCTCCAGTACACCTGAATAGACCTTACCGGGAAGGCTGAGGAGTGTGATCCCACGATAGTTGGAACACACCCTCCGGTTCCCCTTCTTAAAGAGAGGAACCACCACCCCGGTCTGCCAATCCAGAGGTACCGCCCCCGATGTCCACGCGATGCTGCAGAGTCTTGTCAACCAAGACAGCCCCACAGCATCCAGAGCCTTAAGGAACTCCGGGCGGATCTCATCTACCCCCGGGGCCTTGCCACCGAGGAGCTTTTTAACTACCTCGGCAACCTCAGCCCCAGAAATAGGAGAGCCCACCACAGACTCCCCAGGCACTGCTTCCTCATAGGAAGACGTGCTGGTGGGATTGAGGAGGTCTTCGAAGTATTCCCTCCACCGATCCACAACATCCGCAGTCGAGGTCAGCAGAACACCATCCTCGCCATACACGGTGTTGATAGTGCACCGATGTCACCGATTCTGTTCATAACTTTTATGGACAGAATTTCTAGGCGCAGTCAAGGCGTTGAGGGGATCCGGTTTGGTGGCTGCAGGATTAGGTCTCTGCTTTTTGCAGATGATGTGGTCCTGATGGCTTCATCTGGCCAGGATCTTCAGCTCTCGCTGGATCGGTTCGCAGCCGAGTGTGAAGCGACTGGGATGAGAATCAGCAAGTCTGAGTCCATGGTTCTCGCCCGGAAAAGGGTGGAGTGCCATCTCCGGGTTGGGGAGGAGATCTTGCCCCAAGTGGAGGAGTTCAAGTACCTCGGAGTCTTGTTCACGAGTGAGGGAAGAGTGGATGGTGAGATCGACAGGCGGATCGGTGCGGCGTCTTCAGTAATGCGGACGCTGTATCGATCCGTTGTGGTGAAGAAGGAGCTGAGCCGGAAGGCAAAGCTCTCAATTTACCGGTCGATCTACGTTCCCATCCTCACCTATGGTCATGAGCTTTGGGTTATGACCGAAAGGACAAGATCACGGGTACAAATGAGTTTCCTCCGCCGGGTGGCGGGGCTCTCCCTTAGAGATAGGGTGAGAAGCTCTGTCATCCGGGAGGAGCTCAAAGTAAAGCCGCTGCTCCTCCACATGGAGAGGAGCCAGATGAGGTGGTTCGGGCGTCTGGTCAGGATGCCACCCGAACGCCTCCCTAGGGAGGTGTTTAGGGCACGTCCGACCGGTAGGAGGCCGCGGGGAAGACCCAGGACACGTTGGGAAGACTATGTCTCCCGGCTGGCCTGGGAACGCCTCGGGGTCCCACAGGAAGAGCTGGATGAAGTGGCTGGGGAGAGGGAAGTCTGGGCTTCCCTGCTTAGGCTGCTGCCCCCGCGACCCGACCTCGGATAAGCGGAGGAAGATGGTGTTTGCTCGGTACTCGTTTTATCTTTTAACCTGTTCATTGTACAGCACTTTGGCTACCCCTGTGGTAAATTTTAAATGTGCTTTATAAATAAAGTTGATAGTTTTAGCTATTTGGCTGTTCTACTTTTTATTAGGGCCCGCATGGCCCATTGCATAAGGACTCCCAAAGGGAGTCCTTATGCAATGGGCCATAAGGACCTATTGAATTTGTAAGGTTTTATTCTTTATTATTATTATACCGACCGCCTCTTTGAGCTGTAATTTGACCCACTTAACATGCTTCAAGACCCACACATCGGGACCTGCGAAAATTGTCTTTTGATAAAAAAACCCCCCTAGGAAAAATAAAAAACAGACTGCCTGTAACTCCCACTAGGAAGGTCGGAGAGACATGAAACAAAAACCTCTATGTAGGTCTGACTTAGACCTAGTTCTCATAATTGTATATCCTCGGGCAAAAATCAACAGGAAGTTGGCAATTCCCCCTTCAAGACAAAAAAAGTACTAAAAACAGTAACTTTTGCCTCTTTGAGCTGTAATTTGACCCCCTTAACACGCTTCAAAACTCACCAAACTGAACGCACACATCAGGACTGGCAAAAATTGCGCTCTAATAAAAATACCTAACCCCAAATTTAAAAATTGCGCTCCTCGCAAGAAAAAAATGACAAAACTGCCTGTAACTCCCACTGGAAAAGTCGGACAGACATGAAACAAAAACCTCTCCGTAGGTCTCACTTAGACCTAGATTTCATAAATTGACAACCCCCAGCAAAAATCTACAGGAAGTTTGCTATTCCCCCTTCAACACAACATTTTTGCATAAACCGGTCACCTTTCTTTAAACATTATCTCCTCTGAGCGTGTCTGTCGTTTCGGCTTCAAACTAACACAGGAGAGAGATTGAACCCTTCTGATTAAAAGTTATCGAAAGAGTTTTGATTCCGGCTCCGGTTTTGATTTTATGACCCTTCTAAGAGCCGCTGCGCTGATGCTGCTGTTTTTTCAAGAAGGCTGCTTAAAAGCAGGAAGCACCAGCGTGCCCACACAATGCAGACAAGGTAGGTACACTAGACAAAAGTCTTGGGACACTTATGACTACATTTTGACAAAAGTATTGGGACACTTACGACTAAAACTAGACTAAAGTTTTGGACACTTAGGACTACAACTGGACAAAAGTGTTGGGACACTTAGGACTAAAAATTGACAAAAGTATTGGGCCACTGGGGACTAAAACTTAAGTATTGGGACACTTACACTGGACAAAAGTATTGGGACATTTAGGACTACATTTTGACAAAAGTATTGGGACACTTACGACTAAAACTAGACTAAAGTTTTGGACACTTAGGACTACAACTGGACAAAAGTGTTGGGACACTTAGGACTAAAAATTGACAAAAGTATTGGGCCACTGGGGACTAAAACTTAAGTATTGGGACACTTACACTGGACAAAAGTATTGGGACATTTAGGACTACATTTTGACAAAAGTATTGGGACACTTAGGACTAAAACTAGACTAAAGTTTTGGACACTTAGGACTACAACTGGACAAAAGTGTTGGGACACTTAGGACTAAAAATTGACAAAAGTATTGGGCCACTGGGGACTAAAACTTAAGTATTGGGACACTTACACTGGACAAAAGTATTGGGACATTTAGGACTACATTTTGACAAAAGTATTGGGACACTTACGACTAAAACTAGACTAAAGTTTTGGACACTTAGGACTACAACTGGACAAAAGTGTTGGGACACTTAGGACTAAAAATTGACAAAAGTATTGGGCCACTGGGGACTAAAACTTAAGTATTGGGACACTTACACTGGACAAAAGTATTGGGACATTTAGGACTACATTTTGACAAAAGTATTGGGACACTTACGACTAAAACTAGACTAAAGTTTTGGACACTTAGGACTACAACTGGACAAAAGTGTTGGGACACTTAGGACTAAAAATTGACAAAAGTATTGGGCCACTGGGGACTAAAACTTAAGTATTGGGACACTTACACTGGACAAAAGTATTGGGACATTTAGGACTACATTTTGACAAAAGTATTGGGACACTTACGACTAAAACTAGACTAAAGTTTTGGACACTTAGGACTACAACTGGACAAAAGTGTTGGGACACTTAGGACTAAAAATTGACAAAAGTATTGGGCCACTGGGGACTAAAACTTAAGTATTGGGACACTTACACTGGACAAAAGTATTGGGACATTTAGGACTACATTTTGACAAAAGTATTGGGACACTTACGACTAAAACTAGACTAAAGTTTTGGACACTTAGGACTACAACTGGACAAAAGTGTTGGGACACTTAGGACTAAAAATTGACAAAAGTATTGGGCCACTGGGGACTAAAACTTAAGTATTGGGACACTTACACTGGACAAAAGTATTGGGACATTTAGGACTACATTTTGACAAAAGTATTGGGACACTTACGACTAAAACTAGACTAAAGTTTTGGACACTTAGGACTACAACTGGACAAAAGTGTTGGGACACTTAGGACTAAAAATTGACAAAAGTATTGGGCCACTGGGGACTAAAACTTAAGTATTGGGACACTTACACTGGACAAAAGTATTGGGACATTTAGGACTACATTTTGACAAAAGTATTGGGACACTTACGACTAAAACTAGACTAAAGTTTTGGACACTTAGGACTACAACTGGACAAAAGTGTTGGGACACTTAGGACTAAAAATTGACAAAAGTATTGGGCCACTGGGGACTAAAACTTAAGTATTGGGACACTTATGACTAAAACTTGACATAAGTATTGGGACACTCATGACTACCACTGAACAAAAGTATTGGGACACTTAGGACTAAAACTGGACAAAAGTATTGGGACACTTATGACTAAAACTTGACATAAGTATTGGGACACTCATGACTACCACTGAACAAAAGTATTGGGACACTTAGGACTAAAACTGGACAAAAGTATTGGGACACTTATGACTAAAACTTGACATAAGTATTGGGACACTCATGACTACCACTGAACAAAAGTATTGGGACACTTAGGACTAAAACTGGACAAAAGTATTGGGACACTTAGGACTAAAACTGGGCAAAAGTATTGGGACACTTACAACGAAATGTGGACATAAGTATTGGGACACTTGGGACTAAAACTTGACAAAAGTATTGGGACAATTCGGACTAAAAGTAGACAAAAGTATTGGGACACTTATGACGAAAACTGAACAAAAGTATTGGGACACTTAGGACTAGCACCTGCCAAATATGCGGGCCCGACCAATGCTGCTTGCAGCTTTAATTTGTATTTGTATTTGTATTTTTTTTATTTTTTTTATTTATGTATTATTACTATTATATATATATATTTTTTAATACACTGTAGCACTTTGAGGTTGTTTACTTAATGTAAAGTGCTTTTTACAAATAAAATATATTATTATTATTATTATTATACTGTATTTATGTGTTCTATGGTTATCATTACACTTTTACCGTACTGGCATCACATTAAAAAGGCGCAATATTTCAAGCTTTGTTTGACCCTTTGGTCCAAATTTTCCCTTTGGAGGTTCAGCTCCAATTTGTATGAATATTGTCGACTCGGTTTTTAGACATTTTTAGTCGCTCGATCCGCAGTGTGTTTATCCTTCTACTCAGGGCCGGCCCGTGGCATAGGCCGTATAGGCAAATGCTAAGGGCGCCGTCCATCAGGGGGCGCCACGCCAGTGCCACAAATGTTGGAGAAAAAAAAAAAAAAAAAAAAAAGTTGTTACTATTATTTCTAAATACAAAAAATAATCTCACGTTAATTAAAATGCAAAGTACAGCCTATTTAATAGAAATATTATTTGTTACAACATTACGCCCCCCGCACGGTGCGCCCCCTCCCTTCCCGTATCATGACTCTTTTTGGACGTCACCACATCAAAAAATCAACACAAGATGTCAAAACGGCCAAAACTGTCAGGTGCCCAGGGAAGAAAAAAGAGAAAAGAAGAGGAGTAGAAACAAGAAAAGACAGAGGTAGCAGGTAGGTAACGTTAGCCTACATGAAATTATTTGTCTGTTACACAATGTGATAGTAACCTGGCTTTTTAGCATTAAGCTAATGTTACATGATTCGGCAATTGCTAATCAATAAATAGCTAGTTCTGTTTTAACGTCGGGTTAATATTGTGGAGGGGGCTAAATTGTTATGGAAAATAATAATGTAACGTTAGGTAATTACAGTACTCCCACCTTACATTCCTCAGGGACATTTGTATTAGATCTTTTAAGCAGGTGTTTTTTGTTTACATTGTTATTGCCTTCTGGTTAGCTAATGTTTGCCCTGCAGGTAATAGTCACTTTTCCACCCCTTTATATATTAGGTATAGTTGTAAGTAAAAAAAAAAAAGGTCAAAGACAAAGCTATTCGGGTTCTTGTGAGTATATACACTTCACTGCCGATGTGGGGGGGGGGGCGCCACCTAAAATCTTGCCTAGGGCGCCAGATTGGTTAGGGCCGGGCCTGCTTCTACTACAGGACACGTCTTTTTAACGACATCCTTCTTTCATGTACTCGTCGAATGAAATACATTCAAACAGAACACAGAAAGTGCACACTGTTGCGTGTATACATGGTGCACGTGCACAGGCACGCACACAATGTGCACGTGCACAGGCACACACACACACAATGTGCAGCAATGAAATGTGTTACTAAGCCTAATGAGGCTTTGCAAGCCTGCTGCCTTTCGCATTTTTTTTCCCCACATGATGAGGGGATTTGCACCCCCAACCCCTCCTCCTCCTCCTCCTGAGCCCAGTAAGCGGCTGCGAGGAGGCAGAGGAGACGCTGCGACCCGACTCGGGCCGAGTCAGAGCCGCCGGCCTCCTGACAGTTTGGAACGCGCTCGACCACTTAAGTGTAAACAGCTCACAGCTTTCCTTTTTTTTTCTTCCGCTTTATTAGCGGCGTGACGACAGTTCAGCAGCACCCGTGACCGCCACACATTAATAGAGTGGAGCAGGGACCGCTGACTTCTTATTATCTGCACTATTTAGTCCAGTTTTGGGGTGTTTTTCTGTGTAAATGTTTGCATTGTGAGCTGCTGGAACACGTTTTTACAGCCCATATATGAACAATACATTCAGCTGAGGCGATACGTGTTTTATATCTGTCGATATTGATGTTTTATGACCTATAAGGAGCAAAAGAAAAGTATATAAAATGTAAGCGTTTATATTTAACCTTTCTCTGATTATATAATCTCCTCAGCTATCGAGGCAGAAAGGAAATGTCAACACAAGCAACACTCAAACAATCCATCCATCCATCCATCTTCTTCCGCTTATCCGAGGTCGGGTCGCGGGGGCAGCAGCCTAAGCAGGGAAGCCCAGACTTCCCTCTCCCCAGCCACTTCGTCCAGCTCCTCCCGGGGGATCCCGAGGCGTTCCCAGGCCAGCCGGGAGACATAGTCTTCCCAACGTGTCCTGGGTCTTCCCCGCGGCCTCCTACCGGTCGGACGTGCCCTAAACACCTCCTTAGGGAGGCGCTCGGGTGGCATCCTGACCAGATGCCCGAACCACCTCATCTGGCTCCTCTCCATGTGGAGGAGCAGCGGCTTTACTTTGAGCTCCCCCCGGATGGCAGAGCTTCTCACCCTATCTCTAAGGGAGAGCCCCGCCACCCGGCGGAGGAAACTCATTTGGGCCGCTTGTACCCGTGATCTTGTCCTTTCGGTCATAACCCAAAGCTCATGACCATAGGTGAGGATGGGAACGTAGATCGACCGGTAAATCGAGAGCTTTGCCTTCCGGCTCAGCTCCTTCTTCACCACAACGGATCGATACAGCGTCCGCATTACTGAAGACGCCGCACCGATCCGCCTGTCGATCTCATGATCCACTCTTCCCTCACTCGTGAACAAGACTCCGAGGTACTTGAACTCCTCCACTTGGGGCAAGATCTCCTCCCCAACCCGGAGATGGCACTCCACCCTTTTCCGGGAGAGAACCATGGACTCGGACTTGGAGGTGCTGATTCTCATCCCAGTCGCTTCACACTCGGCTGCGAACCGATCCAGTGAGAGCTGAAGATCCTGGCCAGATGAAGCCATCAGGACCAAATCATCTGCAAAAAGCAGAGACCTAATCCTGCAGCCACCAAACCGGATCCCCTCAACGTCTTGACTGCGCCTAGAAATTCTGTCCATAAAAGTTATGAACAGAATCGGTGACAAAGGGCAGCCTTGGCGGAGTCCAACCCTCACTGGAAACGTGTCCGACTTACTGCCGGCAATGCGAACCTAGCTCTGACACTGATCATACAGTGAGCGGACCGCCACAATCAGACAGTCCGAAACCCCATACTCTCTGAGCACTCCCCACAGGACTTCCCGAGGGACACGGTCGAATGCCTTCTCCAAGTCCACAAAGCACATGTAGACTGGTTGGGCAAACTCCCATGCACCCTCAAGGACCCTGCCCAGAGTATAGAGCTGGTCCACAGTTCCACGACCAGGACGAAAACCACACTGTTCCTCCTGAATCCGAGGTTCGACTATCCGGCGTAGCCTCTTCTCCAGTACACCTGAATAGTACTTACCGGGAAGGCTGAGGAGTGTGATCCCATGATAGTTAGAACACACCCTCCGGTTCCCTTTTTTAGAAAGAGGAACCACCACCCCGGTCTGCCAATCCAGAGGTACTGCCCCCGATGTCCACGCGATGCTGCAGAGTCTTGTCAACCAAGACAGCCCTACAGCATCCAGAGCCTTAAGGAACTCCGGGCGGATCTCATCCACCCCCGGGGCCTTGCCACCGAGGAGCTTTTTAACTACCTCAGCAACCTCAACCCCAGAAATAGGAGAGCCCACCACAGATTCCCCAGGCACTGCTTCCTCATAGGAAGACGTGTTGGTGGGATTGAGGAGGTCTTCGAAGTATTCCCTCCACCGACCCACAACTTCCGCAGTCGAGGTCAGCAGAACACCATCCCCGCCATACACGGTGTTGATAGTGCACTGCTTCCCCTTCCTGAGGCGGCTGATGGTGGTCCAGAATCGCTTCGAAGCCGTCCGGAAGTCGTTTTCCATGGCTTCCCCGAACTCCTCCCATGTCCGAGTTTTTGCCTCCGCGACCGCTGAAGCCGCACACCGCTTGGCCTGTCGGTACCTGTCCGCTGCCTCAGGAGTCCCATGAGCCAAAAGAACCCGATAGGACTCCTTCTTCAGCTTGACGGCATCCCTCACCGCCGGTGTCCACCAACGGGTTCTAGGATTACCGCCACGACAGGCACCAACTACCTTGCGGCCACAGCTCCAATCAGCCGCCTCGACAATAGAGGTGCGGAACATGGTCCACTCGGACTCAATGTCCAGCACCTCCCTCGTGACATGTTCAAAGTTCTTCCGGAGGTGGGAATTGAAACTCTCTCTGACAGGAGACTCTGCCAGACGTTCCCAGCAAACCCTCACAATGCGTTTGGGCCTGCCAGGTCAATCAATATTCTAAAATCCCATTGAACAATTAACAATAAGCTCTTAAAATTAAATGGCAAAAGTGTACATAATATGTAAGAAATGTTTAATAAAGTGTAACAAAATAGTGCAAAGTGTGAAAATGTTAACAAAGAGAAACCTGAGAATGCCAGGAAGTTTACAGCTGTGCTCTAAAGGGTGAGCGCGGCAAAGATGGTGTGGTTATTGCCGGTCTTGGTGGGGACGAGCACCTTGCATCGTTTACGTCTGTAATTTTGAAAAAATCCATAAAAACTGCCAATTTCTTTGCTCATGTTTACTTTCTCTTCTCACTCCATGCAAGGAATCAACCCCGAGACAACAAGATGGCGCAGCCAAATATGATCGTTGATACTAGGGTTGTCCGGTATACTGGTACTGGTATAGTATCGCGGTACTTATGAATCAAAAATGGTACTATACACTGTTTGAAAAGTACTGGTTCCCGGGGATGACATTGCTGGTTTTTACGAGCCGAGGAGCATGTTCGGCAGCGCACAATCACCGAGTACTTACAAGCAGACGCAGTGTGTAGACAGAAAAGGGAGAACGGGCGCATTTTGGCCTAAAAACCGACGATAAAGGTGAAGTTATAACACTGAAACACCCTCAGGTAAAGGTGCTTTAAGACATGGCTAGCTAGCTAGCGGCTAACATCCATCCACAGTGTTTTAGCTACTTCTAAATCACTAATCATTGTCTCCGTGGCGACAAATAAAGTAAGTTTCTTACAATAATATGGAATAGGTAAACATGCCTCACTACACACCTGACATCCACTGTAATGATACCGAGTACAAGAGCGTATCTAGTCGATACTACTATGATTACATCGATATTTTTTATCGTCACAAGATTTTTCATATTCATATTATATTAATGAACTCAGGAAATATGTCCCTGGACACATGAGGACTTTGAATATGACCAATGTATGATCCTGTAACTACTTGGTATCGAATTGATACCTAAATGTGTGGTATCATCCAAAACTAATGTCAAGTATCAAAATAGAGAAGAACAAGTGATTATTACATTTTAATAGAAGTGTAGATAGAACATGTTAAAACAGAAAACAGGGCGACACCTACCCTTTACATCAGTATTTTTTAACAATATTATTATTGGTTTATTTGGTATTATATTTTATTGTATGATCCTGTAACTACTTGGTATCAGATCCATACCTAAATGTGTGGTATCATCCAAAACTAATGTCAAGTATCAAAGAAGAGAAGAGTAAGTGATTATTACATTTGAACAGAAGTGTAGATAGAACATGTTCAAACGTAAAATAAGCAGATATTAACAGTAAATGAACAAGTGGATTAATGATAATTTTTTACAGTTTGTCCTTCATAATGTGTACAAAATAATAGGTGTATAAATGACAAAATATGTTACTGCATACTAATTAGGAGTCTTTGTTTGTTTACTTACTACTAAAAGACAAGTTGTCTAGTATGTTCACTATTTTATTTAAGGACTAAAATACATAATAAATAATAAACATGTGTTTCATGTACCATAAGATTTTTTGTCAAAATAAAGCCAATAATGCATTTATTTGTGGTCCCCTTTATTTACAAAAGTGTCGAAAAGTATTGAAATACATTTTGGTACCGGTACCGGTACTAAAATATTGGTATCGGGACAACCCTAGTTGATACTGTCACCTGATTGGCTGTTAGTCACCGATTACTTCCTGTGTTGCTCAGTTACCAGAGTGTCTTTGTTCATGGAACCAACCTTGCTTGGCAACTTGCGCTTTCTTCCGACGAATAATTTAAAAAATAAAATAAAAAAAAATAAAAAAAAATATATATATATATATATATATATATATATGTATGTGTGGGGGGAAAAAAATCACAAGACTATTTCATCTCTACAGGCCTGTTTCATGAGGGGGGTACCCTCAATCGTCAGGAGATTTTAATGGGAGCATTCGCATACCATGGTTTATATAGGGCACAGAGTGGGTGGGTACAGGCTGGCCTAGGGGCGTGGTGATTGGTTCATGTGTTACCTAGGAGGTGTTTCCGTCTATGGCGGCATGTTGTTACAATTTCGCTGCGCTTGTTGAGGGATGACAGGTCTGGACGGTAGATAATAAACAGTTTCTCTTTCAAGCATAGGTTGCATCTTTTATTACCACTATTGTAAGGTGTGCTGGATGCAAGAATTTGCCATGTTATTGAATATTCAACATTATTGTCTTTGAGGTCCCAAATGTGTTTGCTGAGTTCTGTGGTATTTCGCAGGTTTTTGTTCCTGAAAGAAGCCTTGTGGTTGTTCCATCTGGTTTTGAATTCACCCTCGGTTAATCCTACATATGTGTCGGATGTGTTAATGTCCTTGCGTATTACCTTAGATTGGTAGACAACTGATGTTTGTAAGCATTCCCCGTTGAGGGGGCAATCAGGTTTCTTTCGACAGTTACATGCTTTGTTGGTTTTGGAGTCGTTCTGACTGGGGGTCGACGGCTCATTTGCAATTGTTTTGTTGTGGTTTGAGATGATTTGTCGTATATTGTTCATGCAGCTGTAGCTCAATTTGATGTTGTTCTTGTTGAATACTTTTCTTAGGTTGTTGTCTTTGGGAAAGTGTTTGTCAATCAGGTTGAGGAATTTGTGTCCAATGTTAGTTGAGACGTTTTTGCTGTATGGGGGGTTGTACCAGATGATGCCGTTTCGTTTTCTGTTCTTTTTTGGCTGGTTTCCTGGCGTGGGTTCATAGGTGAGGGTGAAATTGTATCCGCTTTCATCAAGGGCTTTTTGGTACGGGGGGGTTGCTTGGTCAAATTCAGCTTTGCTATCGATGCTGTCATCTAGCAAAGCTGAATTTGACCAAGCAACCCCCCCGTACCAAAAAGCCCTTGATGAAAGCGGATACAATTTCACCCTCACCTATGAACCCACGCCAGGAAACCAGCCAAAAAAGAACAGAAAACGAAACGGCATCATCTGGTACAACCCCCCATACAGCAAAAACGTCTCAACTAACATTGGACACAAATTCCTCAACCTGATTGACAAACACTTTCCCAAAGACAACAACCTAAGAAAAGTATTCAACAAGAACAACATCAAATTGAGCTACAGCTGCATGAACAATATACGACAAATCATCTCAAACCACAACAAAACAATTGCAAATGAGCCGTCGACCCCCAGTCAGAACGACTCCAAAACCAACAAAGCATGTAACTGTCGAAAGAAACCTGATTGCCCCCTCAACGGGGAATGCTTACAAACATCAGTTGTCTACCAATCTAAGGTAATACGCAAGGACATTAACACATCCGACACATATGTAGGATTAACCGAGGGTGAATTCAAAACCAGATGGAACAACCACAAGGCTTCTTTCAGGAACAAAAACCTGCGAAATACCACAGAACTCAGCAAACACATTTGGGACCTCAAAGACAATAATGTTGAATATTCAATAACATGGCAAATTCTTGCATCCAGCACACCTTACAATAGTGGTAATAAAAGATGCAACCTATGCTTGAAAGAGAAACTGTTTATTATCTACCGTCCAGACCTGTCATCCCTCAACAAGCGCAGCGAAATTGTAACAACATGCCGCCATAGACGGAAACACCTCCTAGGTAACACATGAACCAATCACCATGCCCCTAGGCCAGCCTGTACCCACCCACTCTGTGCCCTATATAAACCATGGTATGCGAATGCTCCCATTAAAATCTCCTGACGATTGAGGGTACCCCCCTCATGAAACAGGCCTGTAGAGATGAAATAGTCTTGTGATTTTTTTTCCCCACACATACATATATTGCGCTCTACTACGGTATCGAGCACTATTTTTTGGATAACCTTATTAAGACATATATATATATATATATATATATATATATATATATATATATATGTATGTGTGGGAAAAAAAATCACAAGACTATTTCATCTCTACAGGCCTGTTTCATGAGGGGGGGTTCCCTCAATCATCAGGAGATTTTTTTTTTTTGCCCTATACAAACCATGGTATGTGACTGCTTCCATTAAAATCTCCTGATGATTGAGGGAACCCCCCCTCATGAAACAGGCCTGTAGAGATGAAATAGTCTTGTGATTTTTTTTCCCACACATACATATATTGCGCTCTACTACGGTATCGAGCACTATTTTTTGGATAACCTTATTAAGACATATATATATATATATATATATATATATATATGATATGTGTGTGTATGTTACTCATCAGTTACTCAGTACTTGAGTAGTTTTTTCACAACATACTTTTTACTTTTACTCAAGTAAATATTTGGGTGACTACTCCTTACTTTTACTTGAGTAATAAATCTCTAAAGTAACAGTACTCTTACTTGAGTACAATTTCTGGCTACTCTACCCACCTCTGATAAGGAGCATCAGCACAACTAGCTGCAGTGTATATATATATATATATATATATATACATATATATATATATATATATATATATATATATATATATTGTGGAGGAGGCATATGTGTTTAAGAGTTATTTCTTTTTACATAGCCATGTTTAGAGTAGTTGGTACTTTTCCTTCGTGTATTCTACCAGTCTCTCTTTGTCTGCAAATGTCTGTGTAGCGTTTTAGGCATTGGAATGTGAGAAAGATGCATCCCCCTCCTTATCTTATCAGTGTTGGGGAAGGGGGAGGCATTCCTTTCTGTTTTCCAATTCAAGAAGTAGTCTCTTACCGTTTGAATGTCAGATCAACTAGAGCAGCCGATATGAATGTATTGATTAAGTTGATCTCCTAAAGCTTCGGTATAAACTTGAAAATATTCCAATTCTGTCTTGATGGTCCTTCTTACTCAGCATATATGTCATCGAAAGAATTTGGGATTGACCCGTAATTTAGATTAAACAAGTGAAAGTGATCAGTTAAAGTCAGGTTAGGGTTTAAACAAGTGAAAGTGATCAGTTAAAGTCAGGTTAGGGATTAAACAAGTGAAAGTGATCAGTTAAAGTCAGGTTAGGGATTAAACAACGGAGGAAAAGGAGAAAAGAAAAAGACACCAATTTAGTTTTACAGCAAATTAACTTTTTTAATGTAATTATTGGTGATGAATATTTGTACTGGTTTGGACACAATGATCATATTTTACACTTACTGTTCTATACCATACTATACTATACTATACTATAATATACTCCACTATATTACACTACTATACCATACTATACTATACTATACTATATTACACTAATATACTATACTATACTATACTCTACTGCATTAAACTACACTATAATATAATATACTATACTATACTATACTATACTGTAATATATTATGCATATATTATTGGTGATGAACATTTGTGCTGGCTTGGACACAATAATAATATGCTACTTACTTACTGTACTATACTATACTATACTATACTATACTATAATATAATATACTCTACTATACTGTATTATACTATAATATATTACACTACTATACTATACTGTATTATATTAAACTACTATACTACACTATACTATACTATAATATAATCTACTACATTACTAAACTATACTATACCCTACTATATTACACCACTATACTCATACTTGCCAACCTTGAGACCTCCAATTTCGGGAGGTGGGGGTTGGGTGTGGTTGGGGGCGTGGTTAAGAGGGGAGGAGTATATTGACAGCTAGAATTCACCAAGTCAACTATTTCATACATATACAGGTAAAAGCCAGTAAATTAGAATATTTTGAAAAACTTGATTTATTTCAGTAATTGCATTCAAAAGGTGTAACTTGTACATTATATTTATTCATTGCACACAGACTGATGCATTCAAATGTTTATTTCATTTAATTTTGATGATTTGAAGTGGAAACAAATGAAAATCCAAAAATTCCGTGTGTCACAAAATTAGAATATTACTTAAGGCTAATACAAAAAAGGGATTTTTAGAAATGTTGGCCAACTGAAAAGTATGAAAATGAAAAATATGAGCATGTACGATACTCAATACTTGGTTGGAGCTCCTTTTGCCTCAATTACTGCGTTAATGCGGCGTGGCATGGAGTCGATGAGTTTCTGGCACTGCTCAGGTGTTATGAGAGCCCAGGTTGCTCTGATAGTGGCCTTCAACTCTTCTGCGTTTTTGGGTCTGGCATTCTGCATCTTCCTTTTCACAATACCCCACAGATTTTCTATGGGGCTAAGGTCAGGGGAGTTGGCGGGCCAATTTAGAACAGAAATACCATGGTCCGTAAACCAGGCACGGGTAGATTTTGCGCTGTGTGCAGGCGCCAAGTCCTGTTGGAACTTGAAATCTCCATCTCCATAGAGCAGGTCAGCAGCAGGAAGCATGAAGTGCTCTAAAACTTGCTGGTAGACGGCTGCGTTGACCCTGGATCTCAGGAAACAGAGTGGACCGACACCAGCAGATGACATGGCACCCCAAACCATCACTGATGGTGGAAACTTTACACTAGACTTCAGGCAACGTGGATCCTGTGCCTCTCCTGTCTTCCTCCAGACTCTGGGACCTCGATTTCCAAAGGAAATGCAAAATTTGCATGGTTGGGTGATGGTTTGGGGTGCCATGTCATCTGCTGGTGTCGGTCCACTCTGTTTCCTGAGATCCAGGGTCAACGCAGCCGTCTACCAGCAAGTTTTAGAGCACTTCATGCTTCCTGCTGCTGACCTGCTCTATGGAGATGGAGATTTCAAGTTCCAACAGGACTTGGCGCCTGCACACGGCGCAAAATCTACCCGTGCCTGGTTTACGGACCATGGTATTTCTGCTCTAAATTGGCCCGCCAACTCCCCTGACCTTAGCCCCATAGAAAATCTGTGGGGTATTGTGAAAAGGAAGATGCAGAATGCCAGACCCAAAAACGCAGAAGAGTTGAAGGCCACTATCAGAGCAACCTGGGCTCTCATAACACCTGAGCAGTGCCAGAAACTCATCGACTCCATGCCACGCCGCATTAACGCAGTAATTGAGGCAAAAGGAGCTCCAACCAAGTATTGAGTATTGTACATGCTCATATTTTTCATTTTCATACTTTTCAGTTGGCCAACATTTCTAAAAATCCCTTTTTTGTATTAGCCTTAAGTAATATTCTAATTTTGTGACACACGGAATTTTGGATTTTCATTTGTTGCCACTTCAAATCATCAAAATTAAATGAAATAAACATTTGAATGCATCAGTCTGTGTGCAATGAATAAATATAATGTACAAGTTACACCTTTTGAATGCAATTACTGAAATAAATCAAGTTTTTCAAAATATTCTAATTTACTGACTTTTACCTGTATATATATATATATATATTGTGGAGGAGGCATATGTGTTTAAGAGTTATTTCTTTTTACATAGCCATGTTTAGAGTAGTTGGTACTTTTCCTTTGTGTATTCTACCAGTCTCTCTTTGTCGGCAAATGTCTGTGTAGTGTTTTAGGCATTGGAATGTGAGAAAGATTTATCCCCCTCCTTATCTTATCAGTGTTGGGGAAGGGGGAGGCATTCCTTTCTGTTTTCCTATTCAAGAAGTAGTCTTTTACCGTTTGAATGTTGGATCAACTAGAGCAGCCGATATGAATGTATTGATTAAGTTGATCTCCTAAAGCTTTGGTATAAACTTGAAAATATTCCAATTCTGTCTTGATGATCCTTCTTACTCAGCATATATGTCATCGAAAGAATTTGGGATTGACCCGTAATTTAGATTAAAGAAGTGAAAAGTGATCAGTTAAAGTCAGGTTAGGGATTAAACAAGTGAAAGTGATCAGTTAAAGTCAGGTTAGGGATTAAACAAGTGAAAGTGATCAGTTAAAGTCAGGTTAGGGATTAAACAAGTGAAAGTGGTCAGTTAAAATCAGGTTAGGGATTAAACAAGTGAAAGTGATTAGTTAAAGTCAGGTTAGGGATTAAACAAGTGAAAGTGATCAGTTAAAGTCAGGTTAGGGATTCAACAAGTGAAAGTGATCAGTTAAAGTCAGGTTAGGGATTAAACAAGTGAAAGTGATCAGTTAAAGTCAGGTTAGGGATTCAACAAGTGAAAGTGATCAGTTAAAGTCAGGTTAGGGATTAAATAAGTGAAAGTGATCAGTTAAAGTCAGGTTAGGGATTAAACAAGTGAAAGTGATCAGTTAAAGTCAGGTTAGGGATTAAAGAAGTGAAAGTGATCAGTTAAAGTCAGGTTAGGGATTAAACAAGTGAAAGTGATCAGTTAAAGTCAGGTTAGGGATTAAACAAGTGAAAGTGATCAGTTTAAGTCAAATTAAGGATTAAAGAAGTGAAAGTGATCAGTTAAAGTCAGGTTAGGGATTAAACAAGTGAAAGTGATCAGTTAAAGTCAAGTTAAGGATTAAACAAGTGAAAGTGATCAGTTAAAGTCAAGTTAAGGATTAAACAAGTGAAAGTGATCAGTTTAAGTCAAGTTAAGGATTAAAGAAGTGAAAGTGATCAGTTAAAGTCAGGTTAGGGATTAAACAAGTGAAAGTGATCAGTTAAAGTCAAGTTAAGGATTAAACAAGTGAAAGTGATCAGTTAAAGTCAAGTTAAGGATTAAACAAGTGAAAGTGATCAGTTTAAGTCAAGTTAAGGATTAAAGAAGTGAAAGTGTACAGTTAAAGTCAGGTTAGGGATTAAACAAGTGAAAGTGATCAGTTAAAGTCAGGTTAGGGATTAAACAAGTGAAAGTGATCAGTTAAAGTCAGGTTAGGGATTAAACAAGTGAAAGTGATCAGTTAAAGTCAGGTTAGGGTTTAAACAAGTGAAAGTGATCAGTTAAAGTCAGGTTAGGGATTAAAGAAGTGAAAGTGATCAGTTAAAGTCAGGTTAGGATTAAACAAGTGAAAGTGATCAGTTAAAGTCAGGTTAGGGATTAAACAAGTGAAAGTGATCAGTTAAAGTCAAGTTAAGGATTAAACAAGTGAAAGTGATCAGTTTAAGTCAAGTTAAGGATTAAAGAAGTGAAAGTGATCAGTTAAAGTCAGGTTAGGATTAAACAAGTGAAAGTGATCAGTTAAAGTCAGGTTAGGGATTAAACAAGTGAAAGTGATCAGTTAAAGTCAGGTTAGGGTTTAAACAAGTGAAAGTGATCAGTTAAAGTCAGGTTAGGGATTAAAGAAGTGAAAGTGATCAGTTAAAGTCAGGTTAGGATTAAACAAGTGAAAGTGATCAGTTAAAGTCAGGTTAGGGATTAAACAAGTGAAAGTGATCAGTTAAAGTCAGGTTAGGGATTAAACAAGTGAAAGTGATCAGTTAAAGTCAGGTTAGGGATTAAACAAGTGAAAGTGATCAGTTAAAGTCAGGTTAGGGATTAAAGAAGTGAAAGTGATCAGTTAAAGTCAGGTTAGGGATTAAACAAGTGAAAGTGATCAGTTAAAGTCAGGTTAGGGATTAAACAAGTGAAAGTGATCAGTTAAAGTCAGGTTAGGGATTAAAGAAGTGAAAGTGATCAGTTAAAGTCAGGTTAGGGATTAAACAAGTGAAAGTGATCAGTTAAAGTCAGGTTAGGGATTAAACAAGTGAAAGTGATCAGTTAAAGTCAGGTTAGGGATTAAACAAGTGAAAGTGATCAGTTAAAGTCAGGTTAGGGATTAAAGAAGTGAAAGTGATCAGTTAAAGTCAGGTTAGGGATTAAACAAGTGAAAGTGATCAGTTAAAGTCAGGTTAGGGATTAAACAAGTGAAAGTGATCAGTTAAAGTCAGGTTAGGGATTAAAGAAGTGAAAGTGATCAGTTAAAGTCAGGTTAGGGATTAAACAAGTGAAAGTGATCAGTTAAAGTCAGGTTAGGGATTAAACAAGTGAAAGTGATCAGTTAAAGTCAGGTTAGGGATTAAAGAAGTGAAAGTGATCAGTTAAAGTCAGGTTAGGGATTAAACAACGGAGGAAAAGGAGAAAAAAAAAAGACACCAATTTAGTTTTACAGCAAATTAACTTTTTTAATGTAATTATTGGTGATGAATATTTGTGCTGGTTTGGACACAATGATCATATTTTACACTTACTGTACTATACCATACTATACTATACTATAATATACTCCACTATATTACACTACTATACCATACTATACTATACTATACTATACTATACTATATTACACTACTATACTATACTATACTATACTGTACTGTACTGTACTGCATTAAACTATACTATAATATAATATACTATACTATACTATACTATACTGTAATATATTATGCATATATTATTGGTGATGAACATTTGTGCTGGCTTGGACACAATAATAATATGCTACTTACTTACTGTACTATACTATACTATACTATACTATAATATAATATACTCTACTATACTGTATTATACTATAATATATTACACTACTATACTATACTGTATTATATTAAACTACTATACCACACTATACTATACTATAATATAATCTACTACATTACTAAACTATACTATACCCTACTATATTACACCACTATACTCATACTTGCCAACCTTGAGACCTCCAATTTCGGGAGGTGGGGGTTGGGTGTGGTTGGGGGCGTGGTTAAGAGGGGAGGAGTATATTGACAGCTAGAATTCACCAAGTCAATTATTTCATACATATACAGGTAAAAGCCAGTAAATGAGAATATTTTGAAAAACTTGATTTATTTCAGTAATTGCATTCAAAAGGTGTAACTTGTACATTATATTTATTCATTGCACACAGACTGATGCATTCAAATGTTTATTTCATTTAATTTTGATGATTTGAAGTGGCAACAAATGAAAATCCAAAATTCCGTGTGTCACAAAATTAGAATATTACTTAAGGCTAATACAAAAAAGGGATTTTTAGAAATGTTGGCCAACTGAAAAGTATGAAAATGAAAAATATGAGCATGTACGATACTCAATACTTGGTTGGAGCTCCTTTTGCCTCAATTACTGCGTTAATGCGGCGTGGCATGGAGTCGATGAGTTTCTGGCACTGCTCAGGTGTTATGAGAGCCCAGGTTGCTCTGATAGTGGCCTTCAACTCTTCTGCGTTTTTGGGTCTGGCATTCTGCATCTTCCTTTTCACAATACCCCACAGATTTTCTATGGGGCTAAGGTCAGGGGAGTTGGCGGGCCAATTTAGAACAGAAATACCATGGTCCGTAAACCAGGCACGGGTAGATTTTGCGCTGTGTGCAGGCGCCAAGTCCTGTTGGAACTTGAAATCTCCATCTCCATAGAGCAGGTCAGCAGCAGGAAGCATGAAGTGCTCTAAAACTTGCTGGTAGACGGCTGCGTTGACCCTGGATCTCAGGAAACAGAGTGGACCGACACCAGCAGATGACATGGCACCCCAAACCATCACCCAACCATGCAAATTTTGCATTTCCTTTGGAAATCGAGGTCCCAGAGTCTGGAGGAAGACAGGAGAGGCACAGGATCCACGTTGCCTGAAGTCTAGTGTAAAGTTTCCACCATCAGTGATGGTTTGGGGTGCCATGTCATCTACTGGTGTCGGTCCACTCTGTTTCCTGAGATCCAGGGTCAACGCAGCCGTCTACCAGCAAGTTTTAGAGCACTTCATGCTTCCTGCTGCTGACCTGCTCTATGGAGATGGAGATTTCAAGTTCCAACAGGACTTGGCGCCTGCACACAGCGCAAAATCTACCCGTGCCTGGTTTACGGACCATGGTATTTCTCTTCTAAATTGGCCCGCCAACTCCCCTGACCTTAGCCCCATAGAAAATCTGTGGGGTATTGTGAAAAGGAAGATGCAGAATGCCAGACCCAAAAACGCAGAAGAGTTGAAGGCCACTATCAGAGCAACCTGGGCTCTCATAACACCTGAGCAGTGCCAGAAACTCATGGACTCCATGCCACGCCGCATTAACGCAGTAATTGAGGCAAAAGGAGCTCCAACCAAGTATTGAGTATTGTACATGCTCATATTTTTCATTTTCATACTTTTCAGTTGGCCAACATTTCTAAAAAATCCCTTTTTTGTATTAGCCTTAAGTAATATTCTAATTTTGTGACACACGGAATTTTGGATTTTCATTTGTTGCCACTTCAAATCATCAAAATTAAATGAAATAAACATTTGAATGCATCAGTCTGTGTGCAATGAATAAATATAATGTACAAGTTACACCTTTTGAATGCAATTGCTGAAATAAATCAAGTTTTTCAAAATATTCTAATTTACTGGCTTTTACCTGTATATATATGTATATATATATATATATATATATATATATATATATATATATATATATATATATATATATATATATATATATATACATCCTGAAAATATGCAAACAAAACTGTGTTTAGATAATTGATACTTCAAACTTGCATAAATAAATCTTAAGGAATATAACATAACTTGGCTTCTGAGAGCTTCAAAATGTAATGAATAAAATGCTAAAGTTGTTGATGAACAAGCGATTATTTTAATAATTAAATATGGTCATTTTAAATGAATTATTATGATCATTTGAAATTAATTATTTCAAATATGTTTATTTTAATGTATAATTCTATGGCTGGATGTAATAAGGAGTCAGAAAACATTCAAATAAAAAATACAATTAATTTTGATGTTTTTAGCAAAATATAGTCACAATTTATTTCGTTTTTTTTTTGTTTTTTTTTAATTAAAAAATATATTTATTTTTAGGTAACATAAACATAATAATACAATTTCTATCTCGTCTGGATGATTTAGTTCTTTCGGGAGTCTCCCGGAAAATACGGGAGGTTTGGCAAGTATGATCATTGACGATAACTCTGCGCTATCTACGGTTTGACATTCCCCCCCACACAAGGATCCTGCCTCGATTCCTCTTTACTTAATGCTGTGCAGCGGCCGTGCACACGCGTGCGACGAAGCGAGGCCGCAACAGCGGAGAGCAGCTGTTGCACGGTGATAAACGTGCAGCACGCAAAACACGCTCGCAATCTCCCTGCAGTTTGCAGGTCAGAGGCCAGATACCATACCACGGGTGATGGAGACATGCTGGTATCAAACAGACGGCGACTACTTACGGTCCGGCGAGCGCCAGAGCGACACGTTAGCCTGAGGGGGGGGGGGGAGACTGGAAAGGAACGTAGACGTGCAGAAGCCAAAGTAGTCGCCGACATTATTTGGGAGGTTTTGTTGCAGCAGTTACTTGGCAATGTGCTGGTGCAGGGAGACTTCATTCAGGCTCTCCTCGGTCCAAGTGGACATATGTTGAAGGAGATGAAAGGAGCGCAAGACCGCAGGGATGACGCAACATCTGCAGCCTTCACAGCTGTTTTCTTCTTTGGAGCTTTCCGACTTTGTAAACAACCATCAATTAGAAAACATGCACAAATCCACCACAGGGACGACAGTCCTCCTGCGCTACTATGTCATCAAAACCATATCAATATATATCGCAGTTGAAACGTGGTTAGGGTGCGCGGTTTGCGGACACAACCGCGGAGTCCGCGGATTATCCGCGGATCGGGCGGATGAAATTAAAAAAAAAAAAGATTTTATCCGCGGGTCGGGTCGGGTCGGGTCGGGTCGGGTCGGGTCGGGTCGGGTCGGGTCGGGCGGTTGAAATAAAAAAAAATTAGATTTTAAATAGATTCAGGCGGGTGGCAGTTAAACCAATTGGTAAATATATATACATAGTTAAATGTTGTTACCCACATACGAAAAACGAGCAGGCACCTGCAGCATATGCCACAACAGAAGAAGAAAAAAAAAAGAGATGGACACTTTTACGGAGCGGAGAAGGGACGCCTCGCCGGGGTCCGGGACGAGGCCCCTTCCCCCGAGAGGGCCTCACCGGGAGCCGTAGCTGAGGCGATCCGCGAGAAGGGCCCGACGCACGTCCAGGGTCACCACCGCACCGACACCCCGCCTCGTCCGCCTTCGCCGCGGCCGGCGTCACGCGCAGCAGGTAAGCAGCTTACCTGCCCGCCACCCCCGTGGCCGGGGGCTCGTAACAGGGGTCACTCCGCGCGCCCCGCCCGCGCAGCTTACCTGCCCGCCACCCCTGTTGCCGGGGGCGCGTAACAGGGGTCACTCCGCGCGCAGTGCGCTCACGAAAGGGGTGGGGCTCACCCTGGTTGATATAGACAGCAGCTGGACGGTGGCCATGGAAGTCGGAACCCGCTAAGGAGTGTGTAACAACCCACCTGCCGAATCAACTAGCCCTGAAAATGGATGGCGCTGGAGCGTCGGGCCCATACCCGGCCGTCGCCGGCAGCGAGACGCGCTTGGAGGTGCGCTCAGCGCGGCTCCCATATGATTGCGCACTGGTGTGCGTCTGGGTCGTGACAGCGTGGCACGCGAATGTCTGTGCTGCATTGGATCAGTCTCCTTTCTTTAACAGGCAAAAGCTTTATAACCTCACTAATGCCTTGCATCGTCTATATTAGATATATAACAACGGGCGGGTGCGGTTCTGATCAAATGTTACATCGGGTGGATGGCGGATGGTTGACGACTTTCTGATGCGGTTGCGGATGAAATAATTGCCTATTCGCACATCTCTAGTGTCCGCTCTGAGATGAGTAAGTTCAAACCCCGGCCGAGTCATACCAAAGACTATAAAAATGGTTCACACACCCAACTATCTATTACACAAGACAAGAAGCAAGGAATCAGGCAGAGAGAGTTGAATTTTGCTCATGAGGAGAGACGTATTGGGCTGTACACTCAGTTACAGTTTCACCCTACGCTCTAAGGCAGTGTTTTTCAACCACTGTGCCGCGGCACACTAATAATAATAATAATAATTAATAGATTTTATTTGTAAAAAGCACTTTACATTGAATAACAACCTCAAAGTGCTACGTCCATCCATCCATCCATTTTATACCGCTTATTCCCTTCAGGGTCGCGGGGGGCGCTGGAGCCTATTTCAGCTACAATCGGGCAGAAGGCGGGGTACACCCTGGACAAGTCGCTACCTCCCACCCAGTGACGTGCAGTCACTAGAGGCAGGTGAGGCCCCGCCTCACCTGCCATCATGGAAAGAAAAAAAATGTAAAAAGAAAAAACAAAAATTAAATTGTTATATGTATCCAGTGATTATACTATAAAGTTTTTTTTCCATTTAACTTCACCAGTTTTAGATTATTTTTATTCAAAATGAATTTTCACATTTGCCGTTCAAATACTGAGAAGAGACGGTGCGGTGATCAGCAGCCAGTTGAGGCACGTCACTCAGTGCCTCAACATGGATTGCGCAATGACTCGGCTAACTGCTGGCCTGCTGTGCAGTGAGACTGTATTGCTATATGAATTATATTATACATTTCCATAGTTTATTTAGCTGATGTATATAATGTACAGTGTATTTTGTCAACAACTGTATGTGTGTAACGTATTTCTTGTGCTGAGCGATCATAAAAAGGCTGCAAAAGACACACTGGCTGAGGCTCGCCTCCTGCACCCCCGCCGTAGAATTGTTATATCAACTAAAGCCCACACTTAAACTTTCCACGTGCAAGATTGAATCTATTTTTAAAAATTATTTCATAAGAAGCCAAAAAGTGCAAAAACAATAATGTTGGTGTTGGAGGAGTTGTGAATGACTGCAGGGACACAACATTAGGTACACCTGCAGACTGCAGGTGTACCTAATTCACAACTCCTCCAACACGAACATTATTTTTTTTGCACTTTTTGGCTTCTTATTAAATAACTTTTGTAACCTATTTTTATGGGCTTTCCTTTGTGATGTTAAGTTCCTGTTATGCGCTGTTATACAGTATATGCCTTGAGCTCTTATTTTGAAGGTGCTAAGAGCGGAAGTGATGTCATGTTGTGGAGCTTTTTGAAAGAAGGTAAATAAAGTGGTCCTCGTGTAAACTGGAGCCTCCGTGTTTGTTATTTTGTAGTTTCATACAGTATAGGCCACATTTATAAACCCTCGGTTACACTTTTTTTAAATAGATTCAATCTTGCACGTGGAAAGTTTAAGTGAGGGCTTTAGTTGCGGCACATGGACTTAATTTATAAGTAAAGGTAAGACCATAATAACGTTTTTTTTATTAAATGTGCTTTTTTGTGTGCTACAGTTTGTATGTGTAAAGTTAAAGTTAAGTTAAAGTAGCAATGATTGTCACACACACACTAGGTGTAATGAAATGTGTCCTCTGCATTTGACCCATCCCCTTGCTCACCCCCTGGGAGGTGAGGGGAGCAGTGGGCAGCAGCGGCGCCGCGCCTGGGAATAATTGTTGGTGATTTAACCCCCAATTCCAAGCCTTGATGCTGAGTGCCAAGCAGGGAAGAATGCTGGTATGAGCTTTTAAACATAACCCGTTACCTGCTGCCAATCAAATGGTGAATAAGATACTCTTTAGGGTTCATATGTTTGTAAATGTGACTGTGATGAAGTCAGTGCCTCACCAGCCATCAACCTCATCGCACGTCACTGCTCCCACCTCATCGCAGGGCCAACACAGATAGACAGACAACATTCACACACTAGGGACCATTTAGTGTTGCCAATCAACCTATCCCCAGGTGCATGTCTTTGGAGGTGGGAGGAAGCCGGAGTACCCAGAGGGAACCCACGCAGTCACGGGGAGGACATGCAAACTCCACACAGAAAGATCCCGAGGCCGGGATTGAACTCACGACTACTCAGCACTAACCCCTCTGCCACCGTGCTGCCCCAAAGTGCTACAGTGTATTAAAAAATATAGATAACAAATAAAAAGATAAGACAAAAATACAAACTAGAACAGCCAAATAGCTAAAACTAGTATGCATATATCTAAAAAAAGCCTTTTTTAAAAGCATCCACAGTCTGTGGTGCCCTCAGGTGGTCAGGGAAAGCGTTCCACAAACTGGGAGCGGCGGAGCAGAAAGCCCGGTCTCCCATTGTTCGTAGCTTTATCCTCGGAGGTTGGAGGAGGTTAGCCTGTTGGGAGCGGAGGTGTCGGGTGGAAGATGATACTGCCGTGAGATACAATCTGGTGTGCCGTGGGAGTTTATGTCATTTTACCTATTTGGGTTAAAAATATATTTTTTTGCAAAGCAGTAATTATAGTCTGCAAATGATGTGTCGGTGCTGTCTAGAGCTGGGCAGAGTAACTGTGTAATACTCTTCCATATCAGTAGGTGGCAGCAGGTAGCTAATTGCTTTGTAGATGTCGGAAACAGCGGGAGGCAGTGTGCAGGTAAAAAGGTGTCTAATGCTTGAACCAAAAATAAACAAAAGGTGAGTGCACTTAAGAAAAGGCATTGAAGCTTAGGGAAGGCTATGCAAAACAAAACTACAACTAAACTTGCTACAAAGTAAACAAAAACAGAATGCTGGACGACAGCAAAGACTTACTGTGGAGCAGAGACGGCGTCCACAATGTACATCCGAACATGACATGACAATCAACAATGTCCCCACAAAGAAAGATAAAAACAACTGAAATATTCTTGATTGCTAAAACAAAGTAGATGTGGGAAATATCGCTCAAAAGGAAGACATGAAACTGCTACAGGAAAATACTAAAAAAAGAGAAAAAGCCACCAAAATAGGAGCGTAAGACAAGAAGTAAAACACTACACAGGAAAACAGCAAACAAAGTCCAAATAAGTCAGAGTGTGATGTGACAGGTGGTGACAGTACACCTACTTTTACGTTTTATCAATCTTTTCTTACATATTCATTATTTGTGCACCTTCATTTTAACAGGTTATTGTTAAGTGTTCAATGTGATTTTACAATGTTGTTAAAATGTTTGTGTTGACATTTCCTTTCCTTTCTGCCTTGATATTTGATAGGATAATAATAATAATAATAATAATAATAGATTTTATTTGTAAAAAGCACTTTGTATTGAGTAAACAATCTCAAAGTGCTACAGTGTTTTAAAAAAATAAAATAATTAAAAAATTTAATAAATAAATAAATAAAAATAAAAACTAGAACAGCCAAAAAGCTATAATTAGTATGCATATATCTAAAAAAAGGACAGTGTCAGGACTTGGTCTTGGGTGTTTGCTTTTCCGGGATGCAACGGAAAGTTGGCTCGGGCGAGACGGGAATGAAGGTACATGATTTATTTATCAAACAAAGAATAAACGAAAAGCGCGCACTTTGGCGGAGAACAAACTATGAAACCAAAAAGACTATAAACATGGAACAAAAACTTACTTGGCTTGGACAAAAATAGTTGCATGAAGAATGGACATGGAAAGAAGTATCAGGCATGGACAGAGCATAAATGTGGTGAGGTCGTCAGGAAGACAAACTGAAAAACACTGAACTTAAATACTACAGACATGATTAACGAAAACAGGCGCGTGACTCAAGACGTGAAACAGGTGCGTGACGTGACAGGTGAAAACTAATGGGTTGCTATGGTGACAAACAAGAGTGCACAATGAGTCCAAACGTGGAACAGGTGAAACTAATGGGGTAATCATGGAAACAAGACAAGGGAGTGAAAAGACAGAAACTAAAGAGTCCAATAACTAAACAAAACATGATTACACAGACATGACAGACAGGCTTTTAAGCCTTTTTTAAAAGCATCCACAGTCTGTGGTACCCTCAGGTTGGAGGAGGATCATAATCAGATTGTGAATACATTTTTTCAGACCAGGCGGCTACAAATGACGCGAGTGCGCCCTAAGAACCACTGATATCATCCAAATAACTAATTTCCTATATTTTAACAGGCACATTTATGGACTAATGTTTAGTCATCCATGCATGCAACATCTGTTTGTTCTGTTAAGGGTCACGTTGAGCCGGAACAATCCATTAGGGATGAGTGTCAAAAACTGTAGACAGGAAGGAGCATACAAAGATGAAAGTCATCTGCACAGTTGTTAAACCTTTAAACCCAGGCCCGGCCCTAACCAATCTGGCGCCCCAGGCAAGATTTTAGGTGGCGCCCCCCCCACATCGGCAGTGAAGTGTATATACTCACAAGAACCCGAATAGCTTTGTCTTTGACCTTTTTTTTTTTTACTTACAACTATACCTAATATATAAAGGGGTGGAAAAGTGACTATTACCTGCAGGGCAAACATTAGCTAACCAGAAGGCAATAACAATGTAAACAAAAAACACCTGCTTAAAAGATCTAATACAAATGTCCCTGAGGAATGTAAGGTGGGAGCAGGGGCGCCGCTAGGGATTTTGGGCCCCATGAAAAGAATCTTTACAGGTCCCCCAACACAGTGTCATTATTTTTTCTGTATTATAATTTCATCATCATCAGGGGCCTCTCTGGGCCCCCCTCCATCATGGGCCCCTAGAATCTGTCTCCTTCACCCCCCTGGATCTCAGGAAACAGAGTGGACCGACACCAGCAGATGACATGGCACCCCAAACCATCACCCAACCATGCAAATTTTGCATTTCCTTTGGAAATCGAGGTCCCAGAGTCTGGAGGAAGACAGGAGAGGCACAGGATCCACGTTGCCTGAAGTCTAGTGTAAAGTTTCCACCATCAGTGATGGTTTGGGGTGCCATGTCATCTGCTGGTGTCGGTCCACTCTGTTTCCTGAGATCCAGGGTCAACGCAGCCGTCTACCAGCAAGTTTTAGAGCACTTCATGCTTCCTGCTGCTGACCTGCTCTATGGAGATGGAGATTTCAAGTTCCAACAGGACTTGGCGCCTGCACACAGCGCAAAATCTACCCGTGCCTGGTTTACGGACCATGGTATTTCTGTTCTAAATTGGCCCGCCAACTCCCCTGACCTTAGCCCCATTGAAAATCTGTGGGGTATTGTGAAAAGGAAGATGCAGAATGCCAGACCCAAAAACGCAGAAGAGTTGAAGGCCACTATCAGAGCAACCTGGGCTCTCATAACACCTGAGCAGTGCCAGAAACTCATCGACTCCATGCCACGCCGCATTAACGCAGTAATTGAGGCAAAAGGAGCTCCAACCAAGTATTGAGTATTGTACATGCTCATATTTTTCATTTTCATACTTTACAGTTGGCCAACATTTCTTAAAAATCCCTTTTTTGTATTAGCCTTAAGTAATATTCTAATTTTGTGACACACGGAATTTTTGGATTTTCATTTGTTGCCACTTCAAATCATCAAAATGAAATGAAATAAACATTTGAATGCATCAGTCTGTGTGCAATGAATAAATATAATGTACAAGTTACACCTTTTGAATGCAATTACTGAAATAAATCAAGTTTTTCAAAATATTCTAATTTACTGGCTTTTACCTGTACTCACCAGAAGTCAGTGTATTGACAATCTTTTGCAACAAACCACTTAAATGTGTAGCAACACTCCTTATATTGACATCAATACACACTAATGGCAGTTTTTACTGGAGTGTTTTTCAAAAAGCGGAGAAACGGAGGCCACCCGCACCTCTCACGAGTCACTCTTTCATCGATTTCAATGAAAAGTCTTTAAGAGCGACGCCTTTTAACCGACTGGCGTGAGAAAGACCTCACGTTTGTTTAAAAGCGCACCTAAATCACCGCTCTCTCCGGCGTCTGCCGTCCTCCTTCGCCAGTGTTGACCTTCTGGTTTGGAGCGACTTCATAAAGCCAGACGGACTACTAAAGCGGACAATATGATATTCATACGCGGCTCCTCGCACATAAACTCTGTTTATCAGCTCGGGGCTGCGGCGACTGGGCGGTAAAAGCACGGAGGGCACTGGAGATGAAGAAAGTGTTAAAGGTGAGCTGCAATTTTATTGGACTTTTGGCATATCATTCACAATCCTGATGGAAGATAAGAACAGCTAGGTTTTTCTTTTTTTTTTTAATCCATTCTAAATCGTAAAATACGGCAAGCATGAGGTGGCTAACACTGCAACTAACGGGAGTAATCTGTCGCGCTCATAAAACCCTCTAAAACAGGCCTGGGCACTTATTTTGCCTGGGGGGGGGCACATTTATCGAAAAAAAAAAAGTCTGGGTGCCGCTATATCTATTTTTAGGATCACTAATATAAAACCTCACAATAATGTCTGAATGCTAATAACATGTCAGTTTGTCACTAAACAAATTACTTTATTGTCTCGCATGCAGCGTCTAACAACAAACAAAGAACAGGAAGTGGAGCCAGTGTTTGTTTGAACATTCAGTGTGCTGCATGTCTTTTTGCAATCGTTAAAGGGGAACATTATCACAATTTCAGAAGGGTTAAAACCATTAAAAATCAGTTCCCAGTGGCTTATTTTATTTTTCGAAGTTTTTTTCAAAATTTTACCCATCACGCAATATCCTTAAAAAAAGCTTCAAAGTGCCTGATTTTAACCGTCGTTATATACACCCGTTCATTTTCCTGTGACGTCACATAGTGAAGCCAACACAAACATACGGGGGCATGGCGTAGTGGGTAGAGCAACCGTGCCGGAAACCTGAGGGTTGCAGGTTCGCTCCCCGCCTCTTACCATCCAAAAATCGCTGCCGTTGTGTCCTTGGGCGGGACACTTCACCCTTTGCCCCCGGTGCCACTCACACCGGTGAATTGAATGATGAATGATAGGTGGTGGTCGGAGGGGCCGTTGGCGCAAATTGGCAGCCACGCTTCCGTCAGTCTACCCCAGGGCAGCTGTGGCTATGAAAGTAGCTTACCACCACCAGGTGTGAACGAATGATGGGTTCTACATGTAAAGCGACTTTGGGTACTTAGAAAAGCGCTATATAAATCCAAGTTATTATTATTATTATTATTATTAAACAAACATGGCGCATAGAACAGCAAGCTATAGCGACATTAGCTCGGATTCAGACTCGGATTTCAGCGGCTTAAGCGCTTAAGATTATGCATGTATTGAAACGGATGGTTGTAGTGTGGAGGCAGGTAGCGAAAACCAAATTGAAGAAGAAACTGAAGCTATTGAGCCATATCGGTTTGAACCGTATGCAAGCGAAACCGACGAAAGCGACACGGGAGAAAGCGAGGACGAATTCAGCGATCGCCTTCTAACCAACGATTGGTATGTGTTTGTTTGGCATTAAAGGAAACTAACAACTATGAACTAGGTTTACAGCAAATGAAATACATTTGGCAACAACATGCACTTTGAGAGTGCAGACAGCCCAATTTTCATCAATTAATATATTCTGTAGACATACCCTCATGTCAGCAGGCCAGGGAAGCTAGGGTCGATATTCTTCTCTTGATCATCTTCGGTGGCATAAGGGACGGTGTGAGCCAAGACATCCAGGGGGTTTAGCTCGCTCGTCTGCGGGAACAAACTGCCGCCATTGCTTGCCGTGCTAGCGAGGTCCTTTGTCCCTGAATTGCTCACACACTCCGGCAGATTCAATGGGGGTCTGGCGGCAGATTTCTTTGACTTTATGGTTGGAAATGCATCTGCTTTGAGTGTCGCAGGATATCCACACATTCTTGCCATCTCTGTCGTGGCATAGCTTTCGTGGGTAAAGTGTGCGGAACAAATTTCGTCCAATTTCTTGCCACTTTGGCATCTTTGGGCCACTGGTGCAACTTGAATCCGTCCCTGTCGGTGTTGTTACACCCTCCGACAACACACCGACGAGGCATGATGTCTCCAAGGTACGGAAAACAGTCGAAAAAAGGGAAAATAACAGAGCTGATTTGACTCGGTGTTTGAGAAAATGGCGGATTGTGACGTCATCGCTCCGAGAGCGATTAATAGAAAGGCGTTTAATTTGCCAAAATTCACCCATTTAGAGTTCAGAAATCGGTTAAAAAAATATATGGTCTTTTTTCTGCAACATTAAGGTATATATTGACGCTTACATAGGTCTGGTGATAATGTTCCCCTTTAAGACTTCGGTTAAAAAAGGCTCATTAGTAGTTGGGCACAAAAAAATGTCAATTCCTAATTATTGGGACGGCGTGGCGAAGTTGGTAGAGTGGCCGTGCCAGCAATCGGAGGGTTGCTGGTTACTGGGGTTCAATCCCCGCCTTCTACCATCCTAGTCACGTCCTTTGTGTCCTTGGGCAAGACACTTCACCCTTGCTCCTGATGGGTGCTGGTTAGCGCCTTGCATGGCAGCTCCCTCCATCAGTGTGTGAATGTGTGTGTGAATGGGTAAATGTGGAAGTAGTGTCAAAGCGCTTTGAGTACCTTGAAGGTAGAAAAGCGCTATACAAGTATAACCCATTTATCATTTATCATTTAACATTATGACATGAATTTTAAATTTTTTTACTGAATGAGACACCCAGAATGTACATGATACAATATTAACTATGAAGGATAAAACACTGAATATTGACAACATATGAACGTCACACCCCCTCTCCATCCACATATTTTACAATCAAGCGAAACGCAACAAAAATGCAAGAAACAGTGAAATATGAACGGGAAAGGTTAAAAAAAAAAACAAAAAAAAAACACCTACAATCTGATATATCACTAAGCTTTGTAACTTTGTTGTAAACATCTCCTGACACTGGAAACACTCTGTGGAAACGCTCCCCACCCACACTGCTTGGTACCTCGTCTGAGCTGCTGTGAGTTACATTACCACAGTAACTAATTAGATTTACCATAGTAACTAGAATATCATGCAAAAGCGCAGATTTTAATCATTGAAAGACTTAGTATAGTTGAATACTTACAGTCTGTTGAAAACTTTACATTTTAAAGATCTAAAAAACTTATTATGGCCTTAATTTGTCCAGGTTTGCTCTAAAAAAAAAAACATCCAAAAACCGCCAATACTTACCTGAATATTAACCAAATATCAGTGATTTTGTTATTATGAGGGATTACGTTTTTTGCACTCTTTTGGGAATTTTGCCTATACATTTAAAAACTTTTTTTTTTTTATGAATTCTAACTTGCAAAAGTCAACTAACAATGGAGCCAACTCTATTCTAGGATATATGTCATGTAGTAACATTCATAATAACATGTAATATATACATGATGTAAGTATACATGTCATGTAGTAACATTCATAATAACATGTAATATATACATGATGTAAGTATATATGTCATGTAGTAACATTCACAATAACATGTAATATATACATGATGTAAGTATATATGTCATGTAGTAACATTCATAATAACACGTAATATATACATGATGTAAGTATACATGTCATGTAGTAACATTCATAATAACATGTAATATATACATGATGTAAGTATATATGTCATGTAGTAACATTCATAATAACATGTAATATATACATGATGTAAGTATATATGTCATGTCAATCAATCAATCAATCTTTATTTATATAGCCCTAAATCACAAGTGTCTCAAAGGGCTGCACAAGCCACAACGACATCCTCGGTACAAAGCCCACATACGGGCAAGGAAAAACTCACCCCAGTGTATACTATTATGAATGTAGTAACATTCATAATAACATGTAATATATACATGATGTAAGTATACATGTAGTATCTAGTAACATTCATAATAACATGTAATATATACATGATGTAAGTATATATGTCATGTAGTAACATTCATAATAACATGTAATATATACATGATGTAAGTATACATGTCATGTAGTAACATTCATAATTACATGTAATATATACATGATGGGTTGTACTTGTATAGCGCTTTTCTACCTTCAAGGTACTCAAAGCGCTTTGACACTACTTCCACATTTACCCATTCACACACACATTCACACACTGATGGAGGGAGCTGCCATGCAAGGCGCTAACCAGCACCCATCAGGAGCAAGGGTGAAGTGTCTTGCTCAGGACACAACGGACATGACAAGGTTGGTACTAGGTGGGGATTGAACCAGGGACCCTCGGGTCGCGCACGGCCATTCTTCCACTGCGCCACGCCGTCCCCGATGTAAGTATATATATCATGTAGTAACATTCATAATAACATGTAATATATACATGATGTAAGTATATATGTCATGTAGTAACGTTCATAATAACATGTAATATATACATGATGTAAGTATATATGTCATGTAGTAACATTCATAATAACATGTGATATATACATGATGTAAGTATATATGTAGTATCTAGTAACATTCATAATAACATGTAATATATACATGATTTAAGGATGTATGTCATGTAGTAACATTCATAATAACATGTAATATATACATGATGTAAGTATACATGTCATGTAGTAACATTCATAATAACATGTAATATATACATGATGTAAGTATATATGTCATGTAGTAACATTCATAATAACATGTAATATATACATGATGTAAGTATATATGTCATGTAGTAACATTCATAATAACATGTAATATATACATGATGTAAGTATACATGTCATGTAGTAACATTCATAATAACATGTAATATATACATGATGTAAGTATATATGTCATGTAGTAACATTCATAATAACATGTAATATATACATGATGTAAGTATATATGTCATGTAGTAACATTCATAATAACATGTAATATATACATGATATAAGTATATATGTCATGTAGTAACATTCATAATAACATGTAATATATACATGATGTAAGTATATATGTCATGTAGTAACATTCATAATAACACGTAATATATACATGATGTAAGTATATATGTCATGTAGTAACATTCATAATAACATGTAATATATACATGATGTAAGTATACATGTCATGTAGTAACATTCATAATAACATGTAATATATACATGATGTAAGTATATATGTCATGTAGTAACATTCATAATAACATGTAATATATACATGATGTAAGTATATATGTCATGTAGTAACATTCATAATAACATGTAATATATACATGATGTAAGTATATATGTCATGTAGTAACATTCATAATAACATGTAATATATACATGATGTAAGTATATATGTCATGTAGTTACATTCATAATAACATGTAATATATACATGATGTAAGTATATATGTCATGTAGTAACATTCATAATGACATGTAATATATACATGATGTAAGTATACATGTCATGTAGTAACATTCATAATAACATGTAATATATACATGATGTAAGTATATATGTCATGTAGTAACATTCATAATAACATGTAATATATACATGATGTAAGTATATATGTCATGTAGTAACATTCATAATAACATGTAATATATACATGATGTAAGTATATATGTCATGTAGTAACATTCATAATAACATGTAATATATACATGATGTAAGTATACATGTCATGTAGTAACATTCATAATAACATGTAATATATACATGATGTAAGTATACATGTCATGTAGTAACATTCATAATAACATGTAATATATACATGATGTAAGTATATATGTCATGTAGTAACATTCATAATAACATGTAATATATACATGATGTAAGTATATATGTCATGTAGTAACATTCATAATAACATGTAATATATACATGATGTAAGTATATATGTCATGTAGTAACATTCATAATAACATGTAATATATACATGATGTAAGTATATATGTCATGTAGTAACATTCATAATAACATGTAATATATACATGATATAAGTATATATGTCATGTAGTAACATTCATAATAACATGTAATATATACATGATGTAAGTATATATGTCATGTAGTAACATTCATAATAACACGTAATATATACATGATGTAAGTATATATGTCATGTAGTAACATTCATAATAACATGTAATATATACATGATGTAAGTATACATGTCATGTAGTAACATTCATAATAACATGTAATATATACATGATGTAAGTATATATGTCATGTAGTAACATTCATAATAACATGTAATATTAACATGTTCATAATAACATTCATAATAACATGTAATATATACATGATGTAAGTATATATGTAGTATCTAGTAACATTCATAATAACATGTAATATATACATGATGTAAGTATATATGTCATGTAGTAACATTCATAATAACATGTAATATTTACTCATTTTGCTCATTTAAGCAGACGGTGGAGTATTAATTTCACAGACGTACCACAAATGATGATCCAGAACCTATATTTCCGAGCCTGAATATAAGGAGGATGATCTACAAGCTGTGTGCTAAACAGAAACACTAAGCATCATGTAGCGGTGTTGCTAAGTGTTACACAAGAAATACGAAATACGAACATGATAAAACAATCACTTACTGTACCATGTCTGCTTTCACTGGGATGCTGACTGATGGGATGTTGATATCTTCCCGTTAATCATAATCCTCACGACGGGTTTCTTAGCGAGGACTATAAGTCATTCGTCATCTAAATGGGAATATATCATCAGTTGGCATCCTAATGCCAGCAGACATTGTACAGTAAGTGATGTTTCATTACGTTTGTTGGCTCTCATTAAGTTCTGAAAAAAAAAAAGCGATGATCACAGGCTTCCTCATTTCTTTTGCTCGTGGAAGTTTATTGTAGATCATAAATCATGCCTCTCACCTGGATAGTAGAAGGATGATGAGGTAATCCGACAACTCGGTACACTTTGACAGCCAATTTAGACCCGGAAATGGCTAAAAAATGACACGTAAAGACGCTTGGTTTCACCCCCTTTTTCTTCGCGAGGATCTAAATGGGAATATAACAAGATTCCATCAGTTGGCATCCTGGTGACAGCAGACATTGTACAGTAAGTGTAAGTTCTGCAGTGAGTAATAACCAGTGATGAACAAAAAAAAAAGCAAACATTGTGATGCGTTTTTTTTTAATTAATCACAAGCTCCCTAATTTCCTTTGTTTGTGGAAGTATATTGTAGATTATAAATCATGCCTCTCACCTAGATAGTAGAAGGATGATGAGGTAATCCGACAACTCGGTACACTTTGACAGCCAATTTAGACCCGGAAACGGCTAAAAATGATACGTAAAGACGCTCGGTTTCACCCCCCTTTTTCTTCGCGAGGATCTAAATGGGAATATAACAAGATTCTATCAGTTGGCATCCTGATGAAAGCAGACATTGTACAGTAAGTGTAAGTTCTGCAGTGAGTAATAACCAGTGATGGACAAAAAAAAAAAGCAAACATCATGAAGCGTTTTTTAAATGAATGCTCATCACAAAAGACCTGAATAAGAAATGTTATTATGAATATGCCCAATACTACATGATATATATATACTTACATCATATATATTAAACCTAATGGAGGTGTTTGGATGTTTTTTTTAGGGCATTTATAGGCAGAATAGAGTGGCTTCCATAGGCTCCGTCGTAAGCGGACTTTTGATGGCATTTATTTAATATTTAGAATGCAATAAAAAAATAAAAACATGTGTGTGGGGGGAGCAAAGGTCACCGCCTCTGTCTATGGTGCTGAGGACGAGCACCATCGGATGGGGGCGGGCCATGCGCTGACGGCGAGACACGGCTGATTAGATTTCACAGGTGGTGCATGTTAATCTAATCATCTGTTGTCTTTTAACAGTAGGCGGCCCGAGAGCAGGGGAGGAGAGAGGATACGGACGTGACCGAAAAGTCACGTTCTACTGGAGAAAGACTTTGACAAGCAATCTATGCAAGGATAAAACTTTGTTAAAACTGCACGCTGGGCTTACATATTGATTGAGAATGATAAGCAAAATTAAAAACAAAAGTGCAGTTCTCCTTTAATACCCTGCACCTCCGGGTAAGAGGAATTATTTATAATCTGGAATTATTTTTTTACCAGCTCCGAGGCGATGCAGCAGCTCAATATGTCAATATAGCGTAGCGCTTTATTGGCGGAATAGGGAAACTCTCATTGGATTTGTTAGATGACTTTTACTAGCCTTTATTTACTAGTTAGAATGCATAAAACATTTTTTTTTTAAACATATGTGTGCTTGTCTTACATAAGGATTGTGAATGATAGGCACAATTCCAAAAAACGTCCTCTTGGCATCGCTAATACTACTTCCTGTCGCACTCAATAAGTCACCTTAATCCAGGTGGGTTGATGTTGTTCTCCTTATGTTGCTCTTTGATGAAAGCAGCTCACATCTATTCTACTTTGCGGACCAAACAAATCAAAGATGGATAAACAAAGTATTGAGCAAAAGAATCAATCTCTTAAGTAGCGCTCCAGAGAGGAAAAACTGATTTTTTTTTTCTCCCCCTCACAATAAAAAAAGGCTATTTTATGCAAAATGGCTCCGAAGATTGATTTTATGTCGGCGAGTGATTTGATGTCAGGTGGGCTCAAATGTTTATTTTTGACTCCAGCCGTGACGCCAAAGTGAGCTGACATAAACGCGCCCGTGTGGAACTCTGATAGGAAGATGCTGAGGCGGACGCTGGGATGGAGACTGATTTTAAAGTTGCTTTGCGTCGGCGTTGTCTGGAAAAAGAACCTTACTGTCTGCATTGAGCTGAATATAAGACGTGCAGAATGCTGGGATGGGAAAGTTACTTGCAAGGAGCACAACTTGGTTAAACATTTTAATCAAGTCCGGTTTTAAAAGTGCTTGTGTTCGCTATTTATAAAAAAAAAAAAAAAAAAAAGTGTTATACCGTATATAAGACGCAAGCAATACAATGATAGGAACATTTTTTGTATGCTGGGATGGAAACAATTTTGCAAGGAGCACAACTCAGTTCAAAATTTGAATGAAGTTTGGTTTTGAAAGTGGTTGTGTTCGCTATTTAAAAAAACAACAACAAAAAAGACATTTTAAACCGCATATAAGACGCGTGCAATATGATGATAGGAACATTTTTTGTATGCTGGGATGGAAACAATTTTGCAAGGAGCACAACTCAGTTCAACATTTGAATCAAGTCCGGTTTTGAAAGTAGTTGTGTTCGCTATTTAAAAAAAAAAAAGAAAAAAAAGAAGTTTTAAACCGCATATAAGACGCGTGCAATACAATGATAGGAACAATGTTTGTATGCTGGGATGGAAACAATTTTGCAAGGAGCACAACTCAGTTCAACATTTGAATCAAGTCCGGTTTTGAAAGTGGTTGTGTTCGCTATTTAAAAAAAAAAAAAGAAAAAAGTTTTATACCGTATATAAGACGCATGCAATACAATGATAGGAAAAATTTTTTGTATGCTGGGATGGAACATTTTTTGCAAGGAGCACAACTCAGTTCAAAATTTGAATCAAGTTTGGTTTTGAAAGTGCTTGTGTTCGCTATTTAAAAAAAGAAGGAAAAAAAGAAGTGTTAAACCGCATATAAGACGCGTGCAATATGATGATAGGAAAAATGTTTGTATGCTGGGATGGAAACAATTTTGCAAGGAGCACAACTCAGTTCAAAATTTGAATCAAGTTTGGTTTTGAAAGTGGTTGTGTTCGCTATTTAAAAAAAACAACAACAAAAAAGACCTTTTAAACCGCATATAAGACGCGTGCAATATGATGATAGGAACATTTTTTGTATGCTGGGATGGAAAACATTTTGCAAGGAGCACAACTCATTTCAAAATTTGAATTAAGTTTGGTTTTGAAAGTGCTTGTGTTCGCTATTTAAAAAAAACAACAACAAAAATACCTTTTAAACCGCATATAAGACGCGTGCAATATGATGATAGGAAAAATGTTTGTATGCTGGGATGGAAACAATTTTGCGAGGAGCACAACTCAGTTCAACATTTCAATCAAGTCCGGTTTTAAAAGTGCTTGTGTTCGTTATTTAAAAAAACAACAACAACAACAAAAAAAACGTTTTATGCCGTATATAAAACGCATGCAACACAGTGATAGGACAATTTTTTGTATTTCAGGATAGAAACAATTTTGCAAGGAGCACAACTCAGTTCAAAATTTGAATCAAGTCCGGTTTTGAAAGTGCTTGTGTTCGCTATTTAAAAAAAAAAAAAAAAAGTAAAAAAAAAGTTTGAAACCGCATATAAGACGCGTGCAATACGATGATAGGAAAAATGTTTGTATGCTGGGATGGAAACAATTTTGCAAGGAGCACAACTCAGTTCAAAATTTGAATCAAGTTTGGTTTTGAAAGTGGTTGTGTTCGCTATTTAAAAAAAACAACAACAAAAAAGACCTTTTAAACCGCATATAAGACGCGTGCAATATGATGATAGGAACATTTTTTGTATGCTGGGATGGAAAACATTTTGCAAGGAGCACAACTCATTTCAAAATTTGAATTAAGTTTGGTTTTGAAAGTGCTTGTGTTCGCTATTTAAAAAAAACAACAACAAAAATACCTTTTAAACCGCATATAAGACGCGTGCAATATGATGATAGGAAAAATGTTTGTATGCTGGGATGGAAACAATTTTGCGAGGAGCACAACTCAGTTCAACATTTCAATCAAGTCCGGTTTTAAAAGTGCTTGTGTTCGTTATTTAAAAAAACAACAACAACAACAAAAAAAACGTTTTATGCCGTATATAAAACGCATGCAACACAGTGATAGGACAATTTTTTGTATTTCAGGATAGAAACAATTTTGCAAGGAGCACAACTCAGTTCAAAATTTGAATCAAGTCCGGTTTTGAAAGTGCTTGTGTTCGCTATTTAAAAAAAAAAAAAAAAAGTAAAAAAAAAGTTTGAAACCGCATATAAGACGCGTGCAATACGATGATAGGAAAAATGTTTGTATGCTGGGATGGTAACAATTTTGCAAGGAGCACAACTCAGTTCAAAATTTGAATCAAGTCCGGTTTTAAAAGTGGTTGTGTTCGTTATTAAAAAAAAAAAAAAAAGAAAAAAAATACGTTTTAAACCGCATATAAGACTTGTGCAATACAATGATAGGAACATTTTTTGTATGCTGGGATGGAAACAATTTTGCAAGGAGCACAACTCAGTTCAAAATTTCAATCAAGTCCGGTTTTGAAAGTGGTTGTGTTCGTTATTTAAAACAACAACAACAACAAAAAAACGTTTAAACCGCATATAAGACGCATGCAATACGATGATAGGAAAAAAATGTTTGTATGCTGGGATGGAAACAATTTTGCAAGGAGCACAACTCAGTTCAACATTTCAATCAAGTCCCGTTTTGAAAGTGGTTGTGTTCGCTATTCAAAAATACAAAACAAAAAAAACAACGTTTTAAACCGCATATAAGACGCGTGCAATACGATGATAGGAACATTTTTTGTATGCTGGGATGGAAACAATTTTGCAAGGAGCACAACTCAGTTCAAAATTTGAATCAAGTCCGGTTTTAAAAGTGGTTGTGTTCGTTATTTAAAAAAACAACAACAAAAAAGACCTTTTAAACCGCATATAAGACGCGTGCAATATGATGATAGGAAACATGTTTGTATGCTGGGATGGAAACAATTTTGCAAGGATCACAACTCAGTTCAACATTTGAATCAAGTCCGGTTTTAAAAGTGGTTGTGTTCGCTATTTAAAAGAAAAAAAAAGTTTTTAACTGCATATAAGACACGCGCAATACGATGATAGGAACATTTTTTGTATGCTGGGATGGAAACAATTTTGCAAGGAGCACAACTCAGTTCAACATTTGAATCAAGTCCGGTTTTAAAAGTGGTTGTGTTCGTTATTTAAAAAAAACAACAACAAAAAAGACCTTTTAAACCGCATATAAGACGCGTGCAATATGATGATAGGAAAAATGTTTGTATGCTGGGATGGAAACAATTTTGCAAGGAGCACAACTCAGTTCAACATTTGAATCAAGTCCGGTTTTGAAAGTGGTTGTGTTCGCTATTAAAAAAAGAAGAAGTTTTAAACTGCATATAAGACGCGTGCAATACGATAAGAGGAACATTTTTTGTATGCTGGGATGGAAACAATTTGGCAAGGAGCACAACTCTGTTCAAAATTTGAATCAAGTCCAGTTTTAAAAGTGGTTGTGTTCGCTATTTAAAAAAAACAAACAAATAAAACGTTTTAAACTGCATATAAGACGCGTGCAATACATTGACAGGAAAATTTTTTGTATGCTGGGATGGAAACAATTTTGCAAGGAGCACAACCCAGTTCAACATTTGAATCAAGTCCGGTTTTGAAAGTGGTTGTGTTCGCTATTTAAAAAAAGAAAAGAAAAAAAAGAAGTTTTAAACCGCATATAAGACGCGTGCAATACGATGATAGGAAACATTTTTGTATGCTGGGATGGAAACAATTTTGCAAGGAGCACAACTCAGTTCAACATTTGAATCAAGTCCGGTTTTAAAAGTGGTTGTGTTCGTTATTTAAAAAAACAACAACAAAAAAGACCTTTTAAACCGCATATAAGACGCGTTCAATATGATGATCGGAAAAATGTTTGTATGCTGGGATAGAAACAATTTTGCAAGGAGCACAACTCAGTTCAACATTTGAATCAAGTCCGGTTTTGAAAGTGGTTGTGTTAGCTATTTTAAAAAAAATAAAAAAGAAGAAGTTTTAAACCGCATATAAGACGCGTGCAATACGATGATAGGAACATTTTTTGTATGCTGGGATGGAAACAATTTTGCAAGGAGCACAACTCAGTTCAACATTTGAATCAAGTCCGGTTTTGAAAGTAGTTGTGTTCGCTATTTAAAAAAAAAAAAGAAAAAAAAGAAGTTTTAAACCGCATATAAGACGCCTGCAATACAATGATAGGAACATTTTTTTGTATGCTGGGATGGAACATTTTTTGCAAGGAGCACAACTCAGTTCAACATTTGAATCAAGTCCGGTTTTAAAAGTGGTTGTGTTCGCTATTTAAAAAAAAAAAAGAAAAAAAAGAAGTTTTAAACCGCATATAAGACGCCTGCAATACAATGATAGGAACATTTTTTTGTATGCTGGGATGGAACATTTTTTGCAAGGAGCACAACTCAGTTCAACATTTGAATCACGTTTGGTTTTGAAAGTGGTTGTGTTCGCTATTTAAAAAAAATAACAACAAAAAATACCTTTTAAACCGCATATAAGACGCGTGCAATATGATGATAGGAAAAATGTTTGTATGCTGGGATGGAAACAATTTTGCAAGGAGCACAACTCAGTTCAACATTTGAATCAAGTCCGGTTTTGAAAGTAGTTGTGTTCGCTATTTAAAAAAAAAAAAGAAAAAAAAGAAGTTTTAAACCGCATATAAGACGCATGCAATACAATGATAGGAACATTTTTTGTATGCTGGGATAGAAACAATTTTGCAAGGAGCCCAACTCAGTTCAAAATTTGAATCAAGTTCAGTTTTGAAAGTGCTTGTGTTCGCTATTTAAAACAAAAAAACAAAAAAAAAACGTTTTAAACCGCATATAAGACGCGTGCAATACGTTGACAGGAACAATTTTTGTATGCTGGGATGGAAACAATTTTGCAAGGAGCACAACTCAGTTCAACATTTGAATCAAGTCCAGTTTTAAAAGTGGTTGTGTTCGTTATTTAAAAAAAACAAAAAAAAAACGAAAAAAACAACGATTTATGCCGTATATAAAACGCATGCAATACAGTGATAGGAACATTTTTTGTATTTCAGGATAGAAACAATTTTGCAAGGAGCACAACTCAGTTCAAATTTTGAATCAAGTCCGGTTTTAAAAGTGGTTGTGTTCGCTATTTAAATTAAAAACAAGTTTTAAACCGCATATAAGACGCATGCAATACGATGATAGGAACATTTTTTGTATGCTGGGATGGAAACAATTTTGCAAGGAGCACAACTCAGTTCAACATTTGAATCAAGTCTGGTTTTAAAAGTGGTTGTGTTCGTTATTTTAAAAAAAAAACCAAAAAAACCAAAACGTTTTATGCCGTATATAAAACGCATGCAATACAGTGATAGAAAAATGTTTTGTATTTCGGGATAGAAACAATTTTGCAAGGAGCACAACTCAGTTCAAAATTTGAATCAAGTCCGGTTTTGAAAGTGGTTGTGTTCGCATTTTAAAAAAAGAAAAAGAAAAAAAAAGTTTTAAACCGCATATAAGACGCGTGCAATATGATGATAGGAAAAATGTTTGTATGCTGGGATGGAAACAATTTTGCAAGGAGCACAACTCAGTTCAACATTTGAATCAAGTTCGGTTTTAAAAGTGGTTGTGTTCGTTATTTAAAAAAAAAAAAACAAACAAAAAAAAAAACGTTTTATGCCGTATATAAAACGCATGCAATACGATGATAGGAACATTTTTTTTGTATGCTGGGATGGAAACAATTTTGCAAGGAGCACAACTCAGTTCAACATTTCAATCAAGTCCGGTTTTGAAAGTGGTTGTGTTCGCTATTTAAAAAACAAAAACAAAAAAAAAAGTTTTAAACCGCATATAAGACGCGTTCAATACGATGATAGGAACATTTTTTGTATGCTGGGATGGAAACAATTTTGCAAGGAGCACAACTCAGTTCAACATTTGAATCATGTCCGGTTTTAAAAGTGGTTGTGTTCGTTATTTAAAAAAAAAAACCCCAAAAAACAAAACCTTTTATGCCGTATATAAGACGCATGCAATACAATGATAGGACATTTTTTTGTATGCTGGGATAGAAACAATTTTGCAAGGAGCACAACTCAGTTCAACATTTGAATCAAGTCCGGTTTTAAAAGTGGTTATTGTGTTCGTTTTTTTTTTTTAAATCCCAAAAAAAACAAACTTTTTATGCCGTATATAAGACGCATGCAATACAATGATAGGAAAACATTTTTTATGCTGGGATAGAAACTATTTTGCAAGGAGCACAACTCAGTTCAACATTTGAATCAAGTCCGGTTTTGAAAGTGGTTGTGTTCGCTATTAAAAAAAAAAAAGAAGTTTTAAACTGCATATAAGACACGTCCAATACGATGATAGGAACATTTTTTGTATGCTGGGATGGAAACAATTTTGCAAGGAGCACAACTCAGTTAAACATTTTAATCAAGTCCAGTTTTAAAAGTGCTTGTGTTCACTATTTAAAAAAAAAAAAAAAAAGTTTTATACCGTATATAAGACGCATGCAATACAATGATAGGAACATTTTTTGTATGCTGGGATGGAAACAATTTTGCAAGGAGCACAACTCAGTTCAACATTTGAATCAAGTCCGGTTTTGAAAGTGGTTATGTTCGTTATTTAAAAAAACAACAACAAAAAAACCAAAACGTTTTATGCCGTATATAAGACGCATGTAATACAATGATAGGAACATTTTTTGTATGCTGGGATAGAAACAATTTTGCAAGGAGCACAACTCAGTTCAAAATTTGAATCAAGTCCGGTTTTAAAAGTGGTTGTGTTCGCTATTTAAAAAAAACAACAACAAAAAAAAAAAGTTTTAAACCGCATATAAGACGCGTGCAATACGATGATAGGAAGATTTTTTGTATGCTGGGATGGAAACAACTTTGCAAGGAGCACAACTCAGTTCAACATTTGAATCAAGTTTGGTTTTGAAAGTGCTTATGTTCGCTATTTAAAAAAACAACAACAAAAAAGACCTTTTAAACTGCATATAAGACGCGTGCAATATGATAGGAAAAATGTTTGTATGCTGGGATAGAAACAATTTTGCAAGGAGCACAACTCAGTTCAAAATTTAAATCAAGTCCGGTTTTGAAAGTGGTTGTGTTCGCTATTTAAAAAAAAAAAAGAAGTTTTAAACCGCATATAAGACGCGTGCAATACGTTGACAGGAAAAAAATGTGTATGCTGGGATGGAAACAATTTTGCAAGGAGCACAACTCAGTTCAACATTTGAATCAAGTCCGGTTTTAAAAGTGGTTGTGATCGCTATTTAAAAAAAAATAAAGAAAAAAAAAGTTTTAAACCGCATATAAGACGCGTGCAATACGATGATAGGAACATTTTTTGTATGCTGGGATGGAAACAATTTTGCAAGGAGCACAACTCAGTTCAACATTTGAATCAAGTCCGGTTTTAAAAGTGGTTGTGTTCGTTAATTAAAAAAAAAAAGTTTTAAACCGCATATAAGACGCGTGCAATACGATGATAGGAACATTTTTTGTATGCTGGGATGGAAACAATTTTGCAAGGAGCACAACTCAGTTCAACATTTGAATCAAGTCCGGTTTTGAAAGTGGTTTTGTTCGCTATTTAAAAAAAAAAAAAGAAAAAAAAAGTTTTAAACCGCATATAAGACGCGTGCAATACGATGATAGGAACATTTTTTGTAAGCTGGGATGGAAACAATTTTGCAAGGAGCACAACTCAGTTCAAAATTTGAATGAAGTCCGGTTTTAAAAGTGGTTGTGTTCGTTATTTAAAAAAAACAACAACAAAAAAGACCTTTTAAACCGCATATAAGACGCGTGCAATACAATGATAGGAACATTTTTTGTATGCTGGGATGGAAACAATTTTGCAAGGAGCACAACTCAGTTCAACATTTGAATCAAGTCCGGTTTTGAAAGTGGTTGTGTTCGCCATAAAAAAAAAAAAGAAGTTTTAAACTGCATATAAGACGCGTGCAATACGATGATAGGAACATTTTTTGTATGCTGGGATGGAAACAATTTTGCAAGGAGCACAACTCAGTTCAACATTTGAATCAAGTCCGGTTTTAAAAATGGTTGTGTTCGCTTTTTAAAAAAAAAAAAAAAAAAGTTTTATACCGTATATAAGACGCATGCAATACAATGATAGGAACATTTTTTTGTATGCTGGGATGGAACATTTTTTGCAAGGAGCACAACTCAGTTCAAAATTTGAATCAAGTCCGGTTTTAAAAGTGCTTGTGTTCGCTATTTAAAAAAAACAACAACAAAAAATACCTTTTAAACCGCATATAAGACGCGTGCAATATGATGATAGGAAAAATGTTTGTATGCTGGGATGGAAACAATTTTGCAAGGAGCACAACTCAGTTCAAAATTTCAATCAAGTCCGGTTTTAAAAGTGGTTGTGTTCGCTATTTAAAAAAAACAACAAAAAAAAAACATTTTAAACCGCATATAGGACGCGTGCAATACGTTGACAGGAACATTTTTTGTATGCTGGGATGGAAACAATTTTGCAAGGAGCACAACTCAGTTCAAAATTTCAATCAAGTCCGGTTTTAAAAGTGGTTGTGTTCGCTATTTAAAAAAAAAAAACCCATTTTAAACCGCATATAGGACGCGTGCAATACGTTGACAGGAACATTTTTTGTATGCTGGGATGGAAACAATTTTGCAAGGAGCACAACTCAGTTCAACATTTGAATCAAGTCCGGTTTTGAAAGTGGTTGTGTTCGCTATTTAAAAAAAACAACAACAAAAAATACCTTTTAAACCGCATATAAGACGCGTGCAATATGATGATAGGAAAAATGTTTGTATGCTGGGATGGAAACAATTTTGCAAGGAGCACAACTCAGTTCAAAATTTCAATCAAGTCCGGTTTTAAAAGTGGTTGTGTTCGCTATTTAAAAAAAACAACAACAAAAAAAACATTTTAAACCGCATATAGGACGCGTGCAATACGTTGACAGGAACATTTTTTGTATGCTGGGATGGAAACAATTTTGCAAGGAGCACAACTCAGTTCAAAATTTCAATCAAGTCCGGTTTTAAAAGTGGTTGTGTTCGCTATTTAAAAAACAAAAACAAAAAAAAACCCATTTTAAACCGCATATAGGACGCGTGCAATACGTTGACAGGAACATTTTTTTGTATGCTGGGATGGAAACAATTTTGCAAGGAGCACAACTCAGTTCAACATTTGAATCAAGTCCGGTTTTAAAAGTGGTTGTGTTCGTTATTTAAAAAAAACAACAACAAAAAAGACCTTTTAAACCGCATATAAGACGCGTGCAATATGATGATAGGAAAAATGTTTGTATGCTGGGATGGAAACAATTTTGCAAGGAGCACAACTCAGTTCAACATTTGAATCAAGTCCGGTTTTAAAAGTGGTTGTGTTCGCTATTTAAAAAAAAAAGAAGTTTTAAACTGCATATAAGACACGTGCAATACGATGATAGGAACATTTTTTGTATGCTGGGATAGAAACAATTTTGCAAGGAGCACAACTCAGTTCAACATTTTAATCAAGTCCAGTTTTAAAAGTGGTTGTGTTCGTTATTTAAAAAAAACAAAAAAAAACAAAAAAAAAAACGATTTATGCCGTATATAAAACGCATGCAATACAGTGATAGGAAAATTTTTTGTATTTCAGGATGGAAACAATTTTGCAAGGAGCACAACTCAGTTCAAATTTTGAATCAAGTCCGGTTTTAAAAGTGGTTGTGTTCGCTATTTAAATTAAAAACAAGTTTTAAACCGCATATAAGACGCATGCAATACGATGATAGGAACATTTTTTGTATGCTGGGATGGAAAAATTTTTTCAAGGAGCACAACTCAGTTCAACATTTGAATCAAGTTTGGTTTTAAAAGTGGTTGTGTTTTTGTTATTTAAAAAAACCTAAAAAAAAACCAAAATGTTTTATGCCGTATATAAAACGCATGCAATACAGTGATAGAAAAATGTTTTGTATTTCGGGATAGAAACAATTTTGCAAGGAGCACAACTCAGTTCAACATTTGAATCAAGTCCGGTTTTAAAAGTGGTTGTGTTCGTTATTTAAAAAAAACAACAACAAAAAAGACCTTTTAAACCGCATATAAGACGCGTGCAATATGATGATAGGAAAAATGTTTGTATGCTGGGATGGAAACAATTTTGCAAGGAGCACAACTCAGTTCAACATTTGAATCAAGTCCGGTTTTAAAAGTGGTTGTGTTCGCTATTTTAAAAAAAAAAGAAAAAAAAAGTTTTAAACCGCATATAAGACGCGTGCAATACGTTGACAGGAACATTTTTTGTATGCTGGGATGGAAACAATTTTGCAAGGAGCATAACTCAGTTCAACATTTGAATCAAGTCCGGTTTTGAAAGTGGTTGTGTTCGCTATTTAAAAAACAAAAACAAAAAAAAAAGTTTTAAACCGCATATAAGACGCGTTCAATACGATGATAGGAACATTTTTTGTATGCTGGGATGGAAACAATTTTGCAAGGAGCACAACTCAGTTCAACATTTGAATCATGTCCGGTTTTAAAAGTGGTTGTGTTCGTTATTTAAAAAAAAACAACCCAAAAAACAAAACCTTTTATGCCGTATATAAGACGCATGCAATACAATGATAGGACATTTTTTTGTATGCTGGGATAGAAACAATTTTGCAAGGAGCACAACTCAGTTCAAAATTCGAATCAAGTTTGGTTTTGAAAGTGGTTGTGTTCGCTATTTAAAACAAAAAAAACAAAAAACAAAAAAAACATTTTAAACCGCATATAAGACGCGTGCAATACGATTATAGGAACATTTTTTGTATGCTGGGATGGAAAAAATTTTGCAAGGAGCACAACTCAGTTCAACATTTGAATCAAGTCCAGTTTTAAAAGTGGTTGTGTTCGCTATTTAAAAAACAAACAAAAAAAAAAAAGTATTAAACCGCATATAAGACGCGTTCAATATGATGATAGGAAAATTTTTTGTATGCTGGGATGGAAACAATTTTGCAAGGAACACAACTCAGTTCAACATTTGAATCATGTCCGGTTTTAAAAGTGGTTGTGTTCGTTATTTTTAAAAAAAAAAACCAAAAACAAAACCTTTTATGCCGTATATAAGACGCATGCAATACAATGATAGGACATTTTTTTGTATGCTGGGATAGAAACAATTTTCCAAGGACCACAACTCAGTTCAAAATTTCAATCAAGTCCGGTTTTGAAAGTGGTTGTGTTCGCTATTTAAAAAAAACCAAAACAAAAAAAAACGTTTTAAACCGCATATAAGACGCGTGCAATACGTTGACAGGAACATTTTTTGTATGCTGGGATGGAAGCAATTTTGCAAGGAATACAACTCAGTTCAAAATTTGAATCAAGTCCGGTTTTAAAAGTGGTTGTGTTCGTTATTTAAAAAAACAACAACAAAAAAATATGTTTTAAACCGCATGTAAGACGTGTGGAATACGTTGACAGGAAACATTTTTGTATGCTGGGATGGAAACAATTTTGCAAGGAGCACAACTCAGTTCAACATTTGAATCAAGTCCGGTTTTAAAAGTGCTTGTGTTCGTTATTTAAAAAAACAACAACAACAAAAAAAAAAACGTTTTATGCCGTATATAAAACGCATGCAACACAGTGATAGGACAATTTTTTGTATTTCAGGATAGAAACAATTTTGCAAGGAGCACAACTCAGTTCAAAATTTGAATCAAGTCCGGTTTTAAAAGTGGTTGTGTTCGCTATTTAAAAAAAAACCCCAAAAAAACAAAACGTTTTATGCCGTATATAAGACGCCTGCAATACGATGATAGGAATTTTTTTTTGTATGCTGGGATGGAAACAATTTTGCAAGGAGTACAACTCAGTTCAAAATTTGAATCAAGTTTGGTTTTGAAAGTGGTTGTGTTCGTTATTTAAAAAAACAACAACAAAAAAGACCCTTTAAACTGCATATAAGACGCGTGCAATATGATGATAGGAACATTTTTTGTATGCTGTGATGGAAAGGATTTTGCAAGGAGCACAACTCAGTTCAACATTTGAATCAAGTCTGGTTTTAAAAGTGGTTGTGTTCGCTATTTAAAAGAAAAAAAAAGTTTTTAACTGCATATAAGACACGTGCAATACGATGATAGGAACATTTTTTGTATGCTGGGATGGAAACAATTTTGCAAGGAGCACAACTCAGTTCAACATTTGAATCAAGTCCGGTTTTGAAAGTGGTTGTGTTCACTATTTAAAAAAACAAAACAATTTTTAAACTGCATATAAGACGCGTGCAATACGACGATAGGAACATTTTTTTGTATGCTGGGATGGAAACAATTTTTTCAAGGAGCGCAACTCAGAATCTTGAATGGAGTTAGATTTTTAATGTGCTTGTGTCCGCTATGTCTGGAGAAAAAAAAACATCCCAACGTATTGAACCGAATATAAGACGCGGGGACTACTATGATGCTATGATTACTGGGATGGAGTCAGGATTTAAAATTGGTCTGTCCTGGGTCTGCATTATCCTGAGAGGAACCTTTCTGACGCATTGGGCCGAATATAAGACGTGTGATAGGAAGATTATTTGCAGGGAGCACAAATTAGACACTTGAATGTCTAATTGTCAGAAAGAAAGTATCGTCACATGACTCGTTTGTGCGGCTACAACATCTTCCAACTCCTCAGTTCTTTAGTCCAGATGGTAAATGCTCGGAAACGTAACAAAAGTAAATGATAAATTTGGAAGCAGGAGGGCAGGGTTAAAGCGAAGCTGCGACACAGGTGGGCCAACACAAGGAAAGGAAAAACTGATTAACGATGGAACTCATTAACTCTCAGCAAGCTTGAAAGGCGGGAATACTTTTTTTTAATTAGTGTCTAATTAGTCTGCAAAATATCGTTTTGTTTATCCGTGAATCTTGGCGTAGATTTTGATAGTTTAATAAAAGGCACCACCACAAATGATGCATGTTTAGCTACTCCTTGTCCTGCAGTGATAATAATACTTGTAAAACTTTATTCGTCGCCATGGAAGCCAGGATTAAAGTTAAAGTTCAAGTTAAAGTACCAATGATTGTCACACACACACTAGGTGTGGCAAAATTATTCTCTGCATTTGACCCATCACCCTTGATCACCCCCTGGGAGGTGAGGGGAGCAGTGAGCAGCAGCGTTGGCCGCGCCCGGGAATAATTTGTGTTGATTTAACCCCCAATTCCAACCCTTGATGCTGAGTGCCAAGCAGGGAGGTAATGGCTCCCATTTTTATAGTCTTTGGTATGACTCGGCCTGGGTTTGAACTCACAACCTACCCTAAGTTTTTGCCTTAGCTTCCGCGTGCGATAGGCACGCTTGCCTTCGGGTTGTTTTCTGTTCTGTACCTCGTTGAGTGTTTCTTAAAATGAAATCACGTTCCTACCAGCAAGTCCTGTCCGGAGTCGTCCGTATGCCTTCCTGGGAGAACGACCCTGCAGTAAGCGAAAAAACCACGTCTTGACAGGATAACTGTGTAGATCCATCCGTTTGTTTACATTCAGGAGCGCTAGCTTGCTGTTAGCGGTTAGCTATTGTATAGTGAAGCATGTTTAGTGATTCCTCGTCCTGCAGGGCTGATAATGGAGAAATGTACAGCTTAACTTACAGGTTGAGCTTATACCCCCACGGCCTTCTTCCGACCGCCATTCTACTCCCCGCCTTGCTACTTCCTCTTTGTAATTTTTTGGCGGATGGCACCATGCGCAAATAACTGCATCTCCGACGGCCTTAAAGTTTAAGTGAAAATAAAAAAATAAAAAAAAATTTTTTTACTTGTGAATTGATTTTTTCAGTTGCAGAAATAATTCACAATGTTATCGATCCGTTGTGGTGAAGAAGGAGCTGAGCCGGAAGGCAAAGCTCTCGATTTACCGGTCGATCTACGTTCCCATCCTCACCTATGGTCATGAGCTTTGGGTAAGGAGTTTCCTCCGCCGGGTGGCGGGTCTCTCCCTTAGAGATAGGGTGAGAAGCTCTGTCATCCGGGGGGAGCTCAGAGTAAAGTTGTTGCTCCTCCACATGGAGAGGAGCCAGATGAGGTGGTTCGGGCATCTGGTCAGGATGCCAATCGAACGCCTCCCTAGGGAGGTGTTTAGGGCACGTCCGACCGGTAGGAGGCCACGGGGAAGACCCAGGACACGTTGGGAAGACTATGTCTCCCGGCTGGCCTAGGAACGCCTCGGGATCCCCCGGGAGGAGCTGGACCAAGTGGCTGGGGAGAGGGAAGTCTGGGCTTTTCTGCTTAGGCTGCTGCCCCCGCGACCCGACCTCGGATAAGCGGAAGAAGATGGATGGATGGATTATTATCACATTGTTGGGCATGAGTTAAAACATTTGTTGTGGAGTTTTGGCAGTAACTTCACTCCATATTGCTTGGCGTGAGTGCGCCGTAAGAAAACCTCAGCGGATTCTTGTCTTCAAATGTCGCAGGATTAAACGCGTCTCTCTGGTTTTTTTTCCCGCCGTGCTCAATCAGACGCGTGGGGTTCAGGTGGTCCTCGGCCAAAAGTTTTTTTCATCTTGTTTTATCACCTCCTACTTTTCATTTGAAAATGTTTTGACTTATTTTCCTAAGTGGGCTCAACTTTTTTCCCCTCAGCCGTCTTGCGAGCGCGTCGCTGCGGTGCTGGCATGTCTGTGTGCAAATATGCAAATATGGAGTGTGGATATGATGTGTGCAAACAGGCTTTTTACTTCCAGCATTTCATTGCTCCTCTGCTGCGCTAGTTAGTATTTATTTATTTATTTATTTATTTACAGACATTAATTTATTTTATTTGTCTGGCTTTAACAAGGTACTGTATCCCAGTGGTCCCCAAACCCCGGGCCACGGCCCGGTACCGGTCCGTGGATCGATTGGTACCGGGCCGCACAAGAAATTAAAATGCTTTAAAATGTAAAATCAGAAATTATCGGTATAGTTTTTATATATTTATTTATTTTTATTTTTTTTAATTAAATCAACATAAAAAAACACAAGATACACTTACAATTAGTGCACCAAGCCAAAAAACCTCCCTCATTCACACTCATTGTTGTTTCTTTCTGTGATTAATATTCTGCTTCTTACATTATATATCAATATATATCAATACAGTCTGCAGGGATACAGTCCGTAAGCACACATGATTTTATGTTTTTATGACAAAAAAAATAAAATAAAAATTAAAGCTGCAAGCAGCATTGGTCGGGCCCGCGTATTTGGCAGGTGCTAGTCCTAAGTGTCCCAATACTTTTGTCAAGTTTTAGTCCCAAGTATCCCAATACTTTTGTCCAGTTTTCGGCCTAAATGTCCCAATACTTTTGTCCAGTGGTAGTCATAAGTGTCCCAATACTTTTGTCTACTTTTAGTCATAAGTGTCCCAATACTTTTGTTCAGTTTTGGTCATAAGTGTCCCAATACTTTTGTCTACTTTTAGTCCGAATTGTCCCAAGACTTTTGTGTAGTGTACCTACCTTGTCTGCATTGTGTGGGAACACTGGTGCTTCCTGCTTTTAAGCAGCCTTCTTGAAAAAAACAGCAGCATCAGCGCAGCGGCTCTTTGAAGGGTCATCAAATCAAAACCGGAGCCGGTGTTAAAACTCTTTCGATAACTTTTAATCAAAAGGTTTCAATCTCTCTCCTGTGTTAGTTTGAAGCCGAAACGACAAACACGCTCAGAGGAGATAATGTTTGAAGAAAGGTGACCGGTTTTTACAAAAATGTTGTGTTGAAGGGGGAATAGCAAACTTCCTGTAGATTTTTGCTGGGTGTTGTCAATTTATGAAATGTAGGTCTAAGTGAGACCTACGGAGAGGTTTTTGTTTCATGTCTCTCCGACCTTCCCAGTGGGAGTTACAGGCAGTTTTGTCATTGTTTTCTTCCGAGGAGCAGTTTTTTCTCCGTTTTATTCAAAAATTGCTGTAGAGCGCAATTTTGAGATTTGGGGTTAGGTTTTTTATTAGATCGCAATTTTTGCCAGTCCTGATGTGTGTGTTCAGTTCGGTGAGTTTTGAAGCATGTTAAGGGGGTCAAATTACAGCTCAAAGAGGCAAAAGTGACTGTTGTTAGTACATTTTTGTCTTGAAGGGGGAATTGCCAACTTCCTGTTGATTTTTGCCCGAGGAATTTAATTAATGAAAAGTAGGTCTAAGTAAGACCTACATAGAGGTTTTTGTTTCATGTCTCTACAACATTTGTACTGGGAGTTATAAGCAGTTTTCTTTCTAGGGTCTTTCTAAATTTGGTGAGTTTTGAAGCATGCTTGGGAGTCCTTATGCAATGGGCCATGCAGGCCCTAAAAATAATACCGCAATACAAATTTCAAGCGTTGACCGGTCCTCAGTAACAAAAAGGTGGGGGACCACTGCGTGTATCCCACAGTAATTCAAAATGTATATAGACTATATTGCCAAAAGTATTTGGCCACCCATCCAAATGATGAGAATCAGGTGTCCTAATCACTACAGGTGTATCAAATCAAGCACTTAGGCATGGAGACTGTTTCTTGTGAAAGAATGGGCCGCTCTCAGTGATTTCCAGCATAGAACTGTCATAGGATGCCACCTGTGCAACAAATCCAGTGCTGAAATTTCCTCGCTCCTAAATATTCCAAAGTCAACTTTAATATAAGAAAAGTGAAGTGTCACGTTCAAACACTGAGGACATCTATTAAACAAGACAAAAGGCAAGGAATCAAACAGAGACAGAATTCAATTTGGACTCAATATTGAGGAGAGACATGGCCACTGCACTCTCTGTACACTGTCCAAGTGGAGGCACGTAAATAAGACACGCCCACAAAACGGCGCATCCTGAAGAGACTGTCAGAAAGTGAGTTGAAGATGATGTGTAAAACATCATCTATGCAACATTTTGAGCAAAGAAGCACCATCACATGTTATGTAGACCACAAGGAAGTCTTTTACATTTAGAAAAAAATACTAATAATAATATGACCCCTTTAATGTGCTTTATAATCTGGTGCGCCTTTTGTATGAAAATAGACCTGACTATAAGGTAGTGTGCCTTATAATCCGGTGTGCCCTGTGGTCCGGAAAATACGGTATTTTTTTCAGTTTCACATTCAAATGTAATTTATTTTCATACTCAGACTTTTGACCTCAATTTAGCGTAGGGGGTGTCAACTTAAAGGGGTGTGGCATATTGGCTGACTGCTCAGCAAAGAGAATAAGGGGGTCTACTGTCACGTTCCCTTCCCAAATAGTGCCTCGGGCCCCCCTGGGACATGTGGTGCGATGCCGGTGGGGGTGCAATGTGACCCTGGGGAACATGCTTCAAACCTACTTAAAATAGCTGTGCACAACATAACAAGCTCATTGTAGCTATTAACCCTGACTTTCTCATTTTGTTACAAAAAAAAATGTTTTATTCATTTGTATTTTGTCGGTTTTAACGATTTATATATAGTCTTCCTGAGTTAATTAAGTTTATTTAATTGTATTTTTTCAGAATCAAATGGTTCAAGTCCAGTGACGTGCAGTCACTAGAGGCAGGTGAGGCCCCGCCTCACCTGCCATCATGGAAGGAAAAAAAATGTAAAAAGAAAAAAAAAAAAATTAAATTGTTATATGTATCCAGTGATTATACTATAAAGTTATTTTCCATTTAACTTCACCAGTTTTAGATTATTTTTATTCAAAATCGCAGAATTTTCACATTTGCCGTTCAAATACTGAGAAGAGACGGTGTGGTGAACAGCAGCCAGTTGAGGCACGTCACTCAGTGCCTCAACATGGATTGCGCAATGACTCGGCTAACTGCTGGCCTGCTGTGCAGTGAGACCGTATTGCTATATGAATTATGTTATACATTTCCATAGTTTAGTTAGCTGAGGTATATAATGTACAGTGTATTTTGTCAACAACTGTATGTGTGTAAAGTATTTCTTGTGCTGAGCGATCATAAAACGGCTGCAAAAGACGCACTGGCTGAGGCTCCAGTAATCCCGCCTCCTGCACCCCCGCCGTAGAATTGTTATATCAACTAAAGCCCACACTTAAACTTTCCACGTGCAAGATTGAATCTATTTAAAAAAATGATTTCATAAGAAGCCAAAAAGTGCAAAAACAATAATGTTGGTGTTGGAGGAGTTGTGAATGACTGCAGGGACACAACAATAGATACACCTGCAGACTGCAGGTGTACCTAATTCACAACTCCTCCAACACGAACATTATTGTTTTTGCACTTTTTGGCTTCTTATTAAATAACTTTTGTAACCTATTTTCATGGTCTTTCCTCTTTGTGATGTTAAGTTCCTGTTATGCGCTGTTATACAGTATATGCCTTGAGCTCTTATTTTGAAGGCGCTAAGAGCGGAAGTGATGTCACGTTGCGGAGGTTTTTGAAAGAAGGTAAATAAAGTGGTCCTCGTGTAAACTGGAGCCTCCGTGTTTGTTGTTTTGTAGTTTCATACAGTATAGGCCACATTTATAAACCCTCGGTTACACTTTTTTAAATAGATTCAATCTTGCACGTGGAAAGTTGAAGTGAGGGCTTTAGTTGCGGCGCATGGACTTCATTTATAAGTAAAGGTAAGAACATAATAACGTTTTTTTTATTAAATGTGCTTTTTTTGTGTGCTACAGTTTGTATGTGTAAAGTTAAAGTTAAGTTAAAGTAGCAATGATTGTCACACACACACTAGGTGTAATGAAATGTGTCCTCTGCATTTGACCCATCCCCTTGATCACCCCCTGCGAGGTGAGGGGAGCAGTGGGCAGCAGCGGCGCCGCGCCTGGGAATAATTGTTGGTGATTTAACCCCCAATTCCAAGGCTTGATGCTGAGTGGCAAGCAGGGAAGAATGCTGGTATGAGCTTTTAAACATAACCCGTTAACTGCTGCCAATCAAATGGTGAATAAGATACTCTTTAGGGTTCATATGTTTGTAAATGTGACTGTGATGAAGTCAGTGCCTCACCAGCCATCAACCTCACCGCACGTCACTGTTCAAGTCGGTCAAAAATATTTACAGTTTAAATAAGGATTGTAAATTGAATCTGCAGACTCAAAAAACAATGTTAATAAAGTTATTCCTTGTGTTCTATATTTCTTTATTTTTTTGTTTTCTTTTACGTTAACGAGGGTACAACGTTGTGCCATACTTGCCAACCCTCCCCGGATTTTTCCGGGAGACTCCCGAAATTCAGCGCCTCTCCCGAAAACCTCCCCGGGACAAATTTTCTCCCGAAAATCTCCCGAAATTCAGGCGGACTCAGGTCCTCATGGGTTTATTGTTAGGCAGTTTCATTAACGTCCTCCCAGTAACAACACACAACAACAGCAGTCATGTTTTCGTCTACCGTAAAGCAGTTCATCTGCCGTAAACAGCAATGTTGTGACATTCTTAAACAGGACAATACTGCCATCTAGTGCATTTGATGAAAGCACTTTTGTGCGTGCCACACAGCAATGCATCATCAGAGAGGGTGTTCAGCATGGTTAGAAAAATAGTGACAGAGAATAGAACAAGGATGGACAATTCAACCCTTAACTCAACAATGAGTAGATGAGTGTTATGTATGTGTATATGTGTAAATAAATGAACACTGAAATTCAAGTATTTATTTTATTTATATATATATATATATATATATATATATATATATATATATATATATATATATATATATATATATATATGTGTATATATATATATATATATATGTGTATGTATGTGTGGGAAAAAAAATCACAAGACTATTTCATCTCTACAGGCCTGTTTCATGAGGGGGGGTTCCCTCAATCATCAGGAGATTTTCTCTGATGATTGAGGGAACCCCCCTCATGAAACAGGCCTGTAGAGATGAAATAGTCTTGTGATTTTTTTTTCCCACACATACATATATTGCGCTCTACTACGGTATCGAGCACTATTTTTTGGATAACCTTATTAAGACATATATATATGTGTGTATGTATATATATATATATATATATATGTGTATATATATATGTATGTGTGGGAAAAAAAATCACAAGACTATTTCATCTCTACAGGCCTGTTTCAATATACGACAAATCATCTCAAACCACAACAAAACAATTGCAAATGAGCCGTCGGCCCCCAGGCAGAGCGACTCCAAAACCAACAAAGGCTGTAACTGTCGAAAGAAACCTGATTGCCCTCTCAACGGGGGGTGCTTACAAAAATCAGTTGTCTACCAATCTAAGGTAATACGCAAGGACATTAACATATCCGACACATATGTAGGATTAACCGAGGGAGAATTCAAAACCAGATGGAACAATCACAAGGCTTCTTTCAGGAACAAAAACCTGCGAAATACCACAGAACTCAGCAAACACATTTGGGACCTCAAAGACAATAATGTTGAATATTCAATAACATGGCAAATTCTTGCATCCAGCACACCTTACAATAGTGGTAATAAAAGATGCAACCTATGCTTGAAAGAGAAACTGTTTATTATTTACCGTCCAGACCTGTCATCCCTCAACAAGCGCAGCGAAATTGTAACAGCATGCCGCCATAGACGGAAACACCTCCTAGGTAACACATGAGCCAATCACCACGCCCCTACGCCAGCCTGTACCCACCCACTCTGTGCCCTATATAAACCATGGTATGTGAATGCTCCCATTAAAATCTCCTGATGATTGAGGGTACCCCCCCTCATGAAACAGGCCTGTAGAGATGAAATAGTCTTGTGATTTTTTTCCCACACATACATATATATATATATATATATATATATATATATATATATATATATATATCTATTTATATATGAAATACTTGACTTGGTGAATTCTAGCTGTAAATATACTCCTCCTCTATTAGCCACGCCCTCAACCACGCCCCCATCCACGCCCTCGTCCCACCTCCCACCTCCCGAAATCGGAGGTCTCAAGGTTGGCAAGTATGCGTTGTGCAGAGGTTGTCATAACGGGGGGGGGTTTCGTAGCTTACTGCGAGGTTTGTTCTCCCGGGAAGCAATCGGACTATTCCGGACAAGGCGTGAAGGTAGGAACATGATTCAATCTTGACTCTCAAATAGGTACAAACAAAAAGGTGCACAAGGCGAAGGCACAACTTTAGCGCAGGAAGCAAAAGCTAACACTTAGCACGGACTATGGACAGGGCAAAAACTCACTAAGTGTGGCATGAACAAACCAAAACTTATGAAGCAAACACTTGGCATAAACTTGAAATCAGACCTGAAAACGAGCAGCATGAACTAAGCATGACACAAGCAATGGCGCCAGCAGGGCCGGCCCGTGGCATAGGCCGTATAGGCAAATGCTAAGGGCGCCGTCCATCAGGGGGCGCCACGCCAGTGCCACAAATGTTGGAGAAAAAAAAAAAAAAAGTTGGTACTATTATTTCTAAATACAAAAAATAATCCCACGTTAATTAAAATGCAAAGTAAAGCCTATATAACAGAAATATTATTTGTTACAACATAACGCCCCCCCGCACCCCCCTTCGCACGGTGCGCCCCCTCCCTTCCCGTATCATGACTCTTTTTGGACGTCACCACATCAAAAAATCAACACAAGATGTCAAAACGGCCAAAACTGTCAGGTGCCCAGGGAAGAAAAAAGAGAAAAGAAGAGGAGTAGAAACGAGAAAAAGACAGAGGTAGCAGGTTGGTAACGTTAGCCTACATGAAATTATTTGTCTCTTACAGAATGTGATAGTAACCTGGCTTTTTAGCATTAAGCTAATGTTACATGATTAGGCAATTGCTAATCAATAAATAGCTAGTTCTGTTTTAACGTCGGGTTAATATTGTGGAGGGGGCTCAATTGTTATGGAAAATAATAATGTAACGTTAGGTAATTACAGTACTCCCACCTTACATTCCTCAGGGACATTTGTATTAGATCTTTTAAGCAGGTGTTTTTTGTTTACATTGTTATTGCCTTCTGGTTAGCTAATGTTTGCCCTGCAGGTAATAGTCACTTTTCCACCCATTTATATATTAGGTATAGTTGTAAGCCTAGTTGTTAAAGTGCACATTATTAATGTTAATTAAGCAATATGTATGTAAAAAATATTGTATTTCATATATACATTTTTTATTTTTTTGCATTCATTTATTTATTCATATTTTTTTTTAAATCTTGTTAACTATTCTGATTGTTAATTTGCTTTCTTTAAGTAAAAAAAAGGTCAAAGACAAAGCTATTCGGTTTCTTGTGAGTATATACACTTCACTGCCGATGTGGGGGGGCGCCACCTAAAATCTTGCCTAGGGCGCCAGATTGGTTAGGGCCGGGCCTGGGCGCCAGGACGACTAACTGGCAAAAACAGGCTTAAATAATATTCTCTGATTAGAGCAAGTGTGTGTCCCGAACACATGAGGCAGGTGAAACTAATCAGTCGCCATGGAAACTAAAACAAACAAGGATGTCCAAAAACAGGAACTATGGAGTCTTAAAACTAACAGAAAATAACAAAAACATGATCCAGACCACAGGTCATGACAGAGGTGTGCTTAGAACAATTTGAAAGACAAAAGATACTATTTATAGTTGTGGCGGAGGAATGTTTTTGGGCTTAACAGAAAATAATTGAGATGCATTACCTTCTTGGGGCCGTAATGTGATGCTATTTATCCATTAGTGTTGTGCAGAAGACCAAGACAGGCACATCATGAATTTAAAAAACCTAAAACGAATCTTTTGGTGTCAAGTTTTTGAACACTTTGACTACATTTTATGTCGACTTTGTTACCAGAACAGTTTTTTTTTATCTCGGCTGCTCGTTTCCCTGAAGCTTTCATTTACAACCAAGAGCAATGTTTTCACTTCTTAGCTGCGAGAATACTCAATTATCTTTACAAAGCTGTTCCTGCTTCTGTGTAATAGTTCCCAAACAGCCCCGGAGCAACGTTGGACGGTGAATTGTGTGGGATCCCGACGCCAATCAATAAAGTAAATATGCCACAGGAGCTCGACGTGGTGAATCGATGAGAAATGTGACAATGATCGGTGACTCGCTCGCTATCATTGAATTCTTTAAAAATGTCTCTCTTCACTTTCGCTGCTTTGTGTTTTCAGAACGTTCCGTTCCGGATCGTAACTCTTTTTTTAGCCGAAACTTGTCCTGGTTTGTGGTCGGTCGTACACAGAGGTGGGTAGTAACGCGCTACATTTACTCCGTTACATCTACTTGAGCAACTTTTGGGATAAATTGTACTTCTAAGAGTAGTTTTAATGCAACATACTTTTACTTTTACTTGAGTATATTTATAGAGAAGAAACGCTACTTTTACTCCGCTCCATTTATCTACATTCAGCTCGCTACTCGCTACTAATTTTAATCGATCTGTTAATGCACGCTTTGTTTGTTTTGGTCTGTCAGACAGACCTTCATAGTGCCTGCGTTTCAACAAATACAGTCACTGGTGACGTTCACTCCGTTCCACCAATCAGATGCAGTCACTGGTGACGTTGGACCAATCAAACAGAGCCAGGCGGTCACATGACCTGACTTAAACAAGTTGAAAAACTTATTGGGGTGTTACCATTTAGTGGTCAATTGTACGGAATATGTACTGTACTGTGCAATCTACTAATACAAGTTCCAATCAATCAATCAAAAGTGTGAAGGAAAAAAGACCCTTTTTTATTTCAACCGTACATCCCGTCAAAAGCCTAAAGACTGACTGCACAGTTCCTTTCTTCACAATAAAAGTGCCGCTCCATCGCGCCTGCCCTTTCAAAATAAGAGTCTCCGAAAGCCAGCGCAAACAAGCTAGCAAGCTACGGAGTTTGCCGCCAATGTATTTCTTGTAAAGTGTATAAAAACGAATATGGAAGCTGGACAAATAAGATGCCAAAAACCCACCACTTTCATGTGGTATTAGACAGAAAGGAGGAACTTTTTTTCTCCTCCATTTGAAAACGTGGACGTTATCATCACTACTGTCTGATTACAATCAATGCAAGTCATCAGAATCAGGTAATACACCAACTTATATTCTTGTCTTCATGAAAGAAAGGAATCTATATGTGTTAAACATGCATGTATATTCATTAAAACACCTTTAACATGTAAACAAAAACGGCAAAATAAATAAATATAAATTATATACTGTATATATATATATATATATATATATATATATATATATATATATATATATATATATATATATATATATGTGTATATATATATATATATTTGTGTGTATATATATATATATATATATATATATGTGTGTGTATATATATATATATATATATATATATATATATATATATATATATATATATATATATATATATATATATATATATATACATATATATGATATGTGTGTGTATGTTACTCATCAGTTACTCAGTACTTGAGTAGTTTTTTCACAACATACTTTTTACTTTTACTCAAGTAAATATTTGGGTGACTACTACTTACTTTTACTTGAGTAATAAATCTCTAAAGTAACAGTACTCTTACTTGAGTACAATTTCTGGCTACTCTACCCACCTCTGCGTCTGACTCCGTTTCACCAATCAAATACAGTCACTGGTGACGTTTGACTCCGTCTCACCAATCAAACAGAGCCAGGCGGTCACATGATCACCTGGTCATGTGACAAAACAACAACAAGCTTAAGCTTACATGAACTCAACGTCAAATTTGAGGAAGCACATGGCGGTAAGTAACGTTAGTAGACATTTTGGATGTCACCGTAGGCTGATGTTAGCTTCCCTGCTATGAATCACTGTCAAATGTACACCGTGTGGGGACATTTATAAACGCACTACACACACACACACACGCATGCATACAAACACCAATCAGAAGTGCACAGTGTGTTCTCAGGTGCAGCCCACACCTATCAGTTTATGTTTTGCGTAAAGGCTAACTTGTTATTTTCCTTTGTAATCTCTGCCTACTGAGCCTATGGTGCTGTTAAGTTATTGTGGCTCAATTTGCCTTAATTTTTTTTATGTTAATGTATTATTATTTAATATATATTATGGTTTTAGTTGCTTAAGAGATATTCCTGGCTCTGAATTTGCTCATTGCTATTTTTATGTTTTTGTGCATTATTTGTTGCTTTCATCATTAAACGAACAGGTTACTCATCAGTTACTCAGTACTTGAGTAGTTTTTTCACAACATACTTTTTACTTTTACTCAAGTAAATATTTGGGTGACTACTCTTTACTTTTACTTGAGTAATACATCTCTAAAGCAGGGGTGCTCATTACGTCGATCGCGATCTACCGGTCGATCTCGGAGGGTGTGTCAGTCGATCACCAGCCAGGCATTAAAAAAATAGTCCTAAAAATGAGCGATCATAAATCTTCACTATGACGTCACTTTGGTCACTTGATTGACATTCACGGCACCCGAGGGTCTTCTGAGATGACTCATTAAAATTACCGACTGGAAGGCGAGACACACTTTATTTCAACAGACTCTGGCGCCGTACCTGTCGTCAAAACTCCAAAGACCGACTGCACAGTTGCACAATAAAAGCTATGCTTCATCCTGCCTGCGCTACCAAAATAAGAGTCTCAGAAAGCTGGCGTGCACAAGCTAGCAAGCTACGGAGTTTGCCGACAATGTATTTCTTGTAAAGTGTATACAAAGGAGTACGGAAGCTGGATAAATAAGACGCCAAAAACCAACCATTTTCATGTGGTATTGGACAGAAAGGAGGACTTTTTTTCTCCTCCATTCGAAAATGCGGACGTTATCATCACCACTGTCTGATTCCAATCAATGCAAGTCATCAGAATCAGGTAATACACCAACTTATATTCTTGTCTTCATGAAAGAAAGGAATCTATATGTGTTAATTATTTTTGTATTATTTTTAAACACCTTTAACTTATTAACAATATTAACTATATGTGTTAAACATGCTTGTATTATCTTTAAACACATTTAACTTGTTAACAATATTAACTATATGTGTTAAACATGTTTGCATTATCTTTAAACACCTTTAACTTATTAACAATATTAACTATATGTGTTAAACATGCTTGTATTATCACTAAACATCTTTAACTTGTTAACAATATTAACTATATGCGTTAAACATGTTTGCATTATCTTTAAACACCTTTAACTTATTAACAATATTAACTATATGTGTTAAACATGCTTGTATTATCATTAAACATCTTTAACCTGTTAACATTATTAACTATATGTGTTAAACATGTTTGCATTATCTTTAAACACCTTTAACTTATTAACAATATTAACTATATGTGTTAAACATGCTTGTATTATCATTAAACACCTTTAACTTGTTAACAATATTAACTATATGTGTTAAACATGTTTGCATTATATTTAAACACCTTTAACTTATAAACAATATTAACTATATGTGTTAAACATGCTTGTATTATCACTAAACATCTTTAACTTGTTAACAATATTAACTATATGTGTTAAACATGTTTGCATTATCTTTAAACACCTTTAACTTATTAACAATATTAACTATATGTGTTAAACATGATGGGCTTTGTACCGAGGATGTCGTTGTGGCTTGTGCAGCCCTTTGAGACACTTGTGATTTAGGGCTATATAAATAAAGATTGATTGATTGATTGAAACATGCTTGTATTATCATTAAACACCTTTAAGTTGTTAACAATATTAACTATATGTGTTAAACATGCTTGCATTATCTTTAAACACCTTTAACTTATTAACAATATTAACTATATGTGTTAAACATGCTTGTATTATCTTTAAACACCTTTAACTTATTAACAATATTAACTATATGTGTTAAACATGCTTGTATTATCTTTAAACACATTTAACTTGTTAACAATATTAACTATATGTGTTAAACATGTTTGCATTATCTTTAAACACCTTTAACTTATTAACAATATTAACTATATGTGTTAAACATGCTTGTATTATCACTAAACATCTTTAACTTGTTAACAATATTAACTATATGTGTTAAACATTTTTGCATTATCTTTAAACACCTTTAACTTATTAACAATATTAACTATATGTGTTAAACATGCTTGTATTATCACTAAACATCTTTAACTTGTTAACAATATTAACTATATGTGTTAAACATGTTTGCATTATATTTAAACACCTTTAACTTATTAACAATATTAACTATATGTGTTAAAAATGCTTGTATTATCACTAAACATCTTTAACTTGTTAACAATATTAACTATATGTGTTAAACATGTTTGCATTATCTTTAAACACATTTAACTTATTAACAATATTAACTATATGTGTTAAACATGCTTGTATTATCATTAAACACCTTTAACTTGTTAACAATATTAACTATATGTGTTAACCATGTTTGCATTATCTTTAAACACCTTTAACTTATTAACAATATTAACTCTATGTGTTAAACATGCTTGCATTATCATTAAACACCTTTAACTTATTAACAATATTAACTCTATGTGTTAAACATGCTTGCATTATCATTAAACACCTTTAACTTGTTAACAATATTAACTATATGTGTTAAACATGCTTGTAATATCATTAAACACCTTTAACTTGTTAACAATATTAACTATATGTGTTAAACATGCTTGTATTATATTTAAACACCTTTAACTTATTAACAATATTAACTATATGTGTTAAACATGCTTGTATTATATTTAAACACCTTTAACTTATTAACAATATTAACTATATGTGTTAAACATGCTTGTATTATTTTTAAACACCTTTAAGTTGTTAACAATATTAACTATATGTGTTAAACATGTTTGCATTATCTTTAAACACCTTTAACTTATTAACAATATTAACTATATGTGTTAAACATGCTTGTATTATCACTAAACATCTTTAACTTGTTAACAATATTAACTATATGTGTTAAACATGTTTGCATTATCTTTAAACACCTTTAACTTATTAACAATATTAACTATATGTGTTAAACATGCTTGCATTATCATTAAACACCTTTAACTTATTAACAATATTGACTCTATGTGTTAAACATGCTTGCATTATCATTAAACACCTTTAATCCAATCCAATCCAATCCACTTTATTTATATAGCACATTTAAACAACAAAATGTTTCCAAAGTGCTGCACAACAATATTAAACACAATTAAAAACAATAAAAAATAAATATGATTAAAAACAATTTCAAAGGGTAAAACCAATTAAAACAGTAAATAGAAAGCAACATTTTAAAAACACAGAGGACATTAACTTTAATTTAGATTCATTAAACACCTTTAATTTATTAACAATATTAACTATCAATCAATCAATCAATCAATGTTTATTTATATAGCCCTAAATCACAAGTGTCTCAAAGGGCTGCACAAGCCACAACGACATCCTCCCAATAGCTCCACCCACTCGGCAGATGACTTTATGAATGTATATGTGTTAAACATGCTTGTATTATCATTAAACACCTTTAACTTGTTAACAAAAACATATGTTTCATAAATAAGTAAATATAAATGATATATATGAATGAGGTAGATCCCCACGACTTGATCAATTGAAAAGTAGCTCGCCTGCAGAAAAAGTGTGAGCACCCCTGCTCTAAAGTAACAGTACTCTTACTTGAGTACAATTTCTGGCTACTCTACCCACCTCTGCTCGCTTGCTATCATTGAATTGTTTAAACATGTGTCTCTTCTCTTCGCCTTCGCTGCTTTTGTGTTTTCGGATCGTATCTCCTTTTTTTTAGCCGAAACGTGTCCTGGTTTGTGGTAGGTCGTACAGTCCGAGCAACATCGGTCAGCTCAAATTCCAGCGCTGGCACTTTAAAGGATGAAATATTGATCTGCGCTTACACAACTTCTATTCCTGCTTGGGACTGACAGGCCGAGACTCTCTGCTGTCTGCGACTTCATCACTTCCTCCCTCCCTTCTGCGGCCATTTATTAACAGTGGATATTTTCCAAAAAAACCTAATCACCATAGCGCCAGGTTTTCTTATGATTGCACAACTTGGATATGACTGACCTAAGTGATTAGTTTTGCTGTGGCGCACGTAACTCGCACGGAGGCTTTGATTGTCAGCAGGAGGCGGCCACACGCCCGTCTGGCTATTTAATTAGGAGGGTGGCAGGGCCCCCGAGTGCGTGGCTCCGTGCTGCCACACAACAGCCGCTCGCTAACAAAGTCCGCTGAGTGGCCGCGATTGATCGGAAGCTGTTTGAGTTGGCCGGGAGCAGACAAAAGGGGGCGAACCCGGGAGAGATTGGGGAGGAGGGCGCGCATAAAGGCCACGGTGGCGAGAAAATGGAAGGGATGGGCGGAAATGAAACGCTTACCTGGCACAGTGTTGTCCACGCCGTGACCCGAAGGCGCGGGTGGAGACAATCGCACAAAAGCAAAAGACACTTTGCCAACAAAAAGTGTTGCCATGGCTGCCCGTGCATCAGGGGAGCGGGGATGTATTTGCATAAGTGGGTATTAAACCACGAGCCAGTGGACACTAGCGGCGATGGCTAAAGTAGATAAAGCTTTTATTCCCCTTCTTCTATCCAGTTAGCACAAAAACTTTCTATTGCTTTGGATTGTTTGCTTAGAGAATGAAACACTCTTCATAGTCCATCCATCCATCCATCCATCTTCTTCCGCTTACCCGAGGTCGGGTCGCGGGGGCAGCAGCTTAAGCAGGGAAGCCCAGACTTCCCTCTCCCCAGCCACTTCGTCCAGCTCCTCCCGGGGGATCCCGAGGCGTTCCCAGGCCAGCCGGGCAAGATAGTCTTCCCAGCGTGTCCTGGGTCTTCCCCGTGGCCTCCTACCGGTCGGACGTGCCCGAAACACCTTCCTAGGGAGGCGTTCGGGTGGCATCCTGACCAGATGCCCGAACCACCTCATCTGGCTCCTCTCCATGTGGAGGAGCAGCGGCTTTACTTTGAGCTCCCCCCGGATGACAGAGCTTCTCACCCTATCTCTAAGGGAGAGCCCCGCCACTCGGCGGTGGAAACTCATTTCGGCCGCTTGTACCCGTGATCTTGTCCTTTCGGTCATGACCCAAAGCTCATGACCATAGGTGAGGATGGGAACGTAGATCGACCGGTAAATCGAGAGCTTTGCCTTCCGGCTCAGCTCCTTCTTCACCACAACGGATCGATACAGCGTCCGCATTACTGAAGACGCCGCACCGATCCGTCTGTCGATCTCACCATCCACTCTTCCCCCACTCGTGAACAAGACTCCGAGGTACTTGAACTCCTCCACTTGGGGCAAGATCTCCTCCCCAACTCCGGAGATGGCACTCCACCCTTTTCCGGGCGAGAACCATGGACTCGGACTTGGAGGTGCTGATTCCCATCCCAATCGCTTCACACTCGGCTGCGAACCGATCCAGTGAGAGCTGAAGATCTTGGCCGGAGGAAGCCATCAGGACCACATTATCTGCAAATAGCAGAGACCTAATCCTGCAGCCACCAAACCAGATACCCTCAACGCCCTGACTGCACCTAGAAATTCTGTCCATAAAGGTTATGAACAGAATCGGTGAGAAAGGGCAGCCTTGGCGGAGTCCAACCCTCACTGGAAACGTGTCCGACTTACTGCCGGCAATGCGGACCAAGCTCTGACACTGATCATACAGGGAGCGGACCGCCAAAATCAGACAGTCCGATACCCCATACTCTCTGAGCACTCCCCACAGTTTTGTAATATGATTATGAAAATAAAGAAGTAACACTTAAATACGGATGTATGTAAATATCTGCCTCCGACAATAGATAATCGCGATAGCCAATCAGATCAGGAGTTGTTGTCAGTAAGGCCTTCTAGCTGGCCTCACCTTGAACGTGACATTTACGCGTCCTGTGATTGGGTACTCGCCGGGACCGTTAACGGATTATTTTGAGAACACATACAGTTGATAGACGGTTGTGATTGTCATTCAGATCACACATTGTTGACAGTAGCCCTCACTTGGGACTCCAAGTTGCGAAAACAGGAAGTGGCACCGGAGCCATAGAAAGCCACAGAAAACTCACCGGTCGGTACTCACCTTTTGAACCCAAAGAGAAGGAGGGCAACATAGTGATTAGGAGGCAGAAAAAATATTTGCAAGGCCATTTTCAAAAAGGATACCTAAGAGAAACTAGATCTTGTGAGACGAGGTCGGCCGACACCGGAAGCTAGCTAAGCTGTCCCGGCGGTGAAATGGTTTGCCCGCCACTTTCACACGAATTAACCGACGCCGAGGTGTACAACTGGCATATATGGCGTCGGATTGGTGCTACAAATTGTGAGTTCAAATATTGTATTTCTCTATTTTTTCATGTTTCATTTGTTTTATACAATTCTTTGAATTTTGACAGTACCACGTAAGATGTGTTTTTATTGCTGAAGCAGGTTTATTGAATGGTAAATACAACATTGTGTTCACTGTTGATGGGTCTCAATGCGCAGGTGTGTGCAAGTTGGTTTCTGTATAGTCTCTCCAGCCGGGTCCATGTGGTGACATCAATTACGGTATTTTGAGAGGTGAAGTCGGACTAAGTAGTAGTTTAAAGGCAACCTAATATGCAAAAGCAACTTTTCCGAGTATTGGTACGTGTTTTGTGTATTTAGGAGCTGCGTAAGTCCTGACGATGGTAAATGTAACCATGGCAGACATGTTTGTAGAACAATCTTGCCTTTCTTCATACGTCCTCCAAACGAGCCCTTTGGAATTTGCATAACTTGTGACGTTTTGTTCCATCGGCGACATCAGCCTAAATCTTCATGTATGGTTTCCCTGCAGAGCTTTGCGTCAGTCTGCCTTTGTGATCTGATATTGTAGTCAATAACTTTCTTATTTTGAGACTATTCTTTTGTTTTAGTGGCTCGTACATGTGCAATGTTTGTGTTAGTAAACCTCACTCCCTGACAACTACAAGAGCAGTGCTGGCTATTGAGTTGAAAGCCCGGGATTTTAGCTTTTTTTCTGTCTGGACAAGGATGGCAAGACCAGAAATACACATCATTAGTTTTGTTGTTTCATCATTTGTTGTTGTTGCTGGTATTTTAACTGTCATTTTTCTTTTTGCATAAAAACTATACTTGTTTTATTTTGCACTTACTTCTGCACTTACTTTAAAAAAATAAAATGTGTGTATTTAAAAGGGGGCGTAACCTGGGCGTCCCATGTCAAGACAACTCCTGAGATCAATTCTATGTTGACCGCGATGTAACAAAGAACTGTGCTTAGATATGTGCACACACTTTAATACATCCGAATTTTTACTTGTGTACGTAGTTTTCTTGATTTGAACGTATGTATATTTGTAGTAGAATCAGCATTTCTAAGTCAGAGTCCATGGTTGCCGCCCGGAAAAGGGTGGAGTGCCATCTCCGGGTTGGGGAAGAGATCTTTCCCCATGTGGAGGATTTCAAGAACCTCTGAGTCTTGTTCACGAGTGAGGGAAGAGTAGAACGTGAGATTGACAGGCGGATCGGTGCGGCGTCTTCAGTAATGCGGACGCTGTATCGATCTGTTGTGTTGAAGAAGGAGCTGAGCCGCAAGGCAAAGCTCTCAATTTACCGGTCGATCTGTCCTGTGGGGAGTGCTCAGAGAGTACGGGGTATCGGACTGTCTGATTGTGGCAGTCCGCTCCCTGTATGATCAGTGTCAGAGCTTGGTCCGCATTGCCGGCAGTAAGTCGGACACGTTTCCAGTGAGGGTTGGACTCCGACAAGGCTGCCCTTTGTCACCCATTCTGTTCTGAACTTTTATGGACAGAATTTCTAGGCGCAGTCAAGGCGTTGAGGGGATCTGGTTTGGTGGCTGCAGGATTAGGTCTCTGCTTTTTAAACATGATGTGTTCCTGATGGCTTCATCTGGCCAGGATCTTCAGCTCTCACTGGATCGGTTCACAGCCGAGTGTGAAGCGACTGGGATGGGAATCAGCACCTCCAAGTCCGAGTACAGGGTTCTCGCCCGTAAGAGGGTGGAGTGCCATCTCCGGGTTGGGGAGGAGACAATGCCACAAGTGGAGGAGTTAAAGTACCTGGGAGTCTTGTTCACGAGTGAGGGAAGAGTGAATCGTGAGATCCACAGGCGGATCGGGGTGGCGTCTTCAGTAATGCGGACGCTGTATCGATCTGTTGTGGTGAAGAAGGAGCTGAGTCGGAAGGCAAAGCTCTCAATTTACCGGTCGATCTACGTTCCCATCCTCACCTATGGTCATGAGCTTTGGGTTATGACCGAAAGGACAAGATCACGGGTACAAGCGGCCGGATTAAGTTTCTTCCGCCAGGTGGCGGGTCTCTTCCTTAGAGATAGGGTGAGAGAAGCTCTGTCATCTGGGAGGAGCTCAAAGTAAAGACGTTGCTCCTCCACATGGAGAGGAGCCAGATGAGGTGGTTCGGGCATCGGGTCAGGATGCCACCAGAACGCCTCCCTAGGGAGGTGTTTAGGGCACGTCCGACCGGTAGGAGGCCACGGGGAAGACCCAGGACACGGTGGGAAGACTTTGTCTCCCGGCTGGCCTGGGAACGCCTCGGGATCCCCCGGGAGAAGCTGGATGGATATACTTGTGTTTGGAAATCTATGCAACTCGAGTTACGTGAGGCCCCAGTTCTGTGTTGCAGCAAAAGGACTCCGATGTTCCCATTCCCAGGTTCAGTCATTCATTCGTCCATCCATTTCTATATGTATGTCCTAGGGTTGTGTAACATAGACGATATACAAAATAAACAATATAAATTTACGACCACTAAACAAGATGGTCCTCAAGTTTTTGGGCATACCTCAAGACCATCTGTTAACTCCTCTTCGTTCACGGAGAACTTTCCAATGAGCTCTTTCTTTTCACATGAGTCTAAGCAGCAAGTATTTTGTTATTGCCAATGGAACCCAGAAGTTAGCTTAGTGCCTGCCGGTGAAGAAGGTGTGGATTAAAACTTGACAAGAGAGATTCCGCAGTGAAAGTGCTCCAACAAGTCATCTTTCATTTTAACGACTGCCATCAAGTGTCCTTGAAAGTGGTGTTTACTCTGATCATCCACTTTTATTCTGGCACGAAGGCTGCCTTCCTGTGTACTCCTCTCTGTCCTCGTCTCTTCTCAGACTTTAAAGTACAGCAACGCCTCTCATTGGTTTCATTATGGACCTGCACAAAAAAAACACACAATATTTTCATTGTTTTTATTACTTTTACCCACAAGAATGTTCTGTATTGTGTTTCCTCTCAATCTCTCCTCGACCCCTTTTTTCTTCTACATTTTACAGCCTTTACCCGAGCACCTCGGCCCGTACAACCTCCTCTTAGTTCCACTGGCACATTTCCAACACAAAACAGTTTATCAACATCTACAAAATGTTTGTTGAAATCGATACCCGTACTCAACGGTAGCAATTTTCAATACTTTAGTTTTTTTAATATAACATTTAAAAATCAGCTGATCCCGATAACTGTGCTGTCCAGTTGTTATGTCGTATTCTCTTACTCATTTAGGTCTCCTTTGCAATGCAGTTGCACTTCCAGGACATTAGATGGCAGTACTGTATAGGCCAGGGGTGCTCATTACGTCGATCGCGAGCTACCGGTCGATCTCGGAGGGTGTGTCAGTCGATCACCAGCCAGGCATTAAAAAAATAGTCCTAAAAATGAGCGATCATAAATCTTCACGATGACGTCACTTTCGTCACTTGATTGACATTCACGGCACCCGAGGGTCTTCTGAGATGACGCTGGCTGCTGCCAGCTCATTAAAATTACCGACTGGAAGGCGAGAAACACTTTATTTCAACAGACTCTGGCGCCGTACCTGTTGTCAAAACTCCAAAGACCGACTGCACAGTTGCACAGTTGCGCTAACAAAACAAGAGCCTCAGAAAGCTGGCGTGCACAAGCTAGCAAGCTACGGAGTTTGCCGACAATGTATTTCTTGTAAAGTGTATACAAAGGAGTACGGAAGCTGGACAAATAAGATGCCAAAAACCAACCACTTTCATGTGGTATTGGACAGAAAGGAGGACTTCTTTTCTCCTCCATTCGAAAATGCGGACGTTTTTAGCACCACTGTCTGATTCCAATCAATGCAAGTCATCAGAATCAGGTAATACACCAACTTATATTCTTGTCTTCATGAAAGAAAGGAATCTATATGTGTTAAACATGCCTGTATTATCTTTAAACACCTTTAACTTATTAACAATATTAACTATATGTGTTAAACATGCTTGTATTATCATTAAACACCTTTAACTTGTTAACAATATTAACTATATGTGTTAAACATGCTTGTATTATCATTAAACACCTTTAACTTGTTAACAATATTAACTATATGTGTTAAACATGCTTGTATTATCATTAAACACCTTTAACTTGTTAACAATATTAACTATATGTGTTAAACATGCTTGTATTATCATTAAACACCTTTAACGTGTTAACAATATTAACTATATGTGTTAAACATGCTTGTATTATCTTTAAACACCTTAACTTGTTAACAATATTAACTATATGTGTTAAACATGCTTGCATTATCATTAAACACCTTTAACTTATTAACAATATTAACTATATGTGTTAAACATGCTTGTATTATCATTAAACACCTTTAACTTGTTAACAATATTAACTATATGTGTTAAACATGCTTGTATTATCTTTAAACACCTTTAACTTATTAATAATATTAACTATATGTATTAAGCATGCTTTTATTATCATTAAACACCTTTAACTTGTTAACAAAATCAACTATATGTGTTAAACATGCTTGCATTATCTTTAAACACCTTTAACTTGTTAACAATATTAACTATATGTATTAAACATACTTGTATTATCTTTAAACACCTTTAACTTATTAATAATATTAACTATATGTATTAAAAATGCTTGTACTATCATTAAACACCTTTAACTTGTTAACAATATTAACTATATGTATTAAACATACTTGTATTATCATTAAACACCTTTAATTTATTAACAATATTAACTATGTGTTAAACATGATTGCATTATCATTAAACACCTTTAATTTATTAACAATATTAACTATATGTGTTAAACATGCTTGTATTATCATTAAACACCTTTAACTTATTAACAAAAACATATATTTCATAAATAAGTAAATATAAATGATATATATGAATGAGGTAGATCCCCACGACTTGATCAATTGAAAAGTAGCTCGCCTGCAGAAAAAGTGTGAGCACCCCTGGTATAGGCTATCTATGGTATGTTGTCTAACTAAGAAGTAGCTGTTTCCAGAAAGTTGAGTGTGTTATGTTGCGCCCTACAAAGGGTTTATAATGTACGTATTGCGCTTATTACACACCAGCTGTTTGATTGCACATGCATCGTAGTTGTATTTATTTATTTTTTAACAGATTTGGAGGTGTTGAATTCACCATGTAAAATCGATAATGATAATGGTGGCTTGTCTATGTAACATCCAATGTAAATTGGCATTTGGAAGCATGGAGCCTTACTTTACGTTGGACGGTTTTCTACCAAGCATGCTTGATTTGTTGGTGTTGAAAATTGCAACATTACTTCAAGGGAGTTTGGCCGAGTTCGCCCTGAGTGCTCGGAATATTGCATTGATTTGATGTAAATCCATTACCCAGTAGTACCGACGGTATTCGGTTGGTGCCTATACATTTTTCGAATTCGAAACCCATCCCTTATGACAACTAGTCCAAGGAGTATCATCTCCCCTCACCTTCCTAGGGAGGCGTTCGGGTGGCATCCTGACCAGATGCCCGAACCACCTCATCTGGCTCCTCTCCATGTGGAGGAGCAGCGGCTTTACTTTGAGCTCCTCCCGGATGGCAGAGCTTCTCACCTTATCTCTAAGGGAGAGCCCCGCCACCCGGCGGAGGAAACTCATTTCGGCCGCTTGTACCCGTGATCTTGTCCTTTCGGTCATGACCCAAAGCTCATGACCATAGGTGAGGATGGGAACGTAGATCGACCGGTAAATCGAGAGCTTTGCCTTCCGGCTCAGCTCCTTCTTCACCACAACGGACCGATACAGCGTCCACATTACTGAAGACGCCGCACCGATCCGCCTGTCGATCTCACGATTCACTCTTCCCTCACTCGTGAACAAGACTCCGAGGTACTTGAACTCCTCCACTTGGGGCAAGATCTCCTCCCCAACCCAGAGATGGCACTTCACCCTTTTCCGGGCGAGAACCATGGACTCGGACTTGGAGGTGCTGATTCTCATTCCTTTGGAATTTTATATTGTTACCCAAATACATTACGGCCATGACTAGAATAACGAATGCTGTATTCAAACAAGGAACCCTCAAGTTGCTGGCACAACCGCTCTATGATCTGAGCCTGATCTTCTCCCTACCCCAAAGAAATGGGGTAGGGAAAAATGGATTCTCAGGTCTCTCTTTTCTCTCTTGGTCTTTGGTGAAGGCGGTCGGTCGCATGCCCTCCCTCTCTGTTTCTTCCTGCTTGCCTCTATCTTTATCTCTATCTCTACCTTTATCTCTGTCTTTAAAAGCCTCTTATTCTGCCTTGTCCTCCGAAATCTAAACATTGAATTGATAAGCTGGGTTCTCGACTCCATCCATCCATCCATCTTCTTCCGCTTATCCGAGGTCGGGTCGCGGGGGCAGCAGTCTAAGCAGGGAAGCCCAGACTTCCCTCTCCCCAGCCACTTCGTCCAGCTCCTCCCGGGGGACCCCGAGGCGTTCCCAGGCCAGCCGGGAGAGATAGTCTTCCCAGCGTGTCCTGGGTCTTCCCCGTGGCCTCCTACCGGTCGGACGTGCCCGAAACACCTTCCTAGGGAGGCGTTCGGGTGGCATCCTGACCTGATGCCCGAACCACCTCATCTGGCTCCTCTTGATGTGGAGGAGCAGCGGCTTTACTTTGAGCTCCCCCCGAATGACAGAGCTTCTCACCCTATCTCTAAGGGAGAGCCCCGCCACTCGGCGGAGGAAACTCATTTGGGCCGCTTGTACCCGTGATCTTGTCCTTTCGGTCATAACCCAAAGCTCATGACCATAGTTGAGGATGGGAACGTAGATCGACCGGTAAATTGAGAGCTTTGCCTTCCGGCTCAGCTCCTTCTTCACCACAACGGACCGATACAGCGTCCACGTTACTGAAGACGCCGCACCGATCCGCCTGTCGATCTCACGATTCACTCTTCCCTCACTCGTGAACAAGACTCCGAGGTACTTGAACTCCTCCACTTGGGGCAAGATCTCCTCCCCAACCCGGAGATGGCAATCCACCCTTTTCCGGGCGAGAACCATGGACTCGGACTTGGAGGTGCTGATTCTCATTCCTTTGGAATTTTATATTGTTACCCAAATACATTACGGCCATGACTAGAATAACGAATGCTGTATTCAAACAAAGAACCCTCAAGTTGCTGGCACAACCGCTCTATGATCTGAGCCTGATCTTCTCCCTACCCCAAAGAAATGGGGTAGGGAAAAATGGATTCTCAGGTCTCCCTTTTCTCTCTTGGCCTTTGGTGAAGGCGGTCGGTCGCATGCCCTCCCTCTCTGTTTCTTCCTGCTTGCCTCTATCTTTATCTCTATCTCTACCTTTATCTCTGTCTTTAAAAGCCTCTTATTCTGCCCTGTCCTCCGAAATCTAAACATCGAATTGATAAGCTGGGTTCTCGACTCAATTGATAAAATCTTCTCGACAAGTAAAAGAGGTTCGGGGGAACCGGACTGCCTCCCGGGAGAAATGGAGAATCATGTGCCTCTCAGTGTTTTCCGTCGAGGACGTGGAATACATCTATCTGTTTGGAACTGTAATCACAGGTCATCTGCTGATTGGGCTGAGCATTGGTGTATCATCAAATTTGGACAATGGCAACTGGTCAAGAAGCCCAAAGGCTGCCCGTCTCTTTGGAAGGCCTGGGTCGGGTTGTGGGAACACAGACTGTGACGATTTCTGAACAGAATTGTAAGTTGGACAACATCACTGAAAGGCTTATTGAAATCAATCAATATTTATTTATATAGCCCTAAATCACAAGTGTCTCAAAGGGCTGCACAAGCCACAACGACATCCTCGGTACAGAGCCCACATAAGGGCAAGGAAAAACTCACCCCAGTGGGACAATGCAAAAAATTATCGAATTGAGAGCCAGCACAGACGATTACATCAGACAAGCCATTGAAAGGTCTGCTCGCTTGGAAAACAACAATCCTTATCTACGATTTGACTGCCTCAAATGGCCCTGACGCTGGTCTCAACAGACAAAGGCTGTTCTGAAAACATCCCCTGAAGGATACCTATGACGGTTCTCATTCATCCAGGTCGTTGTCATCTCAGGGTGTTCAAAAGTTCACAACTGGACTGCTTAGTTTGTCTTGGAAGACCTTTCGCCGCTCATCCAAGTAGGCTTCATCAATTCGTACTCATAGACTTAGATTGGTCAGATCTTGTCCAAACTTTTGGTGCTAAAACCCCAAATATTTTGGACTAGATCTGACTAATCTAAGTCTATGAGCACGAACTGATGAAGCCTACTCGGATGAGCGGCACAACGTCTTACTAGACAAACCGAGCAGTCCAGTTACGAACGATTGAACGCCCTGAGATCCCCTGAAGGTCATCACAGTGATAGCCGCTCCGACATAACTCACTCCTCCAACAACACCTGGGAGTTGAACTTTGCTCCTCGTAATGCCTGCAGAGAGAGACTCCAGGCCTAAAGACACAACAACACTACACCCTGAACAATGGGGGTTTGCTCACACACACAAACACACCCCATACCAAGCCTTCGCCTCACCCCACGTGGAGTGTTGGAACACCAAGCAGTGCCCTAGTGGCTGGCAGCTACGGGCCGGATGCCTACCCCCTCGTTGGAAGTCTTGAGTTGTATGTATATTTGCTTTGCCCCCATCAATAGGAGCCCAGTCTGAAACCATGTCTTTCCTGTTCTGTAACCCTGTACAATGTTGTTTGTCTAATCTTGAACGGGTTTGTGCTGAAAACAAAATGTTGTTATACTTGTGCATGTTACATACGGTGGAGAAGAAGACGGCACAGAGGCAGGGGCGTCCTTTAGCCTGAGGCATATTTATTAACATAATAAAATGACGTGTGTAATCAATCCAAACGTGTATGGTGTGACTATGTGGTGCGTCTAGCTGGTGAGTTTTACCGTACAATGTTGAAGGTGCGTGTTGTGAGAGGTGCAGAAGTCCAGAAGGGGCAAGGTAGGCTCGTAGGTCCGTGGGCAAGAGGTTTAGGGGCAGGAGCGAGGCGTCAGAGTCCGTGTCCAGCCAAGAGGTCGAGATCCAGGAAGGCAGCAAGAAGACAAGGGGAAATCCGGGGAGACGAGACTACTGTAACGTATTATTTTCGGGTCTCCCTATGTCTAGCATTAAAAGACTACAATTGGTACAAAATGCGGCTGCTAGACTTTTGACAAGAACAAGAAAGTTTGATCATATTACGCCTATACTGGCTCACCTGCACTGGCTTCCTGTGCACTTAAGATGCGACTTTAAGGTTTTACTACTTAGGTATAAAATACTACACGGTCTAGCTCCGTCCTATCTTGTCGATTGCATTGTACCATATGTCCCGGCAAGAAATCTGCGTTCAAAGAACTCCTGCTTATTAGTGATTCCCAGAGCCCAAAAAAAGTCTGCGGGCTATAGAGCGTTTTCTATTCGGGCTCCAGTACTATGGAATGCCCTCCCGGTAACAATTAGAGATGCTACCTCAGTAGAAGCATTTAAGTCCCATCTTAAAACTCATTTGTATACTCTAGCCTTTAAATAGACCCCCTGTTAGACCAGTTGATCTGCCGTTTCTTTTCTTTTCTCCTCTGCTCCCCCCTATCCCTTGTGGAGGGGGAGACACACAGGTCCGGTGGCCATGGATGAAGTGCTGGCTGTCCAGAGTCGGGACCCGGGGTGGACCGCTCGCCTGTGCATCGGCTGGGAACATCTCTGCGCTGCTGACCCGTCTCCGCTCGGGATGGTGTCCTGCTGGCCCCACTATGGACTGGACTCTTACTATTATGTTGGATCCACTATGGACTGGACTCTCACAATATTATGTCAGACCCACTCGACATCCATTGCTTTCGGTCTCCCCTAGGGGGGGGGGGGGGTTACCCACATATGCGGTCCTCTCCAAGATTTCTCATAGTCATTCACATCGACGCCCCTTATGTGGGCTTTGTACCGAGGATGTCGTTGTGGCTTGTGCAGCCCTTTGAGACACTTGTGATTTAGGGCTATATAAATAAACATTGATTGATTGATTGATTGATTGAGACACAGCACGAATCCAGGGAACGAAGAGGAATGAAGAGGAACTACAGGGTGACGACACAGGACAGGACACAATGAGCACAGAGGAGGGGAAACACTGAGAACAAGGAAGCACATAGGCGAGGAGAGCTAGAGACATGTAGGGCTTACTGTACAAAGACAAGTAGCTACGTTCTGTCACTGGAACACAGGCTTATGAAGGACGTGGAGCTCTTATCAGCGGCAGGTGTGTTGATTGCTGATTGTGTGCAGCCACGCGGAGTGTGTCATTGCAGCCTGTCGCTAACTTTGCTCATTGTTTGTGTTTTCAGTGGATTTGACCAATGTCAAATATTTTCTCACTTGGGAGAAAAGTCTTTTTTTGGATATTTTGTTTGGAGGATCAGTGGACCGCACCGCACCTGCAGACCCCGGCTGCGTTATAACATGTTAGTCCGATGCTACTGTGGTCGGGTCACGTCCGTAGCGCCGCCTAACAATAGCCTGTCATCCAGCTGAGACCGCCTCTTTGAAGCAAAGTCACGGTGTGTTTGTTTTCCGGTGCGTTTCGCCGTGTTTCCAGCGGCCTCGGAGGAGTCACAGAAAGGAAATAAATGAAGCTGCGTTTGATTCAACGCCTTCACGCTCTCCTTCCCTCGGCAGTGGGAACAGTGAACATCTCGGAAACTCTAATAGGCTTTCTATCCTCAATGTTGCGGGTCAGTGTGTGTGTAACTCTGTGTGAATTTCTTGGTAACCTTGCCCAGAGAGCTCTCGCTTTGGAAAGTCAACTGTCACCTGTGTGTGTGTGTGTGTGTGTGTGTTTCAAAACACTCAGTGTGTGCAGTGTCTAATTCCATCCGTCAGAGTGTCCGCCAGACTAAGGTGCACTCTGAGGAAAACACTTTCTTCACTGAATTCTGTCTTATTTGAGGACACCTGAGAAGTTGAAGGGTTATTTCATGCTAAGACCTTTTATGTCTGTTTTTAATTAAACACTCTTTTCTTTTCCCGCCCTTTAGTGTGGTTTGCTTGGCGAAGTGTGAACGCTGCAATCGAAGCTCACTTTCCACGCTTCCAGACAAACTCGTTGCGACCTCGATCCGACTGACGGATAAACCATTAGATGGATCTTGACCCTGAATGTTTTAATGGTGATGGAAGTAAATGTTGTAAACAGAAAGTCTTTACTCATTGTGAAAGGCTTCGGTTTGGCGGGAATGCGGTCAACATATCCGCTTGTTTTCACCCAAATAAACCTTGGTTAAAAAGGGCCCTATTATGCAAAACCTCTTCTAACCTTCTGGTAGCTGGCACTGAACATGCAGAACATGGTTCTTCTGAGGTTTCTCTGTGTTTACATTTTCACACTTTTCACTATTTTGTTACACTTTTTTTAAAGCATTTCTTACATATTACTTATTTTTTTAACCTTCATTTTAAGACGTTCTTGTAAAGTGTATTGTTAACGTGTTCCCACAATTTTGTTGACATTGATTGTTCCACGTTTGAGTTGACATTTTCTTTCCTTTAAATAATATATAAAAATATAAACAGAGGAAGGTTACACTTGAAATAAAAATGTTTACATGTGTCATGATCCGTGATCCAGATCATAATTGTTTTGTTATTTTTTGGACTCTTTTAGTTCCTGTTTGCGCCTCCTTGTTTGTTTTGTCATTAGTTTTCACCCGTCTCATATGTTGGGGACACGCACCTGTTCTAATGAGGAGACTACTATTTAAACCTGACGTTGCCAGTTAGTCGGCCTGGCGACATTGCTCCGTTTTGACTTTTCTTGCTATAGTTCATGCTGTTCGATTCATGCCGTGTCCAGTAAGTCTTTTTGTTTCATGTCCATAGTTCTTGCTATTTGTTTCAAGCCACAGTTTAGTGAGTTTTTTCATGTTTATAGTTTCATGTTTCATGTCCATAGTTCAAGTTAAGTCTTAGCTTTTGTTTCCTGCGTTAAGCTGTGCCTTCGCCTTGAGCGCTTTTTGTAGTACTTTGAGTTTGAATAATTAAATAATGTTCCTACCTTCAAGCTTTGTCCAGTATAGTCCGATTGCATCCCGGGAGAACAATCCTCGCAGTAAGCTGCGAAAACCCCCCGTTATGACAACATGTAATATATTTGTTTCTCCTGCTTTTTGTTTTCCATGGGTCATAACAAATATCGATAGTTACTGTGAAAGGCTTCGGTTTGGCGGGAATGCAGTCAACATATCCGCTTGTTTTCACCCAAATAAACCTTGGTTAAAAAGGGCCCTATTATGCAAAACATCTTCTAACCTTCTGGTAGCTGGCACTGAACATGCAGAACATGGTTCTTCTGAGGTTTCTCTGTGTTTACATTTTCACACTTTTCACTATTTTGTTACACTTTTTTTAAAGCATTTCTTACATATTACTTATTTGTTTAACCTTCATTTTAAGACGTTCTTGTAAAGTGTATCGTTAACGTGATCTCACAATTTTGTTGACATTGATTGTTCCACGTTTGAGTTCCATCAATCAATCAATCAATGTTTGTTTATATAGCCCTAAATCACAAGTGTCTCAAAGGGCTGCACAAGCCACAACGACATCCTCGGTACAAAGCCCACATAAGGGCAAGGAAAAACTCACCCCAGTGGGACGTCGATGTGAATGACTATGAGAAACCTTGGAGAGGACCGCATATGTGGGGGCGGCATGGCGTAGTGGGTAGAGCAACCATGCCAGAAACCTGAGGGTTGCAGGTTCGCTCCCCGTTTACCATCCAAAAAAGTCGCTGCCGTTGTGTCCTTGGGCGGGACACTTCACCCTTGCCCCCGGTGCCACTCACACCGGTGAATTGAATGATGAATGACAGGTGGTGGTCGGAGGGGCCGTTGGCGCAAATTGCAGCCACGCTTCCGTCAGTCTACCCCAGGGCAGCTGTGGCTATGAAAGTAGCTTACCACCACCAGATGTGAATGAATGATGGGTTCTACATGTAAAGCGACTTTGGGTACTTAGAAAAGCGCTATATAAATCCCAGTTATTATTATTATTATTATTATTATGTGGGTAACCCCCCTCCCCCTCTAGGGGAGACCGAAAGCAATGGATGTCGAGTGGGTCTGACATAATATTGTGAGAGTCCAGTCCATAGTGGATCCAACATAATAGTAAGAGTCCAGTCCATAGTGGGGCCAGCAGGACACCATCCCGAGCGGAGACGGGTCAGCAGCGCAGAGATGTTCCTAGCCGATGCACAGGCGAGCGGTCCACCCCGGGTCCCGACTCTGGACAGCCAGCACTTCATACATGGCCACCGGATCTGTGCCCCCCCCCCCCCCCCCCCCCCGCCCCTCCACAAGGAAAAGGGGAGCAGAGGAGAAAAGAAAAGAAACGGCAGATCAACTGGTCTAACAGGGGGGCTATTTAAAGGCTAGAGTATACAAATGAGTTTTAAGATGGGACTTAAATGCTTCTACTGAGGTAGCATCTCTAATTGTTACCGGGAGGGCATTCCATAGTACTGGAGCCCCAATAGAAAACGCTCTATAGCCCGCAGACTTTTTTTGGGCTCTGGGAATCACTAATAAGCCGGAGTTCTTTGAACGCAGATTTCTTGCCGGGACATATGGTACAATGCAATCAACAAGATAGGACGGAGCTAGACCGTGTAGTATTTTATACGTAAGTAGTAAAACCTTAAAGTCGCATCTTAAGTGCACAGGAAGCCAGTGCAGGTGAGCCAGTATAGGTGTAATATGATCAAACTTTCTTGTTCTTGTCAAAAGTCTAGCAGCCGCATTTTGTACCAATTGTAGTCTTTTAATGCTAGACATAGGGAGACCCGAAAATAATACGTTACAGTAGTCGAGACGAGACGTAACGAACGCATGAATAATGATCTCAGCGTCGCTAGTGGATAAAATAGAACAAATTTTAGCGATATTACGGAGATGAAAGAAGGCCGTTTTAGTAACACTCTTAATGTGTGACTCAAACGAGAGAGTTGGGTCGAAAATAATACCCAGATTCTTTACTGAGTCGCCTTGTGTAATTGTTTGGTTGTCAAATGTTAAGGTGGTATTATTAAATAAATGTCGGTGTTTAGCAGGACCGATAATCAGCATTTCCGTTTTCTTGGCGTTGAGTTGCAAGAAGTTAGCGGACATCCATTGTTTAATTTCATTAAGACACGCCTCCAGCTGACTACAATCCGGCGTGTTGGTCAGCTTTAGGGGCATGTAGAGTTGGGTGTCATCAGCATAACAATGAAAGCTAACACCGTATTTGCGTATGATGTCGCCTAGCGGCAGCATGTAATAACTAAAGAGTGCAGGGCCAAGAACCGAACCCTGAGGAACTCCGCACGTTACCTTAACATAGTCCGAGGTCACATTATTATGGGAGACGCATTGCATCCTGTCAGTAAGATAAGAGTTAAACCACGACAAAGCTAAGTCTTGACATACCAATACGTGTTTTGATACGCTCTAATAAAATATTATGATCGACGGTATGGAAAGCAGCGCTAAGATCAAGAAGCAGCAACATAGATGACGCTTCAGAATCCATCGTTAGCAGTAGATCATTAGTCATTTTTGCGAGGGCTGTCTCCGTAGAGTGATTTGCCCTGAAACCGGATTGAAAAGGTTCACAGAGATTGTTAGACACTAAGTGTTCATTTAGCTGCTGTGCGACAATTTTTTCAAGGATTTTCGAAATAAAGGGAAGGTGGGACACCGGTCGGTAGTTTACCATGAGGTCAGAATCAAGGTTAGGTCTTTTGAGCAGAGGATGAATAACCGCTTTCTTGAATGCTAGGGGAACAGTGCCAGAGGAAAGTGATAAGTTTATAATATTTAGCACTGATGGACCTAATAATACAAAAAGCTCCTTGATAAGTTTCCCAGGAAGTGGGTCAAGTAAACATGTTGTTTGTTTTATCCCACTTACACGCCGTAATAGTTCCTCTAGTGTTATTTCATCAAAAAGAGAGAGACTATTTTGTATTGCAGTATCCGTCGTAGATACAGTTGTATCTGTGTTCATAGAATCCAGTTGTAGCTGGGATGCGTTGTCTTTAATCTCCTTTCTAATGAGTTCAATTTTCTTATTAAAGAAATTCATAAAGTCATCTGCCGAGTGGGTGGAGCTATTGGGACGAGTCCCTTGCTGGGTTAGCGATGCTACTGTGCTAAACAAAAATTTAGGGTCGTTTTTGTTGATATATATGAAATATTGATATCGTTACATCCCTTATATTAAAGCCGCCTTAATGACTAAAGTGGTTTCTGGGCACATTTATAATGAGAAGCCTCCAACAGCACGAAACATGTGTTTAACTGCCTGTTTGCCCAATATTTAAAAAAGTCCGATTCTCTCAGCCTGCACCCTCCCCTGGGAAAAACTACTGAACGCATCCAAAACATGCTCACGTGGCGCATTGTCTGCCAAATCCAGAGAAAGCCATTAATGTGTGAGCAGGAGTACAATAGTGACGGACTTTAAAGGCAAACAAGCGACAAGCCCAGTGCATTCTGATTGTGACCGACGAGGAGGTCACACTTTTGTTTGCAAACGCACGACGGACAGGACAGACTGTGGACTACTTGTCTTTGTTAGCAGGGATAAATGCAAAAATAGTGAAGTCAAATCAGCCATCTTCCTGCTGCTGCTGGAAATAAAGATGGTAATTAGCCTCTGCACAGCAAGAAGGTCTGGAAAATAAGGAAACCAACAGAAGAGACATCTTTAATGTGAGGAGGAAAAAAAACAACATTAATATGACAGCTTCTTTTTCTTATTTTCTCTTTTCATGCAAACTCATTTATTTGTACATTTTAATAGGGGAAGGTGAGGAACTTTTTATGGAGTGAATTTACTGCCAAAACTCCACAAACACACTCAGGTGCAAGTAAATAAATGAGTCGCATGTATAAAAACAATTATCTTCAAGAAAACAAACAATAGTAGTCAAGTATAGACCAGGTGTCGGCAACCCAAAATGCCGAAATATATATATATATGTCATGTCTGTGTGATCATGTTTTGTTTTAGTAATGTTCGGTTTAAATTTTGGACTTTTTGTGCACTTTTGTTTTGTTTTGTCACCAAAGCAACCATTAGTTTCACCTGTCACGTCACGCACCTGTTCCACGTTTGGACTCATTGTGCACTCTTGTCACCATAGCAACCATTAGTTTTCACCTGTCACGTCACGCACCTGTTTCACGTTTTGAGTCACGCACCTGCTTTCACTAATCATGTCCATAGTATTTAAGTTCATTCATTTTCTGTTGTTCGTCCTGACGACATCCCCGCATTTATGCTCCTGCACTCTCTCCACACCCTGATGACCCTTGCTACTCTTTTTTTCATGCCGGTTCCATGCCAAGTAAGTTTTTGTTTGTTAAGCCACAGTTAGTGTTTTGTTTAATTGTTCATAGTTTCTGCCAATGTGCAAGTTTTGTGTTTAAAGTCTAGTTTTGTACCTCCGCCCCTGTGCGCGCTTTTCGTTTATTCTTTTTTTGATAGTTTAAATAAATCATGTATTTACCTTCACACCATGACCAGTCCAGTTCATTTGCACCACGGGAGAACAAACCACGCCAAAGTCCAAGTCCTGACTATATATATATATATATATATATATATATATATATATATATATATATATATATATATATATATATATATATATGTATATATATATATATATATATATATATATATATATATATATATATATATATATATATATATATATATATATATATATATATATATATATGTATGTGTGGGAAAAAAAAAATCACAAGACTACTTCATCTCTACAGGCCTGTTTCATGAGGGGGTTCCCTCAATCATCAGGAGATTTTAATGGGAGCATTCACATACCATGGTTTATATAGGGCACAGAGTGGGTGGGTACAGGCTGGCGTAGGGGCGTGGTGATTGGCTCATGTGTTACCTAGGAGGTGTTTCCGTCTGTGGCGGCATGCTGTTACAATTTCGCTGCGCTTGTTGAGGGATGACAGGTCTGGACGGTAAATAATAAACAGTTTCTCTTTCAAGCATAGGTTGCATCTTTTATTACCACTATTGTAAGGTGTGCTGGATGCAAGAATTTGCCATGTTATTGAATATTCAACATTATTGTCTTTGAGGTCCCAAATGTGTTTGCTGAGTTCTGTGGTATTCCGCAGGTTTTGGTTCCTGAAAGAAGCCTTGTGATTGTTCCATCTGGTTTTGAACTCTCCCTCGGTTAATCCTACATATGTGTCGGATGTGTTAATGTCCTTGCGTGTTACCTTGGATTGGTAGACAACTGATGTTTGTAAGCACCCCCCGTTCAGAGGGCAATCAGGTTTCTTTCGGCAGTTGCAGGCTTTGTTGGTTTTGGAGTCGCTCTGTCCGGGGGCCGACGGCTCATTTGCAATTGTTTTGTTGTGGTTTGAGATAATTTGTCGTATATTGTTCATACAGCTGTAGCTCAATTTAATGTTGTTCTTGTTGAATACTTTTTTTAGGGTGTTGCCTTTGGGAAAGTGTTTGTCAATCACATTGAGGAATTTGTGGCCAATGTTCGTTGAGACGCTTTTGCTGTATGGGGGGTTGTACCAGATGATGTCGTTTCGTTTTCTGTTCTTTTTTGGCTGGTTTCCTGGCGTGGGTTCATAGGTGAGGGTGAAATTGTATCCGCTTTCATCAAGGGCTTTTTGGTACGGGGGGGTTGCTTGGTCAAATTCAGCTTTGCTAGATGACAGCATCGATAGCCTTTTATTAATTCCGGTAGGTATTCTTTTCGTGGTGGTGGGTGGGTGGTTGCTGTCCTGGTGCACGTATTGGAGTGTTGTGTTGGGTTTCGTGAATGGTTGGTAGCTGTTATTTCTCAGGTTGAAAGTGACGTCAAGGAAGTTGACGGTTTGCTTGTTGGCTTCAATCGTGATCCGTAGGCCGTTCTCTTTGAAAATTTGGCTACTGTACTATATATATATATATATATATCATCTAATATCCCTTTTTTTGTTGTCAGCCTAATATTAATCCATGAATCAAGTAACCAAAGTGTATTTATATAGCTCTTAACCACAGGTGTTCCACAGGGCTTCATAAACTCACAAATACATCCCCCTGATCGAAACCCGATGGATTACCACTAATACAAAAACCAAAAGCAGTGAAGTTGTCACATTGTGTAAATGGTAAATAAAAAGAGAATACGCCAATTTCAGCATCTACGGTCCGTAATATCAACAAAAGTTTCTGAGAATCTGGAGAAATCACTGCACGTAAGCCATGATATTACAGACCTTGGATCCCTCAGGCGGTACTGCATCAAAAAGCCACATCAGTGTGTAAAGGATATCACCACATGGGCTCGGGAACACTTCAGAAAACCACTGTCAGTAACTTCAGTTAGTCGCTACATCTGTAAGTGCAAAGTTAAAACTCTACTATGCAAAGCCAAAGTCATTTATCAACAACACCCAGAAATGCAGCCGCATGCGCTGGGCCCGAGCTCATCTAAGACGGACTGATGCAAAGTGAAAAAGTGTTCTGTGGTCTGACGAGAGTCCACATTTCAAATTGGTTTTGGAAACTGTGGACGTCGTGTCCTCCGGACCAAAGAGGAAAAGTGTAAAAGGGTGAAAGTGTAAAAGGCAGCATGTGTGATGGTATGGGGGTGTATTAGTGCCCAAGACATGGGTAACTTACACATCTGTGAAGGCACCATTAATGCTGAAAGGTACATACAGCTTTTGGAGCAACATATGTTGCCATCCAAGCAACGTTATCATGGACGCCCCTGCTTATTTCAGCAAGACAATGCCAAGCCACGTGTTACAACAGCGTGGCTTCATAGTAAAAGAGTGCGGGTGTCACGTTCAAACACTGAGGACATCTATTAAACAAGACAAAAGGCAAGGAATCAAACAGAGACAGAATTCAATTTGGACTCAATATTGAGGAGAGACATGGCCACTGCACTCTCTGTACAGTCCTGCACCACGCTCTGACCAAGAAGGTTTTCGTCTCCTCATTTATTCAGATGTTCAATGTTCACGCACCAACACATGTCACAGCAGGAATGGGAAGTATGTAAAACAGTCATTGTTTTCGGTCTCATTGAAGTCCAAGAAGAGGATTTCTCGGGCTTGGGCTCTTCCTGGATCCAGCTGGGGTAGGTGTTGGAGGACAAATGGATAACCCCTCCCGTCTCCTGACCACAGCAACTTCAAGAGGGCAGCGGGTCGTAAATAGCGTTGACCTCGGTTACCAAATAGTTGGAAGAGAGTTTGTGAAATACTTCAGAGAGAGTTCGTTTTAACACTTCAAAGAGAGTTCCTCTGGAAGTTGAGCAGATCCTGCCATCTGTCCGTGTAGGAAATCACAGTGGCGTTTCACGAGCCTTCTTCCTCTTGTCAGGCCTCGAAAGACAGCATTCATAATACAACGTTTCTTTTGTGATAACTTACAAACAATTATTCCAACAGCGGGTACTAGACTGGCCTGCCTGTAGTCCAGACATTGAAAATGTTGTGAAGGCTAAAATATGAGAAGGGAGACTGTTGAACAACTTAAGCTGTACATCAAGCAAGAATGGGAAAGAATTCCACTTGAAAAAATGTGTCTCCTCAGTTCCCAAACCTTTACTGGGTGTTGTTAAAAGGAAAGGCCATGTAACACACTGGTAAAAATGCCTTTTTTGCAATGTGCTGCTGCAATTAAATTCTAAGTTCATGATTATTTGGAAAAAATAGCAAAGTTTGTCAGTGTGAACATTAAATATCTTGTCTTTGCAGTCTATTCAATTGAATATAAGTTGAAAAGGATTTGTTGTATTCTCTTTTTATTGACCATTTACACAACCTGACAACTTCACTGCTTTTGGCTTTTGCATATAGAACCGCTTATATCGGACATTTTACGTGCAAGATGACATCATCCGACATTTGTTTTTTGTTTTTCTTTGCTGATAGTAGATTAGATTAGATTAGATTTATTGGTCTCCTTGGGGAAATTCATTGTCACTGCCGTACATTTAAACACTAGACATTACACATCACACAAAAAAAAAAATAACAAAAAGACATCATACATGACTAACACACATTTACAGGCTTGTCAGACAGGTCGGCTATTTCAACATCTGCTGGGGACATCTTTATCGGCGCTGATTGAAGAAGTGTCATTTAAAAAAAAAATGACATGGTTTCTTTTCACTCTGCTGAAAATGAGCCAAACCCAAATTCAAACCACGATAATTACGTAACGATCTGTGATTATTCCGCGTTTGTTCGCATCGTTCCATTCTCCTTGTCCTTGTTCCTGCATGTCTTTTGTCCCGCCTCTATTCTGACCCTCTATTCATCTTCTGCATTCTATTCTTTTTTTTTGTTTTGTTTGTTTTTTTACGGCACTTTTTCCCGTCCCATTATCGCCGTGCTCATTTCCCACCTGGATGAGATTGCTGTTCGGCGCTTGTAATTTCTCCTCTTTTCCCAGAGTAATGTTGCCTGACTTTGACAGGTCGTGAAATGAAATCACTGCGTTGCTTGTTGCATGTTTGTCTTTCATTCTCCTTTAGTGTTTCTCCTTAGCGTTTATGAGACACTGTTGGACTATTTTTAGCTAGCTGTCACCTCCTCTCTCTCTCTCTCTCTCGCTAGGCCTTGTAAAAAGTGACCGCCAGACGTTCACAAGAGCATCTCTGTTGTGGTGACAGAGGGACAGCTCATATTTCCCCCAGAAATGCTGTTTTTATTTTATTATTAGTATGACTTTATATACTTGAAACATCCCCTAAGGCCAGGTGAGCGTTTTGCCGCGGTCCAAGACCGGGTGCAATAGTGCCACCTGGTGGAGTGGAGGGTCAGTGTCAATCAGCAATATTATGACTTTACTAGTCCCATCCATCCATCTTCTTACGCTTATCCGAGGTCGGGTCGCGGGGGCAGCAGCCTAAGCAGGGAAGCCCAGACTGCCCTCTCCCCAGCCACTTCGTCCAGCTCTTCCCGGGGGATTCCGAGGCGTTCCCAGGCCAGCCGGGAGACATAGTCTTCCCAACGTGTCCTGGGTCTTCCCCGTGGACTCCTACCAGTCGGATGACCAGATGCCCGAACCACCTCATCTGGCTCCTCTCCATGTGGAGGAGCAGCGGCTTTACTTTGAGCTCCCCCCGGATGGCAGAGCTTCTCACCCTATCTCTAAGGGAGAGCCCCGCCACCCGGCGGAGGAAACTCATTTGGGCCGCTTGTACCCGTGATCTTGTCCTTTCGGTCATGACCCAAAGCTCATGACCATAGGCGAGGATGGGAACGTAGATCGACCGGTAAATTGAGAGCTTTGCCTTCCGGCTCAGCTCCTTCTTCACCACAACGGATCGATACAGCGTCCGCATTACTGAAGACGCCGCACCGATCCGCCTGGAGTGGAGGGTCAGTGTCAATCAGCAATATTATGACTTGTTCCATCCATCCATCTTCTTACGCTTATCCGAGGTTGGGTCGCGGGGGCAGCAGCCTGAGCAGGGAAGTCCAGACTTCCCTCTCCCCAGCCACTTCGTCCAGCTCTGAGGCGTTCCCAGGCCAGCCAAGAGGCATAGTCTTCCCAACGTATCCTGGGTCTTTCCCCGTGGAATCCTACCAGTTGGACGTGCCCTAAACACCTCCCTAGGGAGGCGTTCGGGTGATATCCTGACCAGATGCCCGAACCACCTCATCTGGCTCCTCTCCATGTGGAGGAACAGTGGTTTTACTTTGAGCTCCTCCCCGGATGACAGAGCTTCTCACCCTATCTCTAAGGGAGGAAACTCATTTTGGCCGCTTGTACCCGTGATCTTGTCCTTTCGGTCATAACCCAAAGCTCATGACCATAGGTGAGGATGGGAACGTAGATCGACCGATAAATTGAGAGCTTTGCCTTCCGGCTCAGCTCCTTCTTCACCACAACGGATCGATACAGCGTCCGCATTACTGAAGACGCCTCACCGATCCGCCTGTTGATCTCACGATCCACTCTTCCCTCACTCGTGAACAAGACTCCGAGGTACTTGAACTCCTCCACTTGGGGCTCTGTCTCCTCCCCAACCCGGAGATGGCACTCCAACCTTTTCCGGGCGAGAACCATGTACTCGGACTTGGAGGTGCTGATTCGTATCCCAGTCGCTTCACACTCGGCTGCGAACCGATCCAGTGAGAGCTGAAGATCCTGGCCAGATGAAGCCATCAGGACCACGTCATCTCCACAAAGCAGTGACTTAATCCTGCAGCCACCAAACCAGATCCCCTCAACGCCCTGACTGCGCCTAGAAATTCTGTCCATAAAAGTTCAGAACAGAATGGGTGACAAAGGGCAGCCTTGGCGGAGTCCAACCCTCACTGGAAACGTGTCCGACTTACTTGGTCCGGCAATGCGGACCAAGCTCTGACACTGATCATACAGGGAGTACCGCCACAATCAGACAGTCCGTTACCCCATACTCTCTGAGCACTCCCCACAGGACTTCCCGGGGTACACGGTCGAATGCCTTCTCCAAGTCCACAAAGCACATGTAGACTGGTTGGGCAAACTCCCATGCACCCTCAAGGACCCTGCCCAGAGTATAGAGCTGGTCCACAGTTCCACGACCAGGACTAAAACCACACTGTTCCTCCTGAATCCGAGTTTCGATTATCCGGCGTAGCCTCCTCTCCAGTACACCTGAATAGACCTTACTTGTCCCACGATGGGGAAATGCTGAGTGTTGCAGTCCAGATACAAAAAAGGTCCGCAAAAAAATCAGGTAAAACACATGAAAACAAGAAGGAAACATTCAAATACATTAAAAGAGCACAGAGCTGAAGTAAAGATCAGATAGATCAGATCAGATAGGTCTTTATTGTCATTGCACAAGTACAACAAAACTTTGTTTTCAGCACAAAGCCGTTCAAGATGACACAAACAAACAGTGTACAGGGTTACAGAACAGGAACGCTGACGGGTCACAACAAGGCGCCCCGTAAAAGATGGGAAAAAGGTAATACGCTGGGGAAAAAGATGAGTAAAAAAATCCAATCGAGACTGGGCTCCTAAGAGGGCCTAGTCTGGAGTGGGAAAAAACCTCCATACAATGCACACATAAACACGTTACATTTAATCACGACAAACTCGCAACAGAGGGGCGGGGAGTTGGGACCCTGGAGGTCGACTGCTGCTATGAAGCGCTGCCATCCGACCATCCCTCCAAGGGGAAAACAAGCGGTGGTGAAGGCGTGGGGTGGGGGAGGGTGTGTGTGTGCGTGTCTGCCCAATTGTCTTGGGTGTGATGATGTAATGTTTTTGTAGACTGAGGCCGATCTGCAAAAGTTCGACTCCAGGTGTCGTTGAGGAGGGAGGGAGGTCAAAAGCGTCCATCATTGAGGTGTCCTCGGGGGTGTTTTTCAGAACAGCCTGGTCCTGTTTTCACAGCGTCAAGGCCATACGAGGGAGTCAAATCGTAGATTAGGATGTTTGTTTTCCGCGAGCAGACAAAACAATGACTTGTCTGTTCTATTCGTCCATGCTTGGTGTTCTCAAATTCAATTACATTTCCCTTTTCAGTAAGCTTCTCCAAGATGTGATTCATCTTGCGATTCAGTTCAGAAATCGCCACAGTCTGTGTTTCAACAGCCCTGCCCAAACCATCCATTGTGATGAACAGCCGTTGGGCTCCTTGAGTGGCTGCCATCGTTTTACGAATTTGACGATACACCAGAGCAATGCCCAGCCCAATCAGCAGGTGCCCCGCGATCACGGTTCCAAATAGGTATATGTCTTCCGCGTCCTCGATGGAAAGGACTGAGAGGCACATGATTCTCCATTTATCCCAGGAATCTCTCACATACCCCGCAGCAATGGTTCCATCAGGGCCACCAGGCTCCCTAGAACCTCTTTTCCTTGTCGAAAAGATAAAACACAACAAACGAGCAATAAATATTGCATATTGCACCAGGGTTGTCTCCATACCAATGTTTTGGTACCAGTATCAAAATGTTTTCCATTCTATTATTTTGTCAAAATTATAAAGGACAAGCTGTAAAAAAAATGGTTATTCGTCTACTTGTTCATTTACTGTTGATATCTGCTTATTTTCTGTTTCAACATGTTCTATCTACACTTCTGTTAAAATTTAATAATCACTTATTCTTCTCTTCTTTGATACTTTACATTAGTTTTGGATGATACCACAAATGTAGGTATCGATGTGATACCAAGTAGTTACAGGATCATACATTTGTCATAATTTAAGTTCTCAAGTGTCCAGTGACGTATTTCCTGAGTTTATGAATATAAAGAAAAAAGTTGATGTAATCATAGTAGTTTCGACTAGATACGCGCTTGTACTTGGTATCATTACAGTGGATGTCAGGTGTAGATCCACCCATGGCATTTGTTGTGACGTGTTACATTGTGAGCTATCGTATCCTCCTACGGTGTGTAGTGAAGCATGTTTAGCTATTCCTCATCCTGCAGGGATGATACTTACTTTATTCATCGCCATGGAGACAAGGATTAGTGATTTAGAAGTAGCAAAAACACTTCCAACTGCGGATGGATGTTTGCTGCTAGCTAGCTAGCCATGTCTTAAAGCACCTCTTCCTGAGGGTGTTTCAGTGTTATAACTTCACCTTTAGCTTTACTTTTTAGGCCAAAATGCGTCCGTTCTCCCTTTTCTGTCTACACACTGTGTCTGTTTGTAAGTACTCTGTGTGTGTGCGCTGCCGAACATGCTCCTCTGCGCGTAAAAACCAGCAATGTCATCCCCGGGAACCAGTACTTTTCAAACAGAGTATAGTACCGTTTTTGGATCATTAATACCGCAATACTATACTATTACCGATAAATCGTACAACCCTAATTTATATATATATATATATATATATATATATATATATATATATATATATGTATATATATATATATATGTCAGGTTCAAACACTGATTACATCTATTAAACAAGACAAGAGGCAAATAATTAAACAGAGACAGAATTCAATTTGGACTCAATTGAGGAGACACGTCTGGACACACTGTACCCTTGCACAGTATCTCAGCATGCTCTGCAAAAAGATTGTACTCCTCCTTCTTTATTTGACTTTCTCCCCCAACCTGGCCACAGTTGCTTCCAGGGGGAAGTGGGTCGTAAACAGCGTTGCCTTTGGTTACCGAACAGTTCAAAAGAAGAGGTCGTAAAATAGTTCAAAAAGAGTTCCGTAAATACTTCAAAAAGAGTTTGTCTGGAAATTGGGCAGAACCTGTCTTCTCTCTGCTTTGAAGTCACAGTGGAGTTTTACGAGCATTCTTCCTCTTGGTGGGCCTCAAAGACAGCCCCTGTCCTTTTGCCTGGAACTCATTCCAACACAAAGTTTTTTGTGATA
>NC_084555.2:55502500-55520000 GCF_033978685.3 Nerophis lumbriciformis | reverse complement strand
AATGCAAAATTTGCATGGTTGGGTGATGGTTTGGGGTGCCATGTCATCTGCTGGTGTCGGTCCACTCTGTTTCCTGAGATCCAGGGTCAACGCAGCCGTCTACCAGCAAGTTTTAGAGAACTTCATGCTTCCTGCTGCTGACCTGCTCTATGGAGATGGAGATTTCAAGTTCCAACAGGACTTGGCGCCTGCACACAGCGCAAAATCTACCCGTGCCTGGTTTACGGACCATGGTATTTCTGTTCTAAATTGGCCCGCCAACTCCCCTGACCTTAGCCCCATAGAAAATCTGTGGGGTATTGTGAAAAGGAAGATGCAGAATGCCAGACCCAAAAACGCAGAAGAGTTGAAGGCCACTATCAGAGCAACCTGGGCTCTCATAACACCTGAGCAGTGCCAGAAACTCATCGACTCCATGCCACGCCGCATTAACGCAGTAATTGAGGCAAAAGGAGCTCCAAGCAAGTATTGAGTATTGTACATGCTCATATTTTTCATTTTCATACTTTTCAGTTGGCCAACATTTCTAAAAATCCCTTTTTTGTATTAGCCTTAAGTAATATTCTAATTTTGTGACACACGGAATTTTGGATTTTCATTTGTTGCCACTTCAAATCATCAAAATTAAATGAAATAAACATTTGAATGCATCAGTCTGTGTGCAATGAATAAATATAATGTACAAGTTACACCTTTTGAATGCAATTACTGAAATAAATCAAGTTTTTCAAAATATTCTAATTTACTGGCTTTTACCTGTATATATATATATATATTATTTTTTGATTTTTTTTTAAATAGAAGCAAAGCAGTAATATATATATATATATATATATATATATATATATATATATATATATTTATATATATATATATATATATATATATATATATATATTTATATATATATATATATATATATATATATATATATATATATATATATATATATATATTACTGCTTTGCTTCTATTTAAAAATATATATATATATATATATATATATATATTACTGCTTTGCTTCTATTTAAAAAAAAAAATCAAAAAATAATATATATATATATATATATATATATATATATATATATATATATATATATATATATATATATATATAAATTAAAATAAACACATATATATATATATATATATATATATATATATATATATATATATATATATATATAAATTAAAATAAACACATATATATATATATATATATATATATATATATATATATATATATATATATATATATATATATATATATATATATATATATAAATTAAAATAAACACATATATATATATATATATATATATATATATATATATATATATATATATATATATATATATATATTAAAACAAATTGGCAGCTGAGTCGCCAGCATTTGCTGTAAAATCGACTGTGTTTTTTTTTTTTTTTACAACGCATTACTGTAAATGGAAAACCAGTACCACTGATTTGATTTTTTTTTATTCTGGCAACTGAGCTGCCATTTTTTTTTTGGCTGTTTTTCCATTAACAGTAATACACCGTGAAAACAACTACCATGGATTTCATGGTAAAAGACTGGTAGCTCAGTTCAAATCATTTTACCGTGAATCATTTTTTTCAATTTACAGTAATATGCTGTAAAAAGCATATTAAATGTTACTGTAGAATGTACTGTCATTTTTACAATGGACCATTTAATGGATATCATGCTTTGCAATCATAAGTCAAGCAGATATTTAAGTATTTTATTTTGACCCCAAAAAAATATTTGGAAAGTATGATGATTGAATATTTGTTGCAATGTTGGATAATATTAAAGTTTAAAAAAGGTATGCAATTTCATGCAGTGCATTTTTTTTCTGACAAAATGAAAAATATTTTTTCCAAGCGTTCACTGACCATATAAAATGTTGTAGCGGGCACCCGAACCTTGAGTTTGACACCGGTGCTCTAAAGGGTGAGCGCGGCTAAGGTGGTGTGGTATTACCGGTCTTGTTGGGGACGAGGGCCTTGCATCATTTACAGACCACATTGGTCTGACTACGGTCCCTTTGGGAAAAAAACCCAAAAAGTGTCATATTTTCTTCATTTTGACTTTCTCTTCTCAGTCCATGCAGAGAATCAACTGCCAGACAACAAGATGGCGCAACCACACGTGATAGTTGACGCTGCTCCCTGATTGGCTGTTAGTGTGTCACGCCCACTTCCTGGACTTCCTAGAGAACGAGTGCCTTTGTTCATGCAACCAACCTTGCTTCCAAACTTCCGACCAACGTTTTATCGAACGTATTTTTGTATTGTTATCGATCACGTGTCTATGGCGATATATATTGATCGTCTTTTATCACCCAGGCCAAGGAAGAAGCAGAGCTTATTGTATCCTTAATGTCTCAGCAATTAGTGATAGTTTGTTCTTGGTTGGCAAAAATACAAAGTCGATACCGACACGTGAAGAAAATACTAGATTTTTTTTCAGTATTGGCGTGTGAGCACTGAGTCAGCGCCAAAGAACAACGCCTGGCTGTCTTCAAAAAATGAGAGGATGAGAGGATTTGGCAAGCACCGTTTTGTCCTACTCATTTCAGCGATCCTTGAACTCGTCGTAGTTTGTTTACATGCACAACTTTCTCCGACGCTGCCACAGAAAGACGTGTTTTATGCCACTCGTTCTTTGTCTCATTTTGTCCGCCAAACGTTTTATGCTGTGCGTGAATGCACAACGGCAAGCTTTGTTGTTGTTATTGATTTGCTGGGGTGACTTATTAGGCATATTTGGTCAATCCATGACTGCAAGCTAATCGATGCTAACATGCTATTTATCTGTCAGTACATATTGCATCATTGTGTTATACATGCTTCACTGATGAGAGGATTTGGCAAGCACCGTTTTGTCCTACTAATTTTGGCGATCCTTGAACTCATCGTTGTTTGTTTACATGTACAACTTTCCACAGAAATACTTGTTTTATACCACTCCTTTGTCTCATTTTGTCCACCAAATGTTTTATTCTGTGCGTGAATGCACAACGGCAAGCTTTGTTGTTGTTATTGATTTGCTGGAGTGACTTATAAGGCATATTTGTTCAATCCACGACTGCAAGCTAATCGATGCTAACACGCTATTTATCTGTAAGTACATATTGCATCATTGTGTTATACGTGCTTCACTGATGAAAGTATTTGGCGAGCACCGTTTTGTCCTACTCATTTCGGCGATCCTTGAACTCATCGTTGTTTGTTTACATGTACAACTTTCCACAGAAAGACTTGTTTTATGCCACTCGTTCTTTGTCTCATTTTGTCCACCAAACGTTTTATGCTGTGCGTGAATGCACACCGGCGAGCTTTGTTATTTTTATTGATTTGCTGGGGTGACTTATCAGGCATATTTGGTCAATCCATGACTGCAAGCTAATCGATGCTAACATGCTATTTATCTGTAAGTACATATTGCATCATTGTGTTATACATGCTTCACTGATGAGAGTATTTGGCAAGCACCGCTTTGTCCTACTCATTTCGGCGATCCTTGAACTCGTCGTAGTTTGTTTACATGCACAACTTTCTCCGACGCTGCCACAGAAAGATGTGTTTTATGCCACTCCTTCTTTGTCTCATTTTGTCCACCAAACGTTTTATGCTGTGCGTGAATGCACACCGGCGAGCTTTGTTATTTTTATTGATTTGCTGGGGTGACTTATCAGGCATATTTGGTCAATCCATGACTGCAAGCTAATTGATGCTAACATTTGTTGAATGTGGAAACATAATAGTTTGAATGTCCAGGATGAGTGGAATGTATTGAAGGTGGAATGCTTTGAATGGGTTGAAGAATGTGGGAATTGTGGAACTTTGAAAAATGGCCGATTCATTTTGAATGGGGAAATTGCAGAAAAAAAAAGGTTTATGGGAAATCTTGGAATTTTTTTAGAATTGTTTAAGTAGAGCACACAATTCCTGAACAGGCTGAACTATTTTGAAGTTGGAATAGTTTGAATCAGATGAAAAATGTGGGAATTGTGGAACTTTGAAAAATGTCCCATTGCATGGGAATTTCAGAAAAAAAATTTGAATTTCGGGAAAAGTGGGAATTTTTAAAATGGAAAAAAACTTGAATGGTCTAAATGAGTTGAAATTGTTGGTTTTCACATTTTTCAAATCGAATGAGAAATGTTGAAGTAGTAACATGTTGAACTGAGAAATGTTATAACGGAATTTCGGGAGAACCGGGAATTTTTTCAGTTAAAAAAAAAACTTATTTTTTTTGTCCTGATTAAAAAGAATGTTTTGACGGTAGAATGGTTGAAGTGGGTTGAAAAATGTGGGAGGAGTAGTCGCCAGAATAAAGGGTGTAAATAGGGCTTTGGAAAATCATGAATTCTGGAAAATCCTGATTTTTTTTTTAACTTGGAAAAATTATAGTTTGAATTTCCAGAATGGCGAAACATGTTTAAGGTGGAATGGTATGAATCGGTTGAAAAATGTGGAAATGGTGGAAGTATGAAAATTAATTTTGAATGGGAAAAATGTCCTGGGAAACCTGGAATTCTGTGAAATTCTGTGAATTTTTTTGGAAAATGGAAAAAAAAACTTGAATGGTCTGAATAAGTTGAAATGGTTGGTTTTAACATTTGTCAAATCAAACGAGAAATATTGAAGTAGTAACATGTTGAACTGAAAAATGTTATAACGAAATTCCTGGAAATTCGGGAAAACCGGAATTTTTTCTAGTTCTTTAACCAACTTGTTTTTTGTTCTGAATATGAGGAATGTTTTGACGGTGGGACGGTTGAAATGGGTTGAAAAATGTGAAAGGAGTAGTCAAACTTAAGAAGGGTGGAAATAGGTTACCAAAAAAACAGAATTCCTGGAAATTTGTTGAATGTGGAAACATAATAGTGTGAATGTCCAGGATGAGTGGAATGTATTGAAGGTGGAATGCTTTGAATGGGTTGAAGAATGTGGGAATTGTGGAACTTTGAAAAATGACCAATTCATTTTGAATGGGGAAATTGCAGAAAAAAAAGGATTATGGGAAATCTGGAAATTATTTGGGAATTGTTTAAGTAGAGCACACAATTCCTGAACAGGCTGAACTATTTTGAAGTTGGAATAGTTTGAATCAGATGAAAAATGTGGGAATTGTGGAACTTTGAAAAATGTCCCATTGAATGGGAATTTCAGAAAAAATTGAGAATTTCAGGAAAAGTGGGAATTTTTTTGAAAATGGAAAAAAAATTGAATGGTCTAAATGAATTGAAATTGTTGGTTTTCACATTTTTCAAATCGAATGAGAAATGTTGAAGTAGCAACATGTTGAACTGAGAAATGTTATAACGGAATTCCTGGAATTTCGGGAAAACCAGAAATTTTTTCAGTTAAAAAAAAAAAAAAAAAAAAATATTTTTTTTGTCCTGATTAAAAGGAATGTTTTGACGGTAGAATGGTTGAAGTGGGTTGAAAAATGTGGGAGGAGTAGTCGCCAGAATAAAGGGTGTAAATAGGGCTTTGGAAAATCAGGAATTCTGGAAAATCCTGAATTTTTTTTTAACTTGGAAAAATTATAGTTTTAATTTCCAAAATGGCGAAATATGTTGAAGGTAAAATGGTATGAATCGGTTGAAAAATGTGGAAATGGTGGTAGTATGAAAATTTATTTGGAATGGGAAAAATGTCCTGGGAAACCTGGAATTCTGTGAAATTCTGTGAATTTTTTTGGAAAATGGAAAAAAAAACTTGAATGGTCTGAATAAGTTAAAATGGTTGGTTTTAACATTTGTCAAATCAAACGAGAAATGTTGAAGTAGTAACATGTTGAACTGAGAAATGTTGTAACGGAATTTCGGGAAAACCGGGAATTTTTTCAGTTAAAAAAAAACAACTTATTTTTTTGTCCTGATTAAAAAGAATGTTTTGACGGTAGAATGGTTGAAGTGGGTTGAAAAATGTGGGAGGAGTAGTCGCCAGAATAAAGGGTGTAAATAGGGCTTTGGAAAATCATGAATTCTGGAAAATCCTGAATTTTTTTTTAACTTGGAAAAATTACAGTTTGAATATCCAGAATGGCGAAACATGTTGAAGGTAAAATGGTATGAATCGGTTGAAAAATGTGGAAATGGCGGAAGTATGAAAATTAATTTTGAATGGGGAAAAATGTCCTGGGAAACCTGGAATTCTGTGAAATTCTGTGAATTTTTTTGGAAAATGGAAAAAAACTTAAATGGTCTGAATAAGTTGAAATGGTTGGTTTTAACATTTGTCAAATCAAACGAGAAATGTTGAAGTAGTAACATGTTGAACTGAGAAATGTTATAACGGAATTCCTGGAAATTCGGGAAAATCTGGATTTTTTCCAGTTCATTTTTTGTCCTGATTAAAAGGAATGCTTTGACGGTGGAATGGTTGAAGTGGGTTGAAAAATGTGGGAGGAGTAGTCGCCAGAATAAAGGGTGTAAATAGGGCTTTGGAAAATCAAGAATTCTGGAAAATCCTGAATTTTTTTTTAACTTGGAAAAATTATAGTTTTAATTTCCAAAATGGCGAAATATGTTGAAGGTAAAATGGTATGAATCGGTTGAAAAATGTGGAAATGGTGGAAGTATGAAAATTAATTTTGAATGGGAAAAATGTCCTGGGAAACCTGGAATTCTGTGAAATTCTGTGAATTTTTTTGGAAAATGGAAAAAAAACTTGAATGGACCGAATAAGTTGAAATGGTTGGTTTTAACATTTGTCAAATCAAACGAGAAATGTTGAAGTAGTAACATGTTGAACTGAAAAATGTTATAACGAAATTCCTGGAAATTCGGGAAAACCGGAATTTTTTCTAGTTCTTTAACCAACTTGTTTTTTGTTCTGAATATGAGGAGTGTTTTGACGGTGGGATGGTTGAAATGGGTTGAAAAATGTGAAAGGAGTAGTCAAACTTAAGAAGGGTGGAAATAGGTTACCAAAAAAACGGAATTCCTGGAAATTTGTTGAATGTGGAAACATAATAGTTTGAATATCCAGGATGAGTGGAATGTGTTGAAGGTGGACTGCTTTGAATGGGTTGAAGAATGTGGGAATTGTGGAACTTTGAAAAATGGCCAATTCATTTTGAATGGGGAAATTGCAGAAAAAAAAGGATTATGGGAAATCTTGGAATTTTTTTTAGAATTGTTTAAGTAGAGCACACAATTCCTGAACAGGCTGAACTATTTTGAAGTTGGAATAGTTTGAATCAGATGAAAAATGTGGGAATTGTGGAACTTTGAAAAATGTCCCATTGAATGGGAATTTCAGAAAAAATTGAGAATTTCAGGAAAAGTGGGAATTTTTTTGAAAATGGAAAAAAAATTGAATGGTCTAAATGAATTGAAATTGTTGGTTTTCACATTTTTCAAATCGAATGAGAAATGTTGAAGTAGCAACATGTTGAACTGAGAAATGTTATAACGGAATTCCTGGAATTTCGGGAAAACCGGGAATTTTTTCAGTTTAAAAAAAAAACTTATTTTTTTTGTCCTGATTAAAAAGAATGTTTTGACGGTAGAATGGTTGAAGTGGGTTGAAAAATGTGGGAGGAGTAGTCGCCAGAATAAAGGGTGTAAATAGGGCTTTGGAAAATCAGGAATTCTGGAAAATCAGGAATTTTTTTTTAACTTGGAAAAATGATAGTTTGAATTTCCAGAATGGTGAAGTATGTTGAAGGTAAAATGGTATGAATCGGTTGAAAAATGTGGAAATGGTGGAAGTATGAAAATTAATTTTGAATGGGAAAAATGTCCTGGGAAACCTGGAATTCTGTGAATTGTTTTGGAAAATGGAAAAAAAACTTGAATGGTCTGAATAAGTTGAAATGGTTGGTTTTAACATCTGTCAAATCAAACGAGAAATGTTGAAGTAGCAACATGTTGAACTGAAAAATGTTATAACGAAATTCCTGGAAATTCGTGAAAACAGGGATTTTTTCCAGTTCAAAAAACAACTTCATTTTTTTGTCCTGATTAAAAATAATGTTTTGACGATGGAATGGTTGAAGTGGGTTGACAAATGTGGGAGGAGTAGTCGTCAGACAAAAGGATGGAAATAGGGCTTTGGAAAATCAGGAATTCTGGAAAATCCTGAAATTTTTTTGAACTTGGAAAAATGATAGTTTGAATTTCCAGAATGGCGAAATATGTTGAAGGTAAAATGGTATGAATTGGTTGAAAAATGTGGAAATGGTGGAAGTATGAAAATTAATTTTGAATGGGAAAAATGTCCTGGAAAACCTGGAATTCTGGGAATTTCAGTGATTTTTTTTGGGAACATGGAAAAAACTTGAATGGTCTGAATAAGTTGAAATGGTTGGTTTTAACATTTGTCAAATCAAACGAGAAATGTTGAAGTAGTAACATGTTGAACTGAAAAAATGTTATAACGGAATTCCTGGAAATTCGGGAAAACCGGGATTTTTTCGAGTTAATTTTTTCTCCTGATTAAAAGGAATGTTTTGACGGTGGAATGGTTGAAGTGGGTTGAAAAATGTGGGAGGAGTAGTCGCCAGAATAAAGGGTGTAAATAGGGCTTTGGAAAATCAGGAATTCTGGAAAATCCAGAATTTTTTTTTTAACTTGGAAAAATGATTTTTTTGAATATCCAGAACAACGAAATATGTTGAAGGTGAAATGGTATAAATCGGTTGAAAAATGTGGAAATGGTGGAAGTATGAAAATTAATTTTGAATGGGAAAAATGTCCTGGAAAACCTGGAATTCTGGGAATTTCAGTGATTTTTTTTGGAAAATGGAAAAAAACTTGAATGGTTTGAATAAGTTGAAATGGTTGGTTTTAACATTTGTCAAATCAAACGAGAAATGTTGAAGTAGTAACATGTTGAACTGAAAAAATGTTATAACGGAATTCCTGGAAATTCGGGAAAACCGGGATTTTTTCGAGTTAATTTTTTCTCCTGATTAAAAGGAATGTTTTGACGGTGGAATGGTTGAAGTGGGTTGAAAAATGTGGGAGGAGTAGTCGCCAGAATAAAGGGTGTAAATAGGGCTTTGGAAAATCAGGAATTCTGGAAAATCCAGAATTTTTTTTTTAACTTGGAAAAATGATTTTTTTGAATATCCAGAACAACGAAATATGTTGAAGGTGAAATGGTATAAATCGGTTGAAAAATGTGGAAATGGTGGAAGTATGAAAATTAATTTTGAATGGGAAAAATGTCCTGGAAAACCTGGAATTCTGGGAATTTCAGTGATTTTTTTTGGAAAATGGAAAAAAACTTGAATGGTTTGAATAAGTTGAAATGGTTGGTTTTAACATTTGTCAAATCAAACGAGAAATGTTGAAGTAGCAACATGTTGAACTGAGAAATGTTATAACGGAATTCCTGGAATTTCGGGAAAACCGGGAATTTTTTCTTTTAAAAAAAAAAATATATATATTTTTTTGTCCTGATAAAAAGGAATGTTTTGACGGTAGAATGGTTGAAGTGGGTTGAAAAATGTGGGAGGAGTAGTCGCCAGAATAAAGGGTGTAATGATAGTTTGAATTTCCAGAATGGCCAAATATTTTGAAGGTAAAATGGTATGAATCGGTTGAAAAATGTGGAAATGGTGGAAGTATGAAAATTAATTTTGAATGGGGAAAAATGTCCTGGGAAACCTGGAATTCTGTGAATTGTTTTGGAAAATGGAAAAAAAAACTTGAATGGTCTGAATAAGTTGAAATGGTTGGTTTTAACATCTGTCAAATCAAACGAGAAATGTTGAAGTAGCAACATGTTGAACTGAAAAATGTTATAACGAAATTCCTGGAAATTCGTGAAAACAGGGATTTTTTCCAGTTCAAAAAACAACTTCATTTTTTTGTCCTGATTAAAAATAATGTTTTGACGATGGAATGGTTGAAGTGGGTTGACAAATGTGGGAGGAGTAGTCGTCAGACAAAAGGATGGAAATAGGGCTTTGGAAAATCAGGAATTCTGGAAAATCCTGAAATTTTTTTGAACTTGGAAAAATGATAGTTTGAATTTCCAGAATGGCGAAATATGTTGAAGGTAAAATGGTATGAATTGGTTGAAAAATGTGGAAATGGTGGAAGTATGAAAATTAATTTTGAATGGGAAAAATGTCCTGGAAAACCTGGAATTCTGGGAATTTCAGTGATTTTTTTTGGGAACATGGAAAAAACTTGAATGGTCTGAATAAGTTGAAATGGTTGGTTTTAACATTTGTCAAATCAAACGAGAAATGTTGAAGTAGTAACATGTTGAACTGAAAAAATGTTATAACGGAATTCCTGGAAATTCGGGAAAACCGGGATTTTTTCGAGTTAATTTTTTCTCCTGATTAAAAGGAATGTTTTGACGGTGGAATGGTTGAAGTGGGTTGAAAAATGTGGGAGGAGTAGTCGCCAGAATAAAGGGTGTAAATAGGGCTTTGGAAAATCAGGAATTCTGGAAAATCCAGAATTTTTTTTTTAACTTGGAAAAATGATTTTTTTGAATATCCAGAACAACGAAATATGTTGAAGGTGAAATGGTATAAATCGGTTGAAAAATGTGGAAATGGTGGAAGTATGAAAATTAATTTTGAATGGGAAAAATGTCCTGGAAAACCTGGAATTCTGGGAATTTCAGTGATTTTTTTTGGAAAATGGAAAAAAACTTGAATGGTTTGAATAAGTTGAAATGGTTGGTTTTAACATTTGTCAAATCAAACGAGAAATGTTGAAGTAGCAACATGTTGAACTGAGAAATGTTATAACGGAATTCCTGGAATTTCGGGAAAACCGGGAATTTTTTCTTTTAAAAAAAAAAATATATATATTTTTTTGTCCTGATAAAAAGGAATGTTTTGACGGTAGAATGGTTGAAGTGGGTTGAAAAATGTGGGAGGAGTAGTCGCCAGAATAAAGGGTGTAATGATAGTTTGAATTTCCAGAATGGCCAAATATTTTGAAGGTAAAATGGTATGAATCGGTTGAAAAATGTGGAAATGGTGGAAGTATGAAAATTAATTTTGAATGGGAAAAATGTCCTGGGAAACCTGGAATTCTGTGAATTGTTTTGGAAAATGGAAAAAAAACTTGAATGGTCTGAATAAGTTGAAATGGTTGGTTTTAACATCTGTCAAATCAAACGAGAAATGTTGAAGTAGCAACATGTTGAACTGAAAAATGTTATAACGAAATTCCTGGAAATTCGTGAAAACAGGGATTTTTTCCAGTTCAAAAAACAACTTCATTTTTTTGTCCTGATTAAAAATAATGTTTTGACGATGGAATGGTTGAAGTGGGTTGACAAATGTGGGAGGAGTAGTCGTCAGACAAAAGGATGGAAATAGGGCTTTGGAAAATCAGGAATTCTGGAAAATCCTGAAATTTTTTTGAACTTGGAAAAATGATAGTTTGAATTTCCAGAATGGCGAAATATGTTGAAGGTAAAATGGTATGAATTGGTTGAAAAATGTGGAAATGGTGGAAGTATGAAAATTAATTTTGAATGGGAAAAATGTCCTGGAAAACCTGGAATTCTGGGAATTTCAGTGATTTTTTTTGGGAACATGGAAAAAACTTGAATGGTCTGAATAAGTTGAAATGGTTGGTTTTAACATTTGTCAAATCAAACGAGAAATGTTGAAGTAGTAACATGTTGAACTGAAAAAATGTTATAACGGAATTCCTGGAAATTCGGGAAAACCGGGATTTTTTCGAGTTAATTTTTTCTCCTGATTAAAAGGAATGTTTTGACGGTGGAATGGTTGAAGTGGGTTGAAAAATGTGGGAGGAGTAGTCGCCAGAATAAAGGGTGTAAATAGGGCTTTGGAAAATCAGGAATTCTGGAAAATCCAGAATATTTTTTTTAACTTGGAAAAATGATAGTTAGAATATCCAGAACAACGAAATATGTTGAAGGTGAAATGGTATAAATCGGTTGAAAAATGTAGAAATGGTGGAAATATGAAAATTAATTTTGAATGGGAAAAATGTCCTGGGAAACCTGGAATTCTGTGAAATTCTGTGAATTTTTTTGGAAAATGGAAAAAAACTTGAATGGTCCGAATAAGTTGAAATGGTTGGTTTTAACATTTGTCAAATCAAACCAGAAATGTTGAAGTAGTAACATGTTGAACTGAAAATTTTTATAACGAAATTCCTGGAAATTCGGGAAAACCGGGATTTTTTCCAGTTCATTTTTTGTCCTGATTAAAAGGGATGTTTTGACGGTAGAATGGTTGAAGTGGGTTGAAAAATGTGGGAGGAGTAGTCGCCAGAATAAAGGGTGTAAATAGGGCTTTGGAAAATCAGGAATTCTGGAAAATCCAGAATTTTTTTTTTAACTTGGAAAAATGATAGTTTGAATATCCAGAACAACGAAATATGTCGAAGGTGAAATGGTATAAATCGGTTGAAAAATGTAGAAATGGTGGAAATATGAAAATTAATTTTGAATGGGAAAAATGTCCTGGAAAACCTGGAATTCTGGGAATTTCAGTGATTTTTTTTGGAAAATGGAAAAAAACTTGAATGGTCTGAATGATTTGAAATGGTTGGTTTTAACATGTTTCAAATCGAATGAGAAATGTTGAAGTAGTAGCATGTTGAACTGAGACATGTTATAACGAAATTCCTGGAAATTCGGGAAAATCTGAATTTTTTTCTAGTTCTTTAAACAACTTGTTTTTTGTTCTGAATATGAGGGGTGTTTTGATGGTGGGACGGTTGAAATGGGTTGAAAAATGTGAAAGGAGTAGTCAAACTTAAGAAGGGTGGAAATAGGTTACCAAAAAAACGGAATTCCTGGAAATGTGTTGAATGTGGAAACATAATAGTTTGAATATCCAGGATGAGTGGAATGTGTTGAAGGTGGACTGCTTTGAATGGGTTGAAGAATGTGGGAATTGTGGAACTTTGAAAAATGGCCAATTCATTTTGAATGGGGAAATTGCAGAAAAAAAAGGATTATGGGAAATCTGGGAATTTTTTTTAGAATTGTTGAAGTAGAGCACACAATTCCTTAACAAGGCTGAATATTTTGAAGTTGGAATAGTTTAAATCAGATGAAAAATGTGGGAATCGTGGAACTTTGAAAAATGTCCCATTGAATGGGAATTTCAGAAAAAATTGAGAATTTCGGGAAAAGTGGGAATTTTTTTGAAAATGGAAAAAAACTTGAATGGTCTAAATGATTTGAAATGGTTGGTTTTAACATGTTTCAAATCGAATGAGAAATGTTGAAGTAGTAGCATGTTGAACTGAGACATGTTATGAAGGAATTCCTGGAATTTCGGGAAAACCAGGAATTTTTTCAGTTAAAAAAATAACTAAAATGTTTGTCCTGATTAAAAAGAATGTTTTGACGGTGGAATGGTTGAAGTGGGTTGAAAAATGTGGGAGGAGTAGTCGCCAGACAAAAGGCTGGAAATAAGGCTTTGGAAATTCAGGAATTCTGCAAAATCCTGAAATTTTTTTGAACTTGGAAAAATGATAGTTTGAATTTCCAGAACGGTAAATGTAGAAATTGCTTCCTAGCAGTTCCACTGTACACACGTCACCGAAGCCAGGCGTGCAGTTTTTAACAAAGTTTTCAAGCTCAACAATGAATCAAAATGTATTTTCAAAAGTCCGTGACTTTTCAGTCTCTCCCAGTCCTTCTCTCTCCCCCTGCTCTCGGCCGCTTACTGTTAAAGACAACACATGATTAGATTAACACGTACCACCTGTGAAATCTAATCAACTGTGTCTCGCCGTCTGCACATGCCCCGCCCCCCATCCGATGGTGCTCGTCCTCAGCACCATAGACAGAGGCGGTGACCTTTGCTCCTGCAGGCGCGCTGGCCACACCTCCCCCCACAGCGAAATATGTTGAAGGTGAAATGGTTTGAATCGGTTGAAACCGAAGGCAGGGCACTTGGCGGTCCGATCCTCGGCTACAGAAGCTAGCTCTTGGGACGTGGAACGTCACCTCGCTGGGGGGGAAGGAGCCTGAGCTAGTGCGCGAGGTAGAGAAGTTCCGGTTGGATATAGTCGGACTCACCTCGACGCACAGCAAGGGCTCTGGAACCAGTTCTCTCGAGAGGGGCTGGACTCTCTTCCACTCTGGCGTTGCCAGCAGTGAGAGGCGACGGGCTGGGGTGGAAATTCTTGTTGCCCCCCGGCTCAGAGCCTGCATGTTGGAGTTCAACCCGATGGACGAGAGGGTAGCTTCCCTCCGCCTTCGGGTGGGGGGACGGGTCCTGACTGTTGTTTGCGCTTACGCGCCAAACAGCAGCTCAGAGTACCCACCCTTTTTGGATTCACTCGAGGGAGTACTTGAGAGTGCTCCCCCGGGTGATTCCCTCGTTCTACTGGGGGACTGCAACGCTCATATTGGCAACGACAGTGAAACCTGGAGAGGCGTGATTGGGAAGAATGGCCGCCCGGATCTGAACCCAAGTGGTGTTTTGTTATTGGACTTTTGTGCCCGTCACGGATTGTCCATAACGAACACCATGTTCAAGCATAAGGGTGTCCATATGTGCACTTGGCACCAGGACACCCTAGGCCGCAGTTCTATGATCGACTTTGTAGTTGTGTCATCGGATTTGCGGCCTCATGTTTTGGACACTCGGGTGAAGAGAGGGGCGGAGCTTTCTACCGATCACCACCTGGTGGTGAGTTGGCTGCGATGGTGGGGGAGGATGCCGGACAGACCTGGCAGGCCCAAACGCATTGTGAGGGTTTGCTGGGAACGTCTGGCAGAGTCTCCTGTCAGAGAGAGTTTCAATTCCCACCTCCGGAAGAACTTTGAACATGTCACGAGGGAGGTGCTGGACATTGAGTCCGAGTGGACCATGTTCCGCACCTCTATTGTCGAGGCGGCTGATTGGAGCTGTGGCCGCAAGGTAGTTGGTGCCTGTCGTGGCGGTAATCCTAGAACCCGTTGGTGGACACCGGCGGTGAGGGATGCCGTCAAGCTGAAGAAGGAGTCCTATCGGGTTCTTTTGGCTCATGGGACTCCTGAGGCAGCAGACAGGTACCGGCAGGCCAAGCGGTGTGCGGCTTCAGCGGTCGCGGAGGCAAAAACTCGGACATGGGAGGAGTTCGGGGAAGCCATGGAAAACGACTTCCGGATGGCTTCGAAGCGATTCTGGACCACCATCCGCCGCCTCAGGAAGGGGAAGCAGTGCACTACCAACACCGTGTATGGTGCGGATGGTGTTCTGCTGACCTCGACTGCGGAAGTTGTGGATCGGTGGAGGGAATACTTCGAAGACCTCCTCAATCCCACCAACACGTCTTCCTATGAGGAAGCAGTGCCTGGGGAATCTGTGGTGGGCTCTCCTATTTCTGGGGCTGAGGTTGCTGAGGTAGTTAAAAAGCTCCTCGGTGGCAAGGCCCCGGGGGTGGATGAGATCCGCCCGGAGTTCCTTAAGGCTCTGGATGCTGTAGGGCTGTCTTGGTTGACAAGACTCTGCAGCATCGCGTGGACATCGGGGGCAGTACCTCTGGATTGGCAGACCGGGGTGGTGGTTCCTCTCTTTAAGAAGGGGAACCGGAGGGTGTGTTCTAACTATCGTGGGATCACACTCCTCAGCCTTCCCGGTAAGGTCTATTCAGGTGTACTGGAAAGGAGGCTACGCCGGATAGTCGAACCTCGGATTCAGGAGGAACAGTGTGGTTTTCGTCCTGGTCGTGGAACTGTGGACCAGCTCTATACTCTCGGCAGGGTCCTTGAGGGTGCATGGGAGTTTGCCCAACCAGTCTACATGTGCTTTGTGGACTTGGAGAAGGCATTCGACCGTGTCCCTCGGGAAGTCCTGTGGGGAGTGCTCAGAGAGTATGGGGTTTCGGACTGTCTGATTGTGGCGGTCAGCTCCCTGTATGATCAGTGTCAGAGCTTGGTTCGCATTGCCGGCAGTAAGTCGGACACGTTTCCGGTGAGGGTTGGACTCCGCCAAGGCTGCCCTTTGTCACCCATTCTGTTCATAACTTTTATGGACAGAATTCTAGGCGCAGTCAAGGCGTTGAGGGGATCTGGTTTGGTGGCTGCAGGATTAGGTCTCTGCTTTTTGCAGATGATTTGGTCCTGATGGCTTCATCTGGCCAGGATCTTCAGCTCTCACTGGATCGGTTCGCAGCCGAGTGTGAAGCGACTGGGATGAGAATCAGCACCTCCAAGTCCGAGTCCATGGTTCTCGCCCGGAAAAGGGTGGAGTGCCATCTCCGGGTTGGGGAGGAGATCTTGCCCCAAGTGGAGGAGTTCAAGTACCTCGGAGTCTTGTTCACGAGTGAGGGAAGAGTGGATGGTGAGATCGACAGGCGGATCGGTGCGGCGTCTTCAGTAATGCGGACGCTGTATCGATCCGTTGTGGTGAAGAAGGAGCTGAGCCGGAAGGCAAAGCTCTCAATTTACCGGTCGATCTACGTTCCCATCCTCACCTATGGTCATGAGCTTTGGGTTATGACCGAAAGGACAAGATCACGGGTACAAGCGGCCCAAATGAGTTTCCTCCGCCGGGTGGCGGGGCTCTCCCTTAGAGATAGGGTGAGAAGCTCTGTCATTCGGGGGGAGCTCAAAGTAAAGCCGCTGCTCCTCCACATCGAGAGGAGCCAGATGAGGTGGTTCGGGCATCTGGTCAGGATGCCACCCGAGCGCCTCCCTAAGGAGGTGTTTAGGGCACGTCCGACCGGTAGGAGGCCACGAGGAAGACCCAGGACACGTTGGGAAGACTATGTCTCCCGGCTGGCCTGGGAACGCCTCGGGATCCCCCGGGAGGAGCTGGACAAAGTGGCTGGGGAGAGGGAAGTCTGGGCTTCCCTGCTTAAGCTGCTGCCCCCGCGACCCGACCTCGGATAAGCGGAAGAAGATGGATGGATGGATGGAAATGGTTTGAATCGGTTGAAACATGTGGAAATGGCGAAAGTATGAAAATTAATTTTGAATGGGGGAAAAATGTCCTGGAAAACCTGGAATTCTGGGAAATTCTGTGAATTTTTGGAATTTGTCTAAGGAAAACTGTTTGAATTGGATGAACAATGTGGATGGTAGAGCGTCCCAAAATCTGGAGAAAAAGAAGAAATAGATGAATTTTGGTGTAGAAAACCATAATTAATGGATCATGTATTGTCAAAACACAAAGATTTGTCAAAATCTCTTGTCAAAGTCCGTCTTGGATGTGAGTGATAGGAAGAAGAGCTCCGGCTTTCTATTGCTGCTCGTCAAAAACGCGCAGAGAAGATTTGTCAACACCGTGGAAAAAATAATTACAGAAAAGACTTTGGTTGTTTACGTTAGAAAGGATGGGTGTTGGATGCAGATGTTGCCGAGCAACGCGGTTGGGCGTCGATTTCACGCCAACTTTGTCCCGCGTGCCGACGTAAGCTTCAAAGAAAACGTGTCAGATAGCAAGAGGAGCGTATAATGGGCGACATAATACCAGCTCGTGCTTCTAAGAAGCCGTGTTGGCATAATCGTGTATTGTATGTGCAAGCACCAACACACACTATGTTCTGCTTCATACTCTTCATTTTTAGGGGAGCTAT
>NC_084555.2:55482500-55500000 GCF_033978685.3 Nerophis lumbriciformis | reverse complement strand
GTACACATTATGAGGGACAAACTGTAAAAAAATGATTATTCATCTACTTGTTCATTTACTGTTAATAATTGCTTATTTTCTGTTTTAACATGTTCTATCTACACTTCTGTTAAAATGTAATAATCACTTACTCTTCTCTTCTTTGATACTTGACATTAGTTTTGGATGATACCACACATTTAGGTATGGATCCGATACCAAGTAGTCACAGGATCATACATTGGTCATATTCAAAGTCCTCATGTGTCCAGGGACATATGTACAAAAAAATGTTTTTTGATGCTAAAAAAATATGGATGTAATCATAGTAGTATCGACGAGATACGCTCCTGTACTTGGTATCATTACAGTGGATGTCAGGTGTAAATCCACCCATGAAGTTTGTTTACATTGTGACGGCGGTGAGCTATTGTATCCTTCTACGGTGTGTAGTGAAGCATGTTTAGATATCCCTCGTCCTTCAGGGACAATACTTGTAAAAACTCTTACTTTATTTGTCGCCATGAAGGCCAGGATTAGTGATTTAGAAGTAGCTAAAACACTGCGAATGGACGTTAGCTGGTAGCTAGCTAGCCATGCCTTAAATCACCTCTTCCTGGGGGTGTTTCAGGGTTATAACTTCACCTTTATCTTTACTTTTTACACCAAAATGCGTCCGTTCTCCCTTTTCTGTCTACACACTGTGTCTGCTTGTAAGTACTCTGTGTGTGTGCGCTGCCGAACGTGCTCCTCTGCTCTGTCATGCCCGTTAGAAAAAGGGGGGGTTGGGATCGGTCCTTTTTAGAGGCGCTATAGTACCGAATATGATTAAATTGTCATGTCTGTGTAATCATGTTTTGTTTTAAGTCATGTTTTGTTTAGTTTCTGGCTTTTCACTCCCTTGTCTTGTTTGCATGATTACCCATTAGTTTCACCTGTTCCACGTTTGGACTCATTGTGCACTCTTGTTTGTCACCATAGCAACCCATTAGTTTTCACCTGTCACGTCACGCACCTGTTTCACGTTTTGAGTCACGCACCTGTTTTCGTTAATCATGTCTGTAGTATTTAAGTTCATTGTTTTCCAGTTTGTCTTTCTGACGACCTACTGTCATGACTTGATCTTGGGTGTTTGCTTTTCCGGGATGCAACGGAAAGTTGGCTCGGGCGAGACGGGAATGAAGGTACATGATTTATTAATATATCAAACAAACGAAAAGCGCGCACAGTGGCAGAGAATAAATTATGAAACCAAAAGACTATAGCAAAAAAGTACAAACGAAAAAAACACGCACAATGGCGGAGAACAAACTATGAAACCAAAAAGACTATAAACATGGAACAAAAACTTACTTGGCTTGGACAAAAATAGTTGCTTGAGGAATGGACATGGAAAGAATGGACAGAGCATAAATGTGGTGTCTGAATACGGGGACGTCGTCAGGACGAACAACAGAAAATGAAAAGCTTAAATAACACAGACATGATTAACGAAAACAGGTGGGTGACTCAAAACGTGAAACAGGTGCGTGACGTGACAGGTGAAAACTAATGGGTTGCTATGGTGACAAACAAGAGTGCACAATGAGTCCAAACGTGGAACAGGTGAAACTAATGGGTAATCATGCAAACAAGACAAGGGGGTGAAAAGCCAGAAACTAAACAAAACATGACTTAAAACAAAACATGATTACACATACATGACATAAATAGTATCGCGGTACTATACTAGTACCGGTATACCCTAATACATGTATGTATGTATGTATGTATGTATATATATATATATATAATAGAGATGCGCGGTTTGCGGGCACAACCGCGGAGTCCGCGGATTATCCGCGGATCGGGCGGATGAAATTAAAAAAAAATTGATTTTATCCGCGGGTCGGGTCGGGTCGGGTCGGGTCGGGTCGGGTCGGGTCGGGCGGTTGAAATAAAAAAAAATTAGATTTTAAATAGATTCAGGCGGGTGGCAGTTAAACCAATTGGTAAATATATATACATAGTTAAATGTTGTTACCCACATACGAAAAACGAGCAGGCACCTGCAGCATATGCCACAACAGAAGAAGAAAAAAGAAAAGAGATGGACACTTTTACGGAGCGGAGAAGAGACGAGAGGGCCCCACCTGGAGCCGTAGCTGAGGCGATCCGCGAGAAGGGCCCGACGCACGTCCAGGGTCACTAACGCGCCCACCGCACCGACACCCCGCCTCGTCCGCCTTCACCGCGGCCGGCGTCACGCGCAGCAGGTAAGCAGCTTACCTGCCCGCCACCCCCGTGGCCGGGGGCTCGTAACAGGGGTCACTCCGCGCGCTCCGCCCGCGCAGCTTACCTGCCCGCCACCCCTGTTGCCAGGGGCGCGTAACAGGGGTCACTCCGCGCGCAGTGCGCTCACGAAAGGGGTGGGGCTCACCCTGGTTGATATAGATAGCAGGACGGTGGCCATGGAAGTCGGAACCCGCTAAGGAGTGTGTAACGACCCACCTGCCGAATCAACTACCCCTGAAAATGGATGGCGCTGGAGCGTCGGGCCCATACCCGGCCGTCGCCGGCAGCGAGACGCGCTTGGAGGTGCGCTCAGCGCGGCTCCCATATGATTGCGCACTGGTGTGCGTCTGGGCCGTGACAGCGTGGCACGCGAATGTCTGTGCTGCATTGGATCAGTCTCCTTTCTTTAACAGGCAAAAGCTTTATAACCTCACCATACCTGCCAACTTTTGAAATCAGAAAAACCTAGTAGCCAGGGTCCAAGGGCCGCAGGCCCCGGTAGGTCCAGGACAAAGTCCTGGTGGAGGGTTCAGGGCTTCGCCCCCCGACGCAAAATGATTATTAGCATTCAGACAGGTTAAAATGTTGCTAAAACCATCACTTTTCTATCAGTCACAGTGACTTTTCAAAACAAAAATATTACAGCAAAAATCATATGGGTTGATTGACATGTTTATTCTGTAAGCTAACTTCAATAGTTTGAAATTATTTTGACAGTTAATGCCAGTTATCCTGTCAACCTTTCACAAGACTTCAATTTGTTCATTGAAAGTATAACCAGTATAAACACTTTTTACAGTAAACAAATGGTAAAACAGTACTAAACAACTCCATAAAAAAAAAATTGGTGTCATTATTAACTTTCTGTCCAAGCTTGTATAATCTACTGCCTTGTTCAATTGTAGAAAATATTCTGTGCCTAAAATTCACATTTCTATCACAATTATCATACTGTAAACATGGTAAGCTAACTTCATTAAAATTAATAGTCCTGTCAATAGCATGGAATTACAATTCAAATGTAGTTTTTTTGTAAGCCTTTCAAAAGAATTCAAAATATGAAAAATGAATGAAAATTAATTGAAGCCATCAGACACTTGAAAAGTGGCACATCACATCTCTAATGTAATCATTTGAACTTTTCAACAGAAATAGCACTGCAAAAATATTAAGGACATACTTCTGTATTTTGGTAGTTATGCTGTCAACATTTAACAAGATTTCTTCAACTTGGACTTGAAAGCATAAATAGTATAAACACTTTTAACAGTATGTCGTGCTGTGAAATACAGCCGACAGGATTGCGCACCAAACACGAAGCAAGGCCAAAGCGCATGCATGCTGCAGGAGAACAAAGGACTTCTTTCATTTAAGGTTTGTGATAAACCATCAAACTCATTCGTTAAAAGGACTCTATAGTAATATAAAGCGAATTTTTCTGGACATTATCATGCAAGAAAAGTTTATTTTTGGGACCGCGATCACCGCGTAATGATTTTTAAAGGTTGCATTACAAACATTTAACTGTCCCATGTGATCAGCCAGTGCGATTGGAAATCCATGCTCAATTATTGCCTCCGTAAATAAAACTTCGGCATTCATCACATCCAAAGAATCTGTTTGGGCGACGAAAAACGTTGAAAGTTTTCCACTTGTATCGCTAGCAACGGCATTAGACTTGTGTTTTTTTGTCCCAACGTGGTCTTTTACATCGCTAATTCCTCCGTGTCCGATCGAAAAATCTTGTCTGCACAAGGTGCAATTCGCGTAGTTTTCACCCTTTTTTTTTTTTTTTATTAATGAAAAACCGTATTTTTTATCACTGCAACCGTAACCCGGAATAGGTTGATGAAAACCGTACGAATTACGGGAAAACCGGAGTAGTTGGCAGGTATGCCTCACTAATGCCTTGCATCGTCTATATTAGATATATAACAACAGGCGGGTGCGGCCGGATGGCGGGCGGGTGCAGTTCTGATCAAACGTTACATCGGGTGGATGGCGGATGGTTGACGACTTTCTGATGCGGTTGCGGATTAAATATTTGCCTATCCGCGCATCTCTAATATATATATATATATATATATATATATATATATATATATATATATATACATGGGGGCCACCCTTTGCGTCCTTTGTTGATGATAACATCAAGAAGTTATTTCCCACAACTATGAACTCGTCCAATTAAACCCTCTGGCTAGAGTGCTAATAGCAGATAAGTGATTAGGACCTAATGCAGAGATTTGGCCCATTTACTTGATGCAGCAATTAATACGAGAGCCGAGGTAACAGAAAGCCAGATTAGAGACTTCATTTTCCTGTCTCCCAAAGGGAGGCGGCCAAATGGCCAATGATGGTGTTGTGATTACATTTCCGCAGGAACGGGGGGGTCTTGCCGGCTTACCGGAATCTCATTTATCTTCCGGGGGGGTCGTCCAACTTTCTAACTTGGCAAAACAAGATTGGATCACATTTTCTTTGGCGTGACACTGTCATGTCTGTATTATCATGTTTTGTTTTAAGTCATGTTTTGTTTAGTTTCTGTCTTTTCACTCCCTTGTCTGGTCACCATAGCAACCATTAGTTTTCACCTGTCACGTCACGCACCTGTTTCACGTTTTGAGTCACGCACCTGCTTTCACTAATCATGTCCATAGTATTTAAGTTCATTCATTTTCTGTTGTTCGGCCTGACGACCTCACCCCATATATGCTTCTGCACACCCTTATGATCCTTGCTGCTCTTTTTTCATGCCGGTTCCATGCCAAGTAAGTTTTTGTTTATCAAGCCACAGTTTATGTTTTGTTTAATTGTTCATAGTTTCCGCCACTGTGCGCGCTTTGGTTTGATCCTTTTTTTGTAGTTCTAGTGTTTTAATAAATCATGTACCTTCATTCCCGTCTCGCCCGTGCCAACTTTCCGTTGCATCCTGGAAAAGCAAACTCCCAAGATCAAGTCGTGACAGACACTCGTCACCGTTGAGGCGCCCCGATACGACCGCCCCTAGTTTATCGCCGCCAGGGCCGGCCCGTGGCATAGGCCGTATAAGCAAATGCTAAGGGCGCCGTCCATCAGGGGGCGCCACGCCAGTGCCACAAATGTTGGAGGAAAAAAAAAAAAAAAAAAAGTTGGTACTATTATTTCTAAATACAAAAAATAATCCCACGTTAATTAAAATGCAAAGTAAAGCCTATTTAATAGAAATATTATTTGTTACAACATTACGCCCCCCGCACGGTGCGCCCCCTCCCTTCCCGTATCATGACTCTTTTTGGACGTCACCACATCAAAAAAATCAACACAAGATGTCAAAACGGCCAAAACTGTCAGGTGCCCAGGGAAGAAAAAAGAGAAAAGAAGAGGAGTAGAAACGAGAAAAGACAGAGGTAGCAGGTAGGTAACGTTAGCCTACATGAAATTATTTGTCTGTTACAGAATGTGATAGTAACCTGGCTTTTTAGCATTAAGCTAATGCTACATGATTCGGCAATTGCTAATCAATAAATAGCTAGTTCTGTTTTAACGTCGGGTTAATATTGTGGAGGGGGCTAAATTGTTATGGAAAATAATAATGTAACGTTAGGTAATTACAGTACTCCCACCTTACATTCCTCAGGGACATTTGTATTAGATCTTTTAAGCAGCTGTTTTTTGTTTACATTGTTATTGCCTTCTGGTTAGCTAATGTTTGCCCTGCAGGTAATAGTCACTTTTCCACCCCTTTATATATTAGGTATAGTTGTAAGTAAAAAAAAAAAGGTCAAAGACAAAGCTATTCGGTTTCTTGTGAGTATATACACTTCACTGACGATGTGGGGGGGGGGGCGCCACCTAAAATCTTGCCTAGGGCGCCAGATTGGTTAGGGCCGGGCCTGATCACCGTCATTCGTATTTCAGGCCTGACCGTGGCAAACCGATATCTGCCGAGTAAGATTATTGTTGATAAATGGAATGTTTTCATAGTTGGAACATAAGGAAACATTCTAAATATGTTTTTTAACATACCAAAGCCAAAAGCAGTGAAGTTGTCACGTTGTGTAAATGGTCAATAAAAAGAGAATACAACAAATCCTTTTCAACTTATATTCAATTGAATAGACTGCAAAGACAAGATATTTCATGTTCACACTGACAAACTTTGTTGTTTTTTGCAAATATTAGCTCATTTGGAATTTGATGCCTGCAAAATGTGGCAAAAAAGACTGAGAAAGTTGAGAAATGCTCGGTCCGTAATATCATCAAAAGGTTCAGAGAATCTGGAGAAATCCCTGCACGTAAGCAGCAAGGCTGAAAACCAACATTGAATGCCCGTGACCCAATACTGCATCGGAAACCGACATCAGTGTGTAAAGGATATCACCACATGGGCTCAGGAACACTTCGGAAAACCACTGTTTGTAACTACAGTCCGCCGCTACATCTGTAAGTGCAAGTTAAAACTCTACTATGCAAAGCCAAAGCCGTTTATCAACAACACCCAGAAACGCCGTCGGCTTCGCTGGGCCCGAGCTCATCTGAGATGGACTCATACAAAGTGGAAAAAGTATTCTGTGGTCTGACGAGTCCACATTTCAAATTGTTTTTTAGAAACTGTGGACGTCGTGTCCTCCGGAACAAAGAGGAAAAGAACCATCCGGATTGTTCTAGGGTGAAAGTGTAAAAGGCAGCATGTGTGATGGTATGGGGGTGTATTAGTGCCCAAGACATGGGTAACTTACACATCTGTGAAGTGCCATTAATGCTGAAAGGTACATACTAGAGATGCGCGGATAGGCAATTATTTCATCCGCAACCGCATCAGAAAGTCGTCAACCATCCGCCATCCACCCGAACTAACATTTGATCAGAACCGCACCCGCCCGCACCCGCCCGTTGTTATATATCTAATATAAACGATGCAAGGCATAAGTGAGGTTATAAAGCTTTTGCCTGTTAAAGAAAGGAGACTGATCCAATGCAGCACAGACATTCGCGTGCCACGCTGTCACGACCCAGACGCACACCAGTGCGCAATCACATGGGAGCCGCGCTGAGCGCACCTCCAAGCGCGTCTCGCTGCCGGCGACGGCCGGGTATGGGCCCGACGCTCCAGCGCCATCCATTTTCAGGGCTAGTTGATTCGGCAGGTGGGTTGTTACACACTCCTTAGCGGGTTCCGACGTCCATGGCCACCGTCCTGCTGTCTATATCAACCAGGGTGAGCCCCACCCCTTTCGTGAGCGCACTGCGCGCGGAGTGACCCCTGTTACGCGCCCCCGGCCACGGGGGTGGCGGGCAGGTATGCTGCTTACCTGCTGCGCGTGACGCCGGCCGCGGCGAAGGCGGACGAGGCGGGGTGTCGGTGCGGTGGGCGCGGTGGTGACCCTGGACGTGCGTCGGGCCCTTCTCGCGGATCGCCTCAGCTACGGCTCCCGGTGGGGCCCTCTCGGGGAAAGGGGCCTCGGTCCCGGACCCCGGCGAGGCGTCCCTTCTCCGCTCCGTAAAAGTGTCCATCTCTTTTTTTTTCTTCTGTTGTGGCATATGCTGCAGGTGCCTGCTCGTTTTTCGTATGTGGGTAACAACATTTAACTATGTATATATATTTACCAATTGGTTTAACTGCCACCCGCCTGAATCTATTTAAAATCTAATTTTTTTTTATTTCAACCGCCCGACCTGACCCGACCCGCGGATAAAATCTAATTTTTTTAATTTCATCCGCCCGATCCGCGGATAATCCGCGGACTCCGCGGTTTGTATCCGCAAACCGCGCATCTCTAGTACATACAGCTTTTGGAGCAACATATGTTGCCATCCAACCAACGTTATCATGGACGCCCCTGCTTATTTCAGCAAGACAATGCCGAGCCACGTGTTACAACAGTGTGGCTTCATAGTAAAAGAGTGTGGGTACTAGACCGGCCCGCCTGTAGTCCAAACCTGTCTCCCATTGAAAATGTGTGGTGCATTATGAAGCCTAAAATACCACAACGGAGACCCCCGGACTGTTGAACAACTTAAGCTGTACATCAAGCAAGAATGGGAAAGAATTCCACTTCAAAAATGTGTCTCCTCAGTTCCCAAACCTTTACTGAGTGTTGTTAAAAGGAAAGGCCATGTAACACACTGGTAAAAATGCCTTTTTTTGCAATGTGTTGCTGCCATTAAATTCTAAGTTATGTCATGTCTGTGTAATCATGTTTTGTTTTAAGTCATGTTTTGTTTAGTTATTGGACTCTTTAGTTTCTGTCTTTTCACTCCCTTTGTTTTGTTTCCATGATTACCCCATTAGTTTCACCTGTTCCACGTTTGGACTCATTGTGCACTCTTGATTGTCACCATAGCAACCCATTAGTTTTCACCTGTCACGTCACGCACCTGTTTCACGTCTTGAGTCGCGCACCTGTTTTCGTTAATCATGTCTGTAGTATTTAAGTTCATTGTTTTCAGCTTGTCTTTCTGGTGACATCCCCGCATTTATGCTCTGTCCATGCCTGATACTTCTTTCCATGTCCATTCTTCATGCAACTATTTTTGTCCAAGCCAAGTAAGTTTTTGTTCCATGTTTATAGTCTTTTTGGTTTCATAGTTTGTTCTCCGCCATTGTGCGTGTTTTTCGTTTGTACTTTTTTGCTATAGTCTTTTGGTTTCATAGTTTATTCTCCGCCACTGTGCGCGCTTTTCGTTTGCACTTTTTTTGATATAATAGATAAATCATGTACCTTCATTCCCGTCTCGCCCGTGCCAACTTTCCGTTGCATCCCGGAAAAGCTAACACCAGGACCAAGTTTTGACAATTTATTGATTATTTGCAAAAACAAAAGAAGTTTCTCAGTGTGAACATGAAATATCTTGTCTTTGCAGTCTATTCAATTGAATATACCGTATTTTCCGCACCATTAGCCGCACCTAAAAACCACAAATTTACTCAAAAGCTGACAGTGCGGCTTTTAACCCAGTGCGCTTTATATATGGATAAATATTAAGATTCATTTTCATAAAGTTTCGATCTCGCAACTTCGGTAAACAGCCGCCATCTTTTTTCCCGGTAGAACAGGAAGCGCTTCTTCTTCTACGCAAGCAACCGCCAAGGTAAGCACCCGCCCCCATAGAACAGGAAGCGCTTCTTCTTCTACTGTAAGCAACCACCCGCCCGCGTAGAAGAAGAAAAAGCGCGCGGATATTACCGTACGTTTCATTTCCTGTTTACATCTGTAAAGACCACAAAATGGCTCCTACTAAGCGACAAGGATCCGGTTCATGAAAAGACGCAATCTCTCCATCCGCACACGGATTACTATTTCACAGCAACTGATATTCCTGTGAACCGCACTGTGGATACAACGGGAGCACGTACGGTGAATATTCGCACCACAGGGAATGAGAAGTCGTCCTTCACTGTGGTTCTAGCTTGCCATGCTAATGGCCAGAAACTTCCACCCATGGTGATATTCAAAAGGAAGACCTTGCCAAAAGAGACCTTTCCAGCCGGCGTCATCATAAAAGCTAACTCGAAGGGATGGATGGATGAAGAAAAGATGAGCGAGTGGTTAAGGGAAGTTTACGCGAAGAGGCCGGGTGGCTTTTTTCACGCAGCTCCGTCCATGTTGATATACGACTCCATGCGCGCCCACATCACAGATGGTGTCAAAAAACAAGTGAAGCACACAAATACAACACTCGCCGTCATTCCGGGTGGATTAACCAAAGAACTCCAACCGCTGGATATTGGTGTCAACAGGGCATTCAAATCACGACTGCGAACGGCGTGGGAACAATGGATGACCGAAGGCGAACACACCTTCACTAAGACAGGGAGACAGCGCCGGACGACATACGCCAACATCTGCCAGTGGATCGTAAATGCCTGGGCAGATATTTCGGTCACAACTGTGGTCCGAGCTTTCCGGAAGGCAGGATTCACAGAACTGCTGAACAGTGACACTGACTCCGATGACTTCGACGAGACGGAACCGGCCATTTTGGATCCCACATTTGCCCAACTTTTCAATTCGGACACCGAAGACGAAGAATTCGAAGGATTTACGAATGAAGAATAACTTCAGAAAGTGAGCGTTATGTTTATTTTGTGTGTTGTGACATTAACGTTCGAGCAACATTATGTTGCTATTGCTCTGCACTATTTTGAATTTTACTATGTTTGTGATTGCACATTTGCGTACATTTTGGGACAGAGTTGTTAGAACGCTGGTTTTTAATATATTATTAAAGTTTGACTGACCTATCTGACTGTTTTTTTGACATTCCCTTTAGCGCAGCGTAGGCGCGGCTTATAGTCCGGGGCGGCTTATAGGTGGACAAAGTTTTGAAATATGCCATTCATTGAAGGTGCGGCTAATAACCCGGGGCGGCTTATAGTGCGGAAAATACGGTAAGTTGAAAAGGATTTGTTGTATTCTCTTTTTATTTACCATTTACACAACCTGACAACTTCACTGCTTTTGTACTATTTATTTCATTCCGTCCCATTTGAGAGCAGCTCGACAGTGCTCGGGGCTCACAATTAAGAAGGTCCCGGGTTCGATTCCCGAGCTCGGGGTCATTCTGTGTGTACCGTATTTTCCGCACCATAAGGCGCCCTGGGTTATAAGCCGCGCCTTCAATGAACGGCATATTTCAAAACTTTGTCCACCTATAAGCCGCCCCGTGTTGTAAGCCGCATCTAACTGCGCTAAAGGAATGTCAAAAAAAACAGTCAAATAGGTCAGTCAAACTTTAATAATATATTAAAAACCAGCGTGATGTGGGCGCGCATGGAGTCGTATATCAACATGGACGAAGCTGCGTGAAAAAAGCCACCCAGCCTCTTCGCGTAAACTTACCTTAACCACTCGCTCATCTTTTCTTCATCCATCCATCCCTTCGAGTTAGCTTTTATGATGACGCCGGCTGGAAAGGTCTCTTTTGGCAAGGTCTTCCTTTTGAATCCCACCATGGGTGGAAGTTTCTGGCCATTAGCATGGCAAGCTAGAACCACAGTGAAGGACGACTTCTCATTCCCTGTGGTGCGAATATTCACCGTACGTGCTCCCGTTGTATCCACAGTGCGGTTCACAGGAATATCAGTTGCTGTGAAATAGTAGTCCGTGTGCGGATGGAGAGATTGCGTCTTTTCATGAACCGGAAACCTGTCGCTTTGTAGGAGCCATTTTGTGGTCTTTACAGATGTAAACACACAAAGGAAATGATAATATCCGCGCGCTTTTTCTTCTTCTACGCGGGCGGGTGGTTGCTTACAGTAGAAGAAGAAGCGCTTCCTGTTCTATGGGGGCGGGTGCTTACCTTGGCGGTTGCTTGCGTAGAAGAAGAAGCGCTTCCTGTTCTACCGGGAAAAAAGACGGCGGCTGTTTACCGTAGTTGCGAGATCGAAACTTTATGAAAATGAATCGTAGTACTAATCCATATATAAAGCGCACCGGGTTATAAGGCGCACTGTCAGCTTTTGAGAAAATGTGTGGTTTTTAGGTGCGCCTTATAGTGCGGAAAATACGGTAGTCTGCGACCCTGAAAAGGACAAAGGGTAGAAAATGGATGGATGGAAGGATGGATGTCCTATTTGACCTTCAGCACTAGTCTACATGTGACCCCAATGAGGACAAGCAGCATAGAAAATGAAAGAAGGAGTTGGGGGGGTCTGCACTTTGTTTTCATCTACAATGAGTAGATGTGTGCGGCGTCGGCGTTAATTAAAACATAAAACCTTTCCATCCTGCACGTGCCGTCTTGCAGCTGCCATGTTTAGAAGCGTTTACAGGGTGCGTTGTAAACAATTCTATTAGACCCGCGGTGAGCGAGATGAGTCATCAAAATGACTAACGACACATTTGGAAGAAAACATGAGCGTCGGGGGCTAAGCTAAGTGCACTTTTTTTCTCATTTTTTTTTTTGAGGTAGTAATACTTAAATATTTTCCATCTAGCTAATTCCCACAGAGAACGCTAAGTATGGCATTTAAAAAAAAAAATATATATATATACATAGCTATATATATTTAATGGATTTTTTTAAGTGAGCCGTGCAATGAATGGCTTATTATTCTGATGAACGTTTACAACTTGAGATGCACAAACAAATCTTGTATTTTTCTTAGAAAATTGCAAGCATCATAAAAATGTAAGGCAGGATCATAATGTAACTGCTGTTAGCGTTTCTCAAAGTGTGGGGCGCGCCCCACTGGTGGGGAATAGAGACATGACAGGAGGAACGGGAGGAAATTTCACTTAAACATTTTTTTTTTTATTATTATATTCTTAGATTTTTTTTTTTTACTATGCTTTCATTTTCTATACACACTGTAAATCACTTTGTGATTCTGTCTGTGAAATCCGCTATATAAATAAATGGAAATTACCGGTACTTATTTTTACTGTAGGCTTTATATTTCTCGGTACGAGCGAAAGTTTGACAGACATAGCAACAGTAACTAATGGGGGCGGGGCTTAGCGGAACAAACTTTCGCGCGGATGGGTAGCAGGCTAATGTGTGGACCACAATTACACAAATATATACATTTGTGACTCGCACCTCAAAGGTCGTCGAGCCAGAGCCAGCGCCTGCAGAGAAACAAAAATGTGACGGGCACACACTGTGTCATTCACCGGGAAGCACTCGCGTCAAGGCAGCTCAGCCCCCAACTCAATGAGGTTTTAACATGTTGTGAGCGCGGTAAATTTGATCAAAACACGACCACTGAAAGTGCGACTGTTCTCTGCACTGTGTGAGGAAATGGGAGCTGATCATACAGCCGTGCTGTTTCACAGTGAAGCAAGGTGGCTCTCCTGGGGGAAAGTGCTGTCACTTGCCCTGTCTTGCCAAATGCATAGCTCCTCCTTTTTTTTTTTTGCAAAGATTGCAACGTGGCACTTTTATTGTATTTATTATTGAACTTGATGCAAGTTATTTGATTTATTATTGAACTTGATGCAAGTTATAACACTTTTTTTGATTTATTATTGAACTTGATGCAAGTTATAACACTTTTGTTTTATTTATTATTGAACTTGATGCAAGTTATAACACTTTTGTTGATTTATTATTGAACTTGATGCAAGTTATTTAAGTTATAACACTTTTATTTGATTTCTTATTGAACTTGATGCAAGTTATAACACTTTTTTTGATTTATTATTGAACGTGATGCAAGTTATAACACTTTTTTTGATTTATTATTGAACTTGATGCAAGTTATAACACTTTTTTTTTTTATTATTGAACTTGATGCAAGTTATAACACTTTTGTTTTATTTATTATTGAACTTGATGCAAGTTATAACACTTTTGTTTTATTTATTATTGAACTTGATGCAAGTTATAACACTTTTGTTGATTTATTATTGAACTTGATGCAAGTTATTTAATTTATTATTGAAATTGATGCAAGTTATAACACTTTTATTTGATTTCTTATTGAACTTGATGCAAGTTATAACACTTTTTTTGATTTATTATTGAACGTGATGCAAGTTATAACACTTTTTTTGATTTATTATTGAACTTGATGCAAGTTATAACACTTTTTTTTTTTATTATTGAACTTGATGCAAGTTATTTGATTTATTATTGAACTTGATGCAAGTTATAACACTTTTTTTGATTTATTATTGAACGTGATGCAAGTTATAACACTTTTGTTGATTTATTATTGAACTTGATGCAAGTTATAACACTTTTTTAAATTTATTATTGAACTTGATGCAAGTTATAACACTTTTGTTTTATTTATTATTGAACTTGATGCAAGTTATAACACTTTTGTTGATTTATTATTGAACTTGATGCAAGTTATTTGATTTATTATTGAACTTGATGCAAGTTATAACACTTTTATTTGATTTATTATTGAACTTGATGCAAGTTATAACACTTTTTTTTGATTTATTATTGAACTTGATGCAATTTATAACACTTTTTTTAATTTATTATTGAACGTGATGCAAGTTATAACACTTTTTTTGATTTATTATTGAACTTGATGCAAGTTATAACACTTTTTTTGATGTATTATTGAATGTGATGCAAGTTATAACACTTTTTTTTATTTATTATTGAACTTGATGCAAGTTATAACACTTTTGTTTTATTTATTATTGAACTTGATGTAAGTTATTTTATTCATTATTGAACTTGATGCAAGTTGTACCACAGCTGCACAGTTATTTTATTTATCATTGAACTTGATGTTATTTTATGTTATTGAGTTTGAATGTATACAACTTGATGTTCAATAAATTTGAAAATGTTAAAGCTTGGCATTAGCGCTCTGTTGGGGCTATGGGGGCAGGTGGGGCTTGAAAACTCCCCCTTGTCCAAAGTGGGGGATGACAAAAAAAGTTTGAGAACCACTGTGTTAGACCCAGTTGTATTGTCATCATACAGAACCCAAAAGCAGTGAAGTTGTCACGTTGTGTAAAAAAAGTACAAAAAAAAAAGTACAAAAAAAGTACAAAAAAAAAAAAAGTACAAAAAAAAAATAAAAAATGTACAAAAAAAAAGAAGTACAAAAGCAGTGAAGGTGTCAGGTTGTGTAAATGGTAAATAAAAAGAGAATACAACAAATCCTTTTCAACTTATATTCAATTGAATAGACTGCAAAGACAAGATATTTAACATTCACACTGACAAACTTTGCAAATTTTAGCTCATTTGGAATATGATGCCTGCAACATGTTTCAAAAAAGCTGGCACAAGTGGCAAAAAAGAGTGATAAAGTTGAGGAATGCTCGTCAAAGACTTATTTGGAACATCCCACAGGTGAACAGGCTAATTGGGAACAGGTGGGTGCCATGATTGGCTATAAAAGTAGCTTCCATGAAATGCTCAGTCATTCACAAACAAGGACGGGGGCGAGGGTCACCACTTTGTCAACAAATGCCTGAGCAAATTGTTTAAGAACAACATTTCTCAAGCAAGGAATTTAGGGATTTCACCATCTACGCTCCGTAATATCATCAAAAGGTTCAGAGAATGTGGAGAAATCACTGCACGAAACATTGAATGCCCGTGACCTTGGATCCCTCAGGCGGTACCGCATCAAAAACTGACATCAGTGTGTAAAGGATATCACCACACGATCTCAGGAGCACTTCAGAAAACCAGTGTAAATAACTACAGTCGGTCGCTACATTTGCAAGTGCAAGTTAAAACTCTACTATGCAAAGCGAAAGCCATTTATCAACAACACCCAGAAACGTCGCCAGCTTCATGTGGGGTTTGTGCCGTCTCGTTGTCTCGCGGTTGATTCTTGGCATGGATTGAGAAGAGAAAGTAAAAAAACGAGTGCTGCAGAGAGCTAAGAAGGTATAAATTAAACCAAAAAAAGGCACGTCGACAGTATGGCAGTTCTTTTGGATTTTTAAAAAACCTTTCCAGTTCAGTCCATAGTGGATCTAACATAATAGTGAGAGTCCAGTCCATAGTGGATCTAACATAATAGTGAGAGTCCAGTCCATAGTGGATCTAACATAATAGTGAGAGTCCAGTCCATAGTAGATCTAACATAATAGTGTGAGAGTCCAGTCCATAGTGGATCTAACATAATAGTGTGAGAGTCCAGTCCATAGTGGATCTAACATAATAGTGAGAGTCCAGTCCATAGTAGATCTAACATAATAGTGAGAGTCCAGTCCATAGTGGATCTAACATAATAGTGAGAGTCCAGTCCATAGTGGATCTAACATAATAGTAAGAATCCAGTCCATAGTGGATCTAACATAATAGTGAGAGTCCAGTCCATAGTGGATCTAACATAATATTGAGAGTCCAGTCCATAGTGGATCTAACATAATAGTGATAGTCCAGTCCATAGTGGATCTAACATAATAGTGTGAGAGTCCAGTCCATAGTGGATCTAACATAATAGTGTGAGAGTCCAGTCCATAGTGGATCTAACATAATAGTGTGAGAGTCCAGTCCATAGTGGGATCTACCATAATATTGTGAGAGTCCAGTCCATAGTGGATCCACCATAATAGTGAGAGTCCAATCCATAGTGGATCTAACATAATAGTGTGAGAGTCCAGTCCATAGTGGATCTAACATAATAGTGAGAGTCCAGTCCATAGTGGATCTAACATAATAGTGTGAGAGTCCAGTCCATAGTGGATCTAACATAATAGTGAGAGTCCAGTCCATAGTGGATCTAACATAATAGTGAGAGTCCAGTCCATAGTGGATCTAACATAATAGTGAGAGTCCAGTCCAGAGTGGATCTAACATAATAGTGTGAGAGTACAGTCCATAGTGGATCTAACATAATAGTGAGAGTCCAGTCCATAGTGGATCTAACATAATAGTGAGAGTCCAGTCCATAGTGGATCTAACATAATAGTGAGAGTCCAGTCCAGAGTGGATCTAACATAATAGTGAGAGTACAGTCCATAGTGGATCTAACATAATAGTGTGAGAGTCCAGTCCATAGTGGATCTAACATAATAGTGTGAGAGTCCAGTCCATAGTGGATCTAACATAATAGTGTGAGAGTCCAGTCCATAGTGGATCTAACATAATAGTGTGAGAGTCCAGTCCATAATGGATCTAACACAATAGTGATAGTCCAGTCCATAGTGGATCTAACATAATAGTGTGAGAATCCAGTCCATAGTGGATCTAGTTAATATTGTGAGAGTCTAGTCCATAGTGGATCTAACATAATATTGTGAGAGTCCAATCCATAGTGGGGCCAGCAGAGACAGATGAGTGGTCCACCCTGGGTCCCGACCCTGGACAGCCAGCGCTTCATCCGTTGCCATTGAACCTGTGCCCCCGCCCTCCACGAAGGAGTGGGGGGGGGGGCAGAACAGAAAATAAACGGCAGATCAACTGGTCTAAAAGGGGGTCTATTTAAAGGCTAGAGTATACAAATGAACTTCATATTGCATTGTGGTCAGGGTCTGATGTGGGGGTGTTACAGTTGATGTGGGGGTGTTACAGTTGAAGGAGTTGTAGTTATGTGTTCTTCAGTCTGTTATAGATTTATTCAATGCAGACTGAAATGTTAATTTTGTCCGCCACAATCAACGCTGTGCTTTGAGGTGGGGAAAAAAAGGTGTCATAATGTGTGTATTAGTGTATGTGCATACAGTTTTCAGCTTATATTAGCAGACAGCAATTAACAATGCAGTCTAGCCTTTGGCTACAGCGGTATAGAGCCACGAAGACGCCAGCGCACCAGAACCACCAGAGACAGAATAGGTATTTTGTAATATATTTGCAAAGCTTTGTAAATATATTGAGACCAGTCCAG
>NC_084555.2:55432500-55477500 GCF_033978685.3 Nerophis lumbriciformis | reverse complement strand
TTCGCAGCCGAGTGTGAAGCGACTGGGATGGGAATCAGCACCTCCAAGTCCGAGTCCATGGTTCTCTCCCGGAAAAGGGTGGAGTGCCATCTCCGGGTTGGGGTGGAGATCTTGCCCCAAGTGGAGGAGTTCAAGTACCTCGGAGTCTTGTTCACGAGTGGGGGAAGAGTGGATCGTGAGATCGACAGGCGGATCGGTGCGGCGTCTTCAGTAATGCGGACGCTGTATCCATCCGTTGTGGTGAAGAAGGAGCTGAGCCGGAAGGCAAAGCTCTCGATTTACCGGTCGATCTACGTTCCCATCCTCACCTATGGTCATGAGCTTTGGGTCATGACCGAAAGGACAAGATCACGGGTACAAGCGGCCGAAATTAGTTTCCTCCGACGAGTGGCGGGGCTCTCCCTTAGAGATAGGGTGAGAAGCTCTGTCATTCGGGGGGAGCTCAAAGTAAAGCCGCTGCTCCTCCACACGGAGAGGAGCCAGATGAGGTGGTTCGGGCATCTGGTCAGGATGCCACCCGAACGCCTCCCTAGGAAGGTGTTTCGGGCACGTCCGACCGGTAGGAGGCCACGGGGAAGACCCAGGACACGCTGGGAAGACTATCTCTCCCGGCTGGCCTGGGAACGCCTCGGGGTCCCCCGGGAGGAGCTGGATGAAGTGGCTGGGGAGAGGGAAGTCTGGGCTTCCCTGCTTAAGCTGCTGCCCCCGCGACCCGACCTCGGATAAGCGGAAGAAGATGGATGGATGGATGGATGGACTTACTTACTTAGTCCTCTTGCACTTCAGAGCGCGTAGAGCCGACCATAGCAACCAGGTCTCTCCATCTGGGTCTGTTGTGGGCAAGGTGTTGAGCTTGTGCCATAGTCACATTGCAGGCCTTAAGGTCCTGGGCTAATACATCCAGCCAGCGAGTCCTGGGGGCGCCTCTAGGGCGTCTCCAGCCAGCTCGCTGCGGGTTGAAGTCCAGGATTTTGCGCGTGGCAGGCGGATGACATGGCCATACCAGCGCACTCGCCGCATTGCTGCGAGGCGAGAGGCTGGGAGATGTTGGGTTAGCTCTCTTAGGGTCTTGTTGTTGACATGCTGTCTCCACGTGATGCCTTCTATCCTCCTGAGGGCTCTGGAATCAAAGCCATCTAGCCTGGCCGGCTGTGATAATTTAGAAACAATTATTCTAACAATTTGATACTTGTTTATGTTGACAAATGTGCTGTTTTTACACTAGCAAGCCAAGTGTGGCCTTCCGGAGACTTCCTCGAGACATCGCAAAAGCATCAAGAAGATTGGTCCGCGGCGCCTTTTTGCCTAAATGTAATCCCTTGAGAATTGAATCGAAACGATCTCGCCGCCCTCTCGTGGGAATGGATAAAATTGATGATCATTGACCTTGACTTTTACTTGGATGGACTTTACGACAGCATCAATTTATATCACCCCATCCAAACAACTTTCCCACTCATGGTGTAAATGAACTATAACCAACAAATAAAGTCAACACACATAACACACCTCTTGCTCATTGAACTTTGTGGACTTTAAAAAACACCGTTCAATCACTTTATATCATTCTAAATTACGCATATATAAATCAACAGCGTGCATGATGGGTGATCTGCAAAACATTCTCTCCACACTTCTTCATGTTTGGCACATTTTAGCTGCTCATTGATTCCAAAACTAAGGCGGTCGTGAGAGAAGTAAACAAGGTAGAAGTCGAACTTTCACATACTCTTAATATCCATCCATCCATCCATCTTCTTCCGCTTATCCAAGGTCGGGTCGCGGGGGCAGCAGCTTAAGCAGGGAAGCCCAGACTTCCCTCTCCCCAGCCACTTCGTCCAGCTCTTCCCGGGGGACCCCGAGGCGTTCCCAGGCCAGCCGGGAGACATAATCTTCCCAGCGTGTCCTGGGTCTTCCCCGTGGCCTCCTACCGGTTGGACGTGCCCGAAACACCTTCCTAGGGAAGCGTTCGGGTGGCATCCTGACCAGATGCCCGAACCACCTCATCTGGCTCCTCTCGATGTGGAGGAGCAGCGGCTTTACTTTGAGCTCCCCCCGAATGACAGAGCTTCTCACCCTATCTCTAAGGGAGAGCCCCGCCACTCGGCGGAGGAAACTCATTTGGGCCGCTTGTACCCGTGATCTTGTCCTTTCGGTCATGACCCAAAGCTCATGACCATAGGTGAGGATGGGAACGTAGATCGACCGGTAAATCGAGAGCTTTGCCTTCCGGCTCAGCTCCTTCTTCACCACAACGGATCGATACAGCGTCCGCATTACTGAAGACGCCGCACCGATCCGCCTGTCGATCTCACGATCCACTCTTCCCCCACTCGTGAACAAGACTCCGAGGTACTTGAACTCCTCCACTTGGGGCAAGATCTCCTCCCCAACCCGGAGATGGCACTCCACCCTTTTCCGGGAGAGAACCATGGACTCGGACTTGGAGGTGCTGATTCCCATCCCAGTCGCTTCACACTCGGCTGCGAACCGATCCAGCGAGAGCTGAAGATCTTGGCCAGAGGAAGCCATCAGGACCACATCATCTGCAAATAGCAGAGACCTAATCCTGCAGCCACCAAACCAGATCCCCTCAACGCCCTGACTGCGTCTAGAAATTCTGTCCATAAAGGTTATGAACAGAATGGGTGACAAAGGGCAGCCTTGGCAGAGTCCAACCCTCACTGGAAACGTGTCCGACTTACTGCCGGCAATGCGGACCAAGATCTGACACTGATTATACAGGGAGCGAACTGCCACAATAAGACAGTCCGTTACCCCATACTCTCTGAGCACTCCCCACAGGACTTCCCGGGGTACACGGTCGAATGCCTTCTCCAAGTCCACAAAACACATGTAGACTGGTTGGGCAAACTCCCATGCACCCTCAAGGACCCTGCCGAGAGTATAGAGCTGGTCCACAGTTCCACGACCAGGACGAAAACCACACTGTTCCTCCTGAATCCGAGGTTCGACTATCCGGCGTAGCCTCCTCTCCAGTACACCTGAATAGACCTTACCGGGAAGGCTGAGGAGTGTGATCCCACGATAGTTGGAACACACCCTCCGGTTCCCCTTCTTAAAGAGAGGAACCACCACCCCGGTCTGCCAATCCAGAGGTACCGCCCCCGATGTCCACGCGATGTTGCAGAGTCTTGTCAACCAAGACAGCCCCACAACATCCAGAGCCTTAAGGAACTCCGGGCTCTTAATATTCAATGTTTTATTGTTTGTACTTCATATTGCATTGTCATCAGGGTCTGATGTGGGGGTGTTAAAGTTGAAGTCGTTGTAGTCACGTGTTGTTCAGTCTGTTAGAGCTCGCTTGCTCCATTCCATTCTTCGCGGTTACGATTCAATTCAGAATCGATTCTCGATTTAAAACGATTCTCGATTGAAAATGCATACTTTTTTTTTAATAACATCGGGTGCCAGTTCTATGATTAGCTACATTCCTTCATAAAATAGATCAAAAGCTGGGATAAATGTATATATTAATTAAAAGAAAATTGGTTTTGTTTGATAAAATTCTACCCAAACATTTAATAATGTCACATACAAATAAGACAACATGAAAAGTATCCAACAATTCTATTTTATAAAGTGTGTGTATATATATATATATATATATATATATATATATATATATATACAGGCCCGGCCCTAACCAATCTGGCGCCCTAGGCAAGATTTTAGATGGCGCCCCCCCCACATCGGCAGTGAAGTGTATATACTCACAAGAAACCAAATAGCTTTGTCTTTGACCTTTTTTTTTACTTAAAGAAAGCAAATTAACAATCAGAATAGTTAACAAGATAAAAAAAAATATGAATAAATAAATGAATGCAAAAAATAAAAAATGAATATATGAAATACAATATTTTTTACATACATATTGCTTAATTAACATTAATGATGTGCACTTTAACAACTAGGCTTACAACTATACCTAATATATAAAGGGGTGGAAAAGTGACTATTACCTGCAGGGCAAACATTAGCTAACCAGAAGGCAATAACAATGTAAACAAAAAATACCTGCTTAAAAGATCTAATACAAATGTCCCTGAGGAATGTAAGGTGGGAGTACTATAATTACCTATTACCCGACGTTAAAACAGAACTAGCTATTTATTGATTAGCAATTGCCGAATCATGTAACATTAGTTTAATGCTAAAAAGCCAGGTTACTATCACATTCTGTAACAGACAAATAATTTCATGTAGGCTAACGTTACCTACCTGCTACCTCTGTCTTTTCTCGTTTCTACTCCTCTTCTTTTCTCTTTTTTCTTCCCTGGGCACCTGACAGTTTTGGCCGTTTTGACATCTTGTGTTGATTTTTTTGATGTGGTGACGTCCAAAAAGAGTCATGATACGGGAAGGGAGGGGGCGCACGTGGCGAAGGGGGGTGGTGGTGGTGGGGGGGGGGGGCGGGGTTGTAATGTTGTAACAAATAATATTTCTATTATATAGGCTTTACTTTGCATTTTAATTAACGTGGGATTATTTTTTGTATTTAGAAATAATAGTACCAACTTTTTTTTTCTTTTTCTCCAACATTTGTGGCACTGGCGTGGCGCCCCCTGATGGACGGCGCCCTTAGCATTTGCCTATACGGCCTATGCCACGGGCCGGCCCTGTATATATATATATATATATATATATATATATATATATATATATATATATATATATATATATATATATACCAGTGACGTGCGGTGAGGTTGATGGCTGGTGAGGCACTGACTTCATCACAGTCAGATTTACAAACATATGAACCCTAAAGAGTATCTTATTCACCATTTGATTGGCAGCAGTTAACGGGTTATGTTTAAAAGCTCATACCAGCATTCTTCCCTGCTTGGCACTCAGCATCAAGGCTTGGAATTGGGGGTTAAATCACCAACAATTATTCCCGGGCGCGGCGCCGCTGCTGCCCACTGCTCCCCTCACATCCCAGGGGGTGATCAAGGGGATGGGTCGAATGCAGAGGACATATTTCACCACACCTAGTGTGTGTGTGACTATCATTGGTACTTTAACTCATTGGCGTTGTTAGGCCTATTTTAGGGGGGCTCAAGCCCCCTTAAAATATTCTTAAGCCCCCCTAAATATTTTGGTGTTTTTTTGTTTTTTTTTACAAATAAATGCCGACATATTCATTATAAAGTGGCCCAAATATGAGTTTAAATAAATAATCATATAACCTGTTATTATTCACTCAGTTTCCCCCCACTTCGTAGCGTAAGGTAGAGAGCCCCTTTCGTGCGTCGCTATCCAATCCATTCCACTTGTTCATATAGAAAATGCCCACATCACTCAAATTCCAGCCCGCATTTTCCCTGCGACCTTGCTTGCGGTCCTGCAGGTGTACCAAGCACATTATCTTCCTTTACAATGAGTGAAGCTGCACAAAACCTTGTGTGTGCAATTGTAAATCATTTATTTTTTAAGTTTTGTGTTTCTTGTAGAATATATATAAAGTAATATACATAAGCCTATTGTTAAAATAATGAAAAAAACATCATTAAATATATTTGTTTTATTGTATTGTTACATTAATAGCTGTTTTATTATTATAGGATGGCTTGTTAAACATTTAATAGGATTTTCAGAGGGAGGAAAAACCAAGACATTTAATATAAAATGTAAAATGAATAAATACATAAAATATATGGTTAAAAGCCATCGTCCCGGGGAGCATTTCATTTCGTCCCGTGCATTTTTAAAAAATAATAATAATAACAATGAATAATTTCTAAGTCTTTGTTAGCCGTTTGTGAAGTTTTGTGCTCGTGCGTAACATTCGCTCGCATCCTGTGCATCTCCTGGGGGCAAAGCCCCCCCTGTCCTTAAAAGCTAGTGACGCCCCTGCTTTAACTTAACTTTAACTTTACACATACAAACTGTAGCACACAAAAAAGCACATTTACCGTATTTTCCGCACCATAAGGCGCCCTGGGTTAAAAGCCGCGCCTTCAATGAACGGCATATTTCAAAACTTTGTCCACCTATAAGCCGCCCCGTGTTGTAAGCCGCATCTAACTGCGCTAAAGGAATGTCAAAAAAACAGTCAGATAGGTCAGTCAAACTTTAATAATATATTAAAAACCAGCGTTCTAACAACTCTGTTCACTCCCAAAATGTACGCAAATGTGCAATCACAAACATACGTATATCAACATGGACAGAGCTGCGTGAAAAAAGCCACCTGGCCTCTTCGCGTAAACTTAAACTTACCTTAACCACTCGCTCATCTTTTCTTCATCCATCCCTTCGAGTTAGCTTTTTATGATGACGCCGGCTGGAAAGGTCTCTTTTGGCAAGGTCTTCCTTTTGAATATCACCATGGGTGGAAGTTTCTGGCCATTAGCATGGCAAGCTAGAACCACAGTGAAGGATGACTTCTCATTCCCTGTGGTGCGAATATTCACCGTACGTTCTCCCGTTGTATCCACAGTGCGGTTCACAGGAATATCAGTTGCTGTGAAATAGTAATCCGTGTGTGGATGGAGAGATTGCGTCTTTTCATGAACCGGATCCCTGACGCTTAGTAGGAGCCATTTTGTGGTCTTTACAGATGTAAACACACAAAGGAAATGAAACGTACGGTGATATCCGCGCGCTTTTTCTTCTTCTACGCGGGCGGGTGGTTGCTTACAGTAGAAGAAGAAGCGCTTCCTGTTCTATGGGGGCGGGTGCTTACCTTGGCGGTTGCTTGCGTAGAAGAAGAAGCGCTACCTGTTCTACCGGGAAAAAAGATGGCGGCTGTTTACCGAAGTTGCGAGATCGAAACTTTATGAAAATGAATCGTAATATTAATCCATATATAAAGCGCACCGGGTTAAAAGCCGCACTGTCAGCTTTTGAGTAAATTTGTGGTTTTTAGGTGCGGCTAATAGTGCGGAAAATACGGTAATAAAAAAAACGTTATTATGGTCTTACCTTTACTTATAAGTGCGGGTACAGCGGTGTTCGGTGTGGAGGAGTTGTGAATGAATGAAATATGAAATCCGTGCTGCAGTCTGCAGGTGTACCTAATGTAGTGTCCTTGCAGTCGTTCACGGCTCCTCCGGCGCGAGCATTGTTGTTTTTGCACTTTTTGGCTTCTTGTTAAGTGACTTTTTTTGGGTGGATTCGGTCTGGCACGTGGAGGGTTTGGGTGTGGGCTTTGGTTGGTGTGGCGTTCCCGTCGGGGGGTGCAGTCTGCGGCGAACGTGTCTTAAGCACCAGGAGGCGGGGTTACGCGTGCCTCAGCCAGTGCGTCTTCGCAGCAGTTTTATGATCGCTCAGCACAAGAAATACTTTACACACATACAGTTGTTGACAAAATACACTGTACATTATATACCTCAGCTAACTAAACTATGGAAATGTATAATATAATTCATATAGCAATACGGTCTCACTGCACAGCAGGCCAGCAGTTAGCCGAGTCCGTCCATGTTGAGGCACTGAGTGACGTGCCTCAACTGGCTGCTGTTCACCGCACCGTCTCTTCTCAGTATTTGAACGGCAAATGTGAAAATTCAGCGATTTTGAATAAAAATAATCTAAAACTGGTGAAGTTAAATGGAAAATAACTTTATAGTATAATCACTGGATACATATAACAATTTAATATTTTTTTTTTCTTTTTATATTTTTTTCTTTCCATGATGGCAGGTGAGGCCCTGCCTCACCTGCCTCTAGTGACCGCACGTCACTGGTATATATATATATATATATATATATATATATATATATATATATATATATATATATATATATATATATATATATATATATATATAGTTACTTTTCATACAGTCGGCTTTGGACACCGCTGGTCTAGCTAGTCTGCTAGATAATTGTACCTAGCATGATGCTAACTTGTTTTGTTTATTTTCCTTGCATTTCCTGTCACTCTGAGCCTTCATCACCGTGGTCCATCATCATCATCATCATCATCGGCCACAGCTGCTGGAGCAGGTGTACTGTTAGCTTTACACAAGCTAACATCTGCCAGAAGGACCTGACTTGTTTTTTTTGGCCTGTAATTTCTAAGCTGCACCTCCCTAGTGTTTGGTTGTCTTTAAAAAAAAATAAAAATAAACAACGTTGTTCTGCAGATGTTCTGGTTTTAATATGCAGCCTTATGGGCTCATCATCATAAATGATGTTTTTGACATGCACACCTGCTTTAGTAACACTTTTTCCTCAGTTCCTTAATGACATACAACCACCTTAACAATAGCGTGCCACATAACATCAAACGTATTGCTTGTTAGGTGTGCATAAAAGCAATTACCGTATTATCAGGACCATAGGGCACACCATATTATAAGGCGCACTGCCCATGAGCGGGTCTAGTCAAGTCTATTTTCATACAAAAGGTACTTTAAAAGGGACATTTTATATTTTTGAGCGCTGTGTGTAGCATTTTGGTGTTGTTTACTTGAGTCATATTGCAGTCTACACTTATCTCTCATGTGTAACTGCCATCATATTGCAGTCTACACTTATCTCTCATGTGTAACTGCCATCATATTGCAGTCTACACGTATCTCTTATGTGTGACTGCCATCATATTGCAGTCTACACGTATCTCTTATGTGTGACTGCCATCATATTGCAGTCTACACGTATCTTTTATGTGTGACGGCCATCATATTGCAGTCTACACGTATCTTTTATGTGTGACTGCCATCATATTGCAGTCTACACGTATCTCTTATGTGTGACTGCCATCATATTGCAGTCTACACGTATCTTTTATGTGTGACGGCCATCATTTTGCAGTCTACACGTATATTTTATGTGTGACTGCCATCATATTACAGTCTACACATATCTCTTATGTGTGACTGCCATCATATTGCAGTCTACACGTATCTCTTATGTGTGACGGCCATCATATTGCAGTCTACACGTATCTCTTATGTGTGACTGCCATCACATTGCAGTCTACAGAGTATCTCTTATGTGTGACTGCCATCATATTGCAGTCTACACGTATCTCTTATGTGTGACTGCCATCATATCGCAGTCTACACGTATCTCTTATGTGTGACTGCCATCATATTGCAGTCTACACATATCTCTTATGTGTGACTGCCATCATATTGCAGTCTACACGTATCTCTTATGTGTGACTGCCATCATATTGCAGTCTACATGTATCCCTTATGTGTGACTGCCATCATATTGCAGTCTACACATATCTCTTATATGTGACTGCCATCATATTGCAGTCTACACGTATCTCTTATGTGTGACTGCCATCATATTGCAGTCTACACATATCTCTTGTGTGTGACTGCCATCATATTGCAGTCTACACATATCTCTTATGTGTGACTGCCATCATATTGCAGTCTACACGTATCTCTTATGTGTGACGGCCATCATATTGGAGTCTACACGTATCTCTTATGTGTGACTGTCATCATAGTGCAGTCTACACGTATCTCTAATGTGTGACTGCCATCATATTGCAGTCTACACGTATCTCTTATGTGTGACTGCCATCATATTGCAGTCTACATGTATCCCTTATGTGTGACTGCCATCATATTGCAGTCTACACGTATCTCTTATGTGTGACTGCCATCATATTGCAGTCTAAACATATATCTTATGTGTGACTGCCATCATATTGCAGTCTACACTTATCTCTCATGTGTGACTGCCATCATATTGCAGTCTACACATATCTCTTATGTGTGACTGCCATCATATTGCAGTCTACACGTATCTCTTGTGTGACTGCCATCATATTGCAGTCTACTTATATCTCTTATATGTGACTGCCATCATATTGCAGTCTACACAAATCTCTTATGTGTGACTGCCATCATATTGCAGTCTACACGTATGTCTTATGTGTGACTGCCATCATATTGCAGTCTACACTTATCTCTTATGTGTGACTGCCATCATATTGCAGTCTACACTTATCTCTTATGTGTGACTGCCATCATATTACAGTCTACATGTATCTCTTATGTGCGACTGCCATCATATTGCAGTCTACACGTATCCCTTATGTGTGACTGCCATCATATTGCAGTTTACACGTATCTCTTATGTGTGACTGCCATCATATTGCAGTCTACACGTATCTCTTATGTGTGACTGCCATCATATTGCAGTCTACACTTATCTTTCATGTGTGACTGCTATCATATTGCAGTCTACACTTATCTCTCATGTGTGACTGCCATCATATTGCAGTCTACACGTATCTCTTATGTGTGACTGCCATTATATTGCAGTCTACACGTATCTCTTATGTGTGACTGCCATCATATTGCAGTCCACACGTATCTCTTATGTGTGACTGCCATCACATTGCAGTCTACACATATCTCTTATGTGTGACTGCCATCATATTGCAGTCTACACATATCTCTTATGTGTGACTGCCATCATATTGCAGTCTACACATATCTCTTATATGTGACTGCCATCATATTGCAGTCTACACATATCTCTTATGTGTGACTGCCATCATATTGCAGTCTACACGTATCTCTTATGTGTGACTGCCATCATATTGCAGTCTACACGTATCTCTTGTGTGTGACTGCCATCATATTGCAGTCTACACGTATCTTTTATGTGTGACTGCCATCATATTGCAGTCTACACACATCTCTTATGTGTGACTGCCATTATATTGCAGTCTACACGTATCTCTTATGTGTGACTGCCATCATATTGCAGTCTACACACATCTCTTATGTGTGACTGCCATCATATTGCAGTCTACACGTATCTCTTATGTGTGACTGCCATCACATTGCAGTCTACACATATCTCTTATGTGTGACTGCCATCATATTGCAGTCTACACATATCTCTTATATGTGACTGCCATCATATTGCAGTCTACACGTATCTCTTATGTGTGACTGCCATCATATTGCAGTCTACACATATCTCTTATATGTGACTGCCATCATATTGCAGTCTACACATATCTCTTATGTGTGACTGCCATCATATTGCAGTCTACACGTATCTCTTATATGTGACTGCCATCATATTGCAGTCTACACGTATCTCTTATGTGTGACTGCCATCATATTGCAGTCTACACGTATCTCTTATGTGTGACTGCCATCATATTGCAGTCTTCACGTATCTTTTATGTGTGACTGCCATCATATTGCAGTCTACACATATCTCTTGTGTGTGACTGCCATTATATTGCAGTCTTCACGTATCTTTTATGTGTGACTGCCATCATATTGCAGTCTACACACATCTCTTATGTGTGACTGCCATTATATTGCAGTCTACACGTATCTCTTATGTGTGACGGCCATCATATTACAGCCAACACGTATCTCTTATGTGTGCAGCCATCATATTGCAGTCTACACGTATCTCTTTTGTGTGACTGCCATCATATTGCAGTCCACACGTATCTCTTATGTGTGACGGCCATCATATTACAGTCTACACGTATCTCTTTTGTGTGACTGCCATCATATTGCAGTCTACACGTATCTCTTATGTGTGACGGCCATCATATTACAGTCTACACGTATCTCTTATGTGTGACGGCCATCATATTGCAGTCTACACGTATCTCTTATGTGTGACTGCCATCATATTGCAGTCTACACACATCTCTTATGTGTGACGGCCATCATATTGCAGTCTACACGTATCTCTTATGTGTGACTGCCATCATATTGCAGTCTACACACATCTCATATGTGTGACTGCCATCATATTGCAGTCTTCACGTATCTTTTATGTGTGACTGCCATCATATTGCAGTCTACACACATCTCTTATGTGTGACTGCCATCATATTGCAGTCTACACGTATCTCTTATGTGTGACGGCCATCATATTGCAGTCTACACATATCTCTTATGTGTGACTGCCATCATATTGCAGTCTACACGTATCTCTTATGTGTGACTGCCATCATATTGCAGTCTACACGTATCTCTTATGTGTGACTGCCATCATATTGCAGTCTACACATATCTCTTATGTGTGACTGCCATCATATTACAGTCTACACGTATCTCTTATGTGTGACTGCCATCATATTGCAGTCTACACATATCTCTTATGTGTGACTGCCATCATATTGCAGTCTACACGTATCTCTTATGTGTGACTGCCATCATATTGCAGTCTACACATATCTCTTATGTGTGACTGCCATCATATTACAGTCTACACGTATCTCTTATGTGTGACTGCCATCATATTGCAGTCCACACGTATCTCTTATGTGTGACTGCCATCATATTACAGTCTACACGTATCTCTTATGTGTGACGGCCATCATATTGCAGTCTACACGTATCTCTTATGTGTGACTGCCATCATATTGCAGTCTACACGCATCTCTTATGTGTGACTGCCATCATATTGCAGTCTTCACGTATCTCTTATGTGTGACTGCCATCATATTGCAGTCTACACACATCTCTTATGTGTGACTGCCATCATATTGCAGTCTACAAGTATCTCTTTTGTGTGACGGCCATCATATTACAGTCTACACATATCTCTTATGTGTGACTGCCATCATATTGCAGTCTACACGTATCTCTTTTGTGTGACTGCCATCATATTACAGTCCACACGTATCTCTTATGTGTGACGGCCATCATATTGCAGTCTACACGTATCTCTTATGTGTGACTGCCATCATATTGCAGTCTACACGTATCTCTTATGTGTGACTGCCATCATATTACAGTCTACACGTATCTCTTATGTGTGACGGCCATCATATTGCAGTCTACACGTATCTCTTATGTGTGACTGCCATCATATTGCAGTCTACACGTATCTCTTATGTGTGACTGCAATCATATTGCAGTTTACACATATCTCTTATATGTGACTGCCATCATATTGCAGTCTACACATATCTCTTATGTGTGACTGCCATCATATTGCAGTCTACACGTATCTCTTATATGTGACTGCCATCATATTGCAGTCTACACGTATCTCTTATGTGTGACTGCCATCATATTGCAGTCTACACGTATCTCTAATGTGTGACTGCCATCATATTGCAGTCTACACTTATCTTTCATGTGTGACTGCCATCATATTGCAGTCTACACGTATCTCTTATGTGTGACTGCCATCATATTGCAGTCTACACGTATCTCTTATGTGTGACGGCCATCATATTGCAGTCTACACGTATCTCTTATGTGTGACTGCCATCATATTGCAGTCTACACACATCTCATATGTGTGACTGCCATCATATTGCAGTCTTCACGTATCTTTTATGTGTGACTGCCATCATATTGCAGTCTACACACATCTCTTATGTGTGACTGCCATCATATTGCAGTCTAAACGTATCTCTTATGTGTGACTGCCATCATATTGCAGTCTACACATATCTCTTATGTGTGACTGCCATCATATTACAGTCTACACGTATCTCTTATGTGTGACTGCCATCATATTGCAGTCCACACGTATCTCTTATGTGTGACTGCCATCATATTACAGTCTACACGTATCTCTTATGTGTGACGGCCATCATATTGCAGTCTACACGTATCTCTTATGTGTGACTGCCATCATATTGCAGTCTACACGCATCTCTTATGTGTGACTGCCATCATATTGCAGTCTTCACGTATCTCTTATGTGTGACTGCCATCATATTGCAGTCTACACACATCTCTTATGTGTGACTGCCATCATATTGCAGTCTACAGGTATCTCTTTTGTGTGACGGCCATCATATTACAGTCTACACATATCTCTTATGTGTGACTGCCATCATATTGCAGTCTACACGTATCTCTTTTGTGTGACTGCCATCATATTACAGTCCACACGTATCTCTTATGTGTGACGGCCATCATATTGCAGTCTACACGTATCTCTTATGTGTGACTGCCATCATATTGCAGTCTACACGTATCTCTTATGTGTGACTGCCATCATATTACAGTCTACACGTATCTCTTATGTGTGACGGCCATCATATTGCAGTCTACACGTATCTCTTATGTGTGACTGCAATCATATTGCAGTTTACACATATCTCTTATATGTGACTGCCATCATATTGCAGTCTACACATATCTCTTATGTGTGACTGCCATCATATTGCAGTCTACACGTATCTCTTATATGTGACTGCCATCATATTGCAGTCTACACATATCTCTTATGTGTGACTGCCATCATATTGCAGTCTACACGTATCTCTAATGTGTGACTGCCATCATATTGCAGTCTACACTTATCTTTCATGTGTGACTGCCATCATATTGCAGTCTACACTTATCTCTCATGTGTGACTGCCATCATATTGCAGTCTACACTTATCTCTCATGTGTGACTGCCATCATATTGCAGTCTACACATATCTCTTATATGTGACTGCCATCATATTGCAGTCTACACGTATCTCTTATGTGTGACTGCCATCATATTGCAGTCTACACGTATCTCTTATATGTGACTGCCATCATATTGCAGTCTACACGTATCTCTTATGTGTGACTGCCATCATATTGCAGTCTACACGTATCTCTTATGTGTGACTGCCATCATATTGCAGTCTACACGTATCTCTTATGTGTGACTGCCATCATATTGCAGTCTACACGTATCTCTTATGTGTGACTGCCATCATATTGCAGTCTACACGTATCTCTTATGTGTGACTGCCATCATATTGCAGTCTACACGTATCTCTTATATGTGACTGCCATCATATTGCAGTCTACACATATCTCTTATGTGTGACTGCCATCATATTGCAGTCTACACGTATCTCTTATGTATGACTGCCATCATATTGCAGTCTACACGTATCTTTTATGTGTGACTGTCATCATATTGCAGTCTACACTTATCTCTCATGTGTGACTGCCATCATTTTGCAGTCTACACACATTTCTTATGTGTGACGGCCATCATATTGCAGTCTACACGTATCTCTTATGTGTGACTGCCATCATATTGCAGTCTACTTATATCTCTTATATGTGACTGCCATCATATTGCAGTCTACATGTATCTCTTATGTGTGACGGCCATCATATTGCAGTCTACACATATCTCTTATGTGTGACTGCCATCATATTGCAGTCTACACGTATATCTTATGTGTGACTGCCGTCATATTGCGGTCTACACGTATCTCTTATGTGTGACTGCCGTCATATTGCAGTCTACACGTATCTCTTATGTGTGACGGCCATCATATTGCAGTCTACACGTATCTCTTATGTGTGACTGCCATCATATTGCAGTCTACACGTATCTTTTGTGTGTGACTGCCATCATATTGCAGTCTACACGTATCTCTTATGTGTGACTGCCATCGTATTGCAGTCTACACGTATCTCTTATGTGTGACTGCCATCATATTGCAGTCTACACGTATCTCTTATGTGTGACCGCCATCATACTGCAGTCTACACGTATCTCTTATGTGTGACTGCCATCATATTGCAGTCTGCACGTATCTCTTATGTGTGACTGCCATCATTTTGCAGTCTACACGTATCTCTTATGTGTGACTGCCATCATATTGCAGTCTACACGTATCTCTTATGTGTGACTGCCATCATATTGCAGTCTACACGTATCTCTTATATGTGACTGCCATCATATTGCAGTCTACACGTATCTCTTATGTGTGACGGCCATCATATTGCAGTCTACACGTTTCTCTTATGTGTGACGGCCATCATATTGCAGTCTACACGTATCTTTTATGTGTGACTGCCATCATATTGCAGTCTTCACGTATATTTTATGTGTGACTGCCATCATATTGCAGTCTACACGTATCTCTTATGTGTGACGGCCATCATATTGCAGTCTACACGTATCTTTTATGTGTGACTGCCATCATATTGCAGTCTTCACGTATCTTTTATGTGTGATTGCCATCATATTGCAGTCTACACGTATCTCTTATATGTGACTGTCATCATATTGCAGTCTACACGTATCTCTTATGTGTGACTGCTATCATATTGCAGTCTTCACGTATCTTTTATGTGTGACTGCCATCATATTGCAGTCTACACGTATCTCTTATATGTGACTGTCATCATATTGCAGTCTACACGTATCTCTTATGTGTGACGGCCATCATATTGCAGTCTACACTTATCTCTCATATGTGACTGCCATCATATTGCAGTCTACACACATCTTTTATGTGTGACTGCCATCATATTGCAGTCTACACGTATCTCTTATGTGTGACTGCCATCATATTGCAGTCTACACGTATCTCTTATGTGTGACTGCCATCATATTGCAGTCTACACGTATCTCTTATGTGTGACTGCCATCATATTGCAGTCTACACGTATCTCTTATGTGTGACTGCCATCATATTGCAGTCTACACGTATCTCTTATGTGTGACTGCCATCATATTGCAGTCTACACATATCTCTTATGTGTGACTGCCATCGTATTGCAGTCTACACGTATCTCTTATGTGTGACTGCCATCATATTGCAGTCTACACATATCTCTTATGTGTGACGGCCATCATATTGCAGTCTACACGTATCTCTTATGTGTGACGGCCATCATATTGCAGTCTACACGTATCCCTTATGTGTGACTGCCATCATATTGCAGTTTACACGTATCTCTTATGTGTGACTGCCATCATATTGCAGTCTACTTATATCTCTTATATGTGACTGCCATCATATTGCAGTCTACACTTATCTCTTATGTGTGACTGCCATCATATTGCAGTCTACACTTATCTCTTATGTGTGACTGCCATCATATTACAGTCTACATGTATCTCTTATGTGTGACTGCCATCATATTGCAGTCTACACGTATCCCTTATGTGTGACTGCCATCATATTGCAGTTTACACGTATCTCTTATGTGTGACTGCCATCATATTGCAGTTTACACGTATCTCTTATGTGTGACTGCCATCATATTGCAGTCTACACGTATTTCTTATGTGTGACTGCTATCATATTGCAGTCGTCACGTATCTTTTATGTGTGACTGCCGTCATATTGCAGTCTACACGTATCTCTTATGTGTGACTGCCATCATATTGCAGTCTACACGTATCTCTTATGTGTGACTGCCATCATATTGCAGTCTTCACGTATCTTTTATGTGTGATTGCCATCATATTGCAGTCTTCACGTATCTTTTATGTGTGACTGCCATCATATTGCAGTCTACACACATCTCTTATGTGTGACTGCCATTATATTGCAGTCTACACGTATCTCTTATGTGTGACTGCCATCATATTGCAGTCTACACGTATCTCTTATGTGTGACTGCCATCGTATTGCAGTCTACACGTATCTCTTATGTGTGACGGCCATCATATTGCAGTCTACACGTATCTCTTGTGTGTGACTGCCATCATATTGCAGTCTACACATATCTCTTATATGTGACTGCCATCATATTGCAGTCTACACGTATCTCTTATGTGTGACTGCCATCATATTGCAGTCTACACTTATCTCTCATATGTGACTGCCATCATATTGCAGTCTACACACATCTTTTATGTGTGACTGCCATCATATTGCAGTCTACACGTATCTCTTATGTGTGACTGCCATCATATTGCAGTCTACACGTATCTCGTATGTGTGACGGCCATCATATTGCAGTCTACACGTATCTCCTATGTGTGACTGCCATCATATTGCAGTCTACACGTATCTCTTATGTGTGACTGCCATCATATTGCAGTCTTCATGTATCTTTTATGTGTGACTGCCATCATATTGCAGTCTACACGTATCTCTTATGTGTGACGGCCATCATATTGCAGTCTACACGTATCTTTTATGTGTGACTGCCATCATATTGCAGTCTACACGTATCTCTTATGTGTGACGGCCATCATAATGCAGTCTACACGTATCTCTTATGTGTGACTGACATCATATTGCAGTCTAGACGTAGCTCTTATATGTGACTGCCATCATATTGCAGTCTACACGTATCTCTTATGTATGACTGCCATCATATTGCAGTCTACACGTATCTCTTATGTGTGACGGCCATCATAATGCAGTCTACACGTATCTCTTATGTGTGACTGCCATCATATTGCAGTCTACACGTATATCTTATGTGTGACTGCCATCGTATTGCAGTCTACACGTATCCCTTGTGTGTGACTGCCATCATATTGCAGTTTACACGTATCTCTTATGTGTGACTGCCATCATATTGCAGTCTACACATATATTTTATGTGTGACTGCCATCATATTGCAGTCTACACGTATCTCTTATGTGTGACTGCCATCATATTGCAGTCTACACGTATCTCTTATGTGTGACTGCCATCATATTGCAGTCTACACGTATCTCTTATGTGTGACTGCCATCATATTGCAGTCTACACGTATCTCTTATGTGTGACTGCCATCATATTGCAGTCTACACGTATCTCTTATGTGTGACTGCCATCATATTGCAGTCTACACGTATCTCTTATGTGTGACGGCCATCATATTGCAGTCTACACGTATCTCTTATGTGTGACTGCCATCTACTCGTCACACTTATCATTTCACCATGAACCAAATAAATAATGTTTCTTTGTGACTAGCAGCGTTGGTCGGGCCCGTGTATTTGGCAGGTGCTAGTCCTAAGTGTCCCAATACTTTTGTCAAGTTTTAGTCCCAAGTGTCCCAATACTTTTGTCCAGTGTACGTGTCCCAATACTTTTGTCAAGTTTTAGTCCCAAGTGTCCCAATACTTTTGTCCAGTGTAAGTGTCCCAATACTTTTGTCCAGTGGTGGTCCTAAGTGTCCCAATACTTTAGTGTACTTTTAGTGCGAAGCGTCCCAATACTTTTGTCCAGTTGTCGTCGTAAGTGTCCCAAGACTTTTGTCTAGTGTACCTACCTTGTCTGCATTGTGTGGGCACGTTGGTGCTTTCTGCTTTTAAGCAGCCATCTTAAAAAAACTGCAGCGCAGCAGCATCAGCGCAGCGGTTTTTTGAAGGCTCATAAAATCAAAACCGGAGCAGTTAGAAAAAAACGCGCTTCTGTCCTTTTAATCACAAGGGTTTAATCTCTCTCCTGTGTTAGTTTGAAGCCGAAACGACAAACGCGCTCAGAGGAGATAGTTTTTGAAGGAAGGTGACCGGTTTTTACACAAATTTTGTTTTGAAGGGGGAATAGCAAACTTCCTGTTGATTTTTGCTGGAGGTTGTCAATTTATGAAATGTAGGTCTAAGTGAGACCAACATAGAGGTTTTTGTTTCATGTCTCTCCGACCTTCCCAGTGGGAGTTACAGGCAGTTTTGTCATTTTTTTCTTCCGAGGAGCACTTTTTTCTGCGTTTTATTTGGGGTTAGGTTTTTTTATTAGATCGCAATTTTTGCCAGTCCTGATGTGTGTGTTCAGTTTGGTGAGTTTTGAAGCATTTTAAGAGGGTGAAAATACAGCTCAAAGAGGCAAAAGTTACTGTTTTTAGTACTTTTTTGTCTTGAAGGGGGAATTGCCAACTTCCTGTTGATTTTTGCCTGAGAATATACATTATGAAATCTAGGTCTAAGTCCCACCTACATAAAGGTTTTTGTTTCATGTCTCTCCGACCTTCCTAGTGGGAGTTACAGGCAGTCTAGTTTTTTTTTTCCGTAGGGGGCGCTAGAGCGCAATTTTAAGTTTTGAGGTTTGGTTTTTTGAGAAAAAATTTTGCTGTATATTACTGATGTGTGTGTAAAATTTGGTGAGTTTTGAAGTATGTTAAAGGGGTCAAATTACAGCGCAAAGTTGCGGAAGAATAATAATAATAAGAAGAAGAAAGAATAAAACCTTACAAATTCAATAGGTCCTTATGTCCCATTGCATAAGGACTCCCTTTGGGAGTCCTTATGCAATGGGCCATGCGGGCCCTAATAAGAAGAAGAAGAAAGAATAAAACCTTACAAATTCAATAGGTCCTTATGGCCCATTGCATAAGGACTCCCTTTGGGAGTCCTTATGCAATGGGCCATGCGGGCCCTAATTATAATTAGCACCGTATCTGTTATCAAAAAACTTTAACAAAAAAACGCTCCAACAGGAGGAAGAAAATAAAGACTATAAAACGTACTACTCTAATAAATGTAAACAAAAAATCACTCAAAAACTTTGGGAAAAAATCGCTCTGAGGGAGGAAAAAAAGTTAATTCAAAATTACAGCGTGGGATATTCTGGAAGCAAGGACGTAGACGTGGGACAAGGCAAGGCATGGACATGAACATGAACATGGACATGAACATGAACATGGAACGCAAGACAGGCACGAAAGCTCGAGACAATCTGGCACAGAACAAGGGGAGGCATGCGCTTATATGGAACATGAGGGTAATGGGAAAGGGGAGTGCTCAGAGAGTATGGGGTAACGGACTGTCTTATTGTGGCAGTCCGCTCCCTGTATGATCAGTGTCAGAGCTTGGTCCGCATTGCCGGCAGTAAGTCGGACACGTTTCCAGTGAGGGTTGGACTCCGCCAAGGCTGCCCTTTGTCACCCATTCTGTTCATAACTTTTATGGACAGAATTGCTAGGCGCAGTCAAGGCGTTGAGGGGATCTGGTTTGGTGGCTGCAGGGTTAGGTCACTGCTATTTTCAGATGATGTGGTCCTGATGGCTTCCTCCGGCCAAGATCTTCAGCTCTCACTGGATCGTTTCGCAGCCGAGTGTGAAGCGACTGGGATGCTAATCAGCACCTCCAAGTCCGAGTCCATGGTTCTCTCCCGGAAAAGGGTGGAGTGCCATCTCCGGGTTGGGGAGGAGATCTTGCCCCAAGTGGAGGAGTTCAAGTACCTCGGAGTCTTGTTCACGAGTGGGGGAAGAGTGGATCGTGAGATCGACAGGCGGATCGGTGCGGCGTCTTCAGTAATGCGGACGCTGTATCGATCCGTTGTGGTGAAGAAGGAGCTGAGCCGGAAGGCAAAGCTCTCGATTTACCGGTCGATCTACGTTCCCATCCTCACCTATGGTCATGAGCTTTGGGTCATGACCGAAAGGACAAGATCACGGGTACAAGCGGCCCAAATGAGTTTCCTCCGCCGAGTGGCGGGGCTCTCCCTTAGAGATAGGGTGAGAAGCTCTGTCATTCGGGGGGAGCTCAAAGTAAAGCCGCTGCTCCTCCACATGGAGAGGAGCCAGATGAGGTGGTTCGGGCATCTGGTCAGGATGCCACCTGAACGCCTCCCTAGGAAGGTGTTTTGGGCACGTCCGACCGGTAGGAGGAAGACCCAGGACACGTTGGGAAGACTATGTCTCCCGGCTGGCCTGGGAACGCCTCTGGATCCCCCGGGAGGAGCTGGACGAAGTGGCTGGGGAGAGGGAAGTCTGGGCTTTCCTGCTTAGGCTGCTGCCCCCGCGACCCGACCTCGGATAAGCGGAAGAAGATGGATGGATGGGTAATGGGAAACAGGTGGAAACAATCAAGGGTCAGGAATGACGTCAGACTGGTGACACAAGAGGAAGGACCCGAGATCTAAAACAAAAGGAGTTGCTTTTTAAAGACAGAAAAAACCAAGACAAGACTTCCCTCACCGCGGTGTGACAGCAATATGTATAAAAATGCCCGAATTCATGTTTCTTTGTGAGTTTTACTAGAAACATGTGCTTTTGTAAGGTTTGCAAACACAACAATTAGTTTTTTTTACTCAATATGACAGTAATGTTCTTAGAATCCTGAGAACATGCGTTGAAGCAATAAAAACATGAGCTTTTGTAGGGTTTGCAAACACAACAATTGTTTTTGATCAGTTTGTTGATCAGTATGGATCCAATGACCAAGTGAGAGTTCCCCCAACCTTACATTTCTATTGCATCCAGAAGGTTCTTTCCTTGTCTGCAACTGAATCCCTCGGTTTTTTTTGTTTTCTTTCTATCATTGCGCTTTGAATCACCTTGTCTGGGTCATTTTCTTGTTTCTCCAACAAGAACGCAACTCGATGTGGAGAATAAATGAGAAATTGGGCAGGAACAGATTGGATTGGTGGGGGGAAACACACACAGAGAGCAGCCTTCAAAGACATTTACATGCTGGATTTCATTTCCTTGCATGTGTTTTATGCTCCAACACACACACACACACACACACACACACACACACACACACACACACACACACACACACACACACACACACGGAGAGAGTTTTTCTCAGGATAAGGATACAGATGGCTAATCTAAAATGTGGCTGGTGTTTCCATCCCTGGAATCATTCTGGTACTTTGCAGCAGAATTAAAGTGTTACTTTCTACACTCGTCATTTTTGCAGACATATTTAATTATGTTGCATTTTTTTTTTTTTCAACAAATGGACAAAAAAAAGCTATTTCAATTCCAAACGCTGATTTAAAATTGGAAGATAAAACATTTCCCGCAGACAAAGACTTGGACTGCTGGATGGATGACAAATATACACAACATCATCAATCAATCAATGTTCATTGCTATATAGCCCTAAATCACGAGTGTCTCAAAGGGCTGCACAAGCCACAACGACATCCTCGGCTCAGAACCCACATAAGGGCAAGGAAAAACTCGCAACCCAGTGGGACGTCAATGTGAATGACTATGAGAAACCTTGGAGAGGACCGCAGAAGTAGGTGAATAGTGTGTGTAATAGTGAGAGTCCAGTCCATAGTGGATCTAACATAATAGTGGGAGTCCAGTCCATAGTGGATCTAACATAATAGTGGGAGTCCAGTCCATAGTGGATCTAACATAATAGTGGGAGTCCAGTCCATAGTGGATCTAACATAATAGTGAGAGTCCAGTCCATAGTGGATCTAACATAATAGTGAGAGTCCAGTCCATAGTGGATCTAACATAATAGTGAGAGTCCAGTCCATAGTGGATCTAACATAATAGTGAGAGTCCAGTCCATAGTGGATCTAACATAATAGTGTGAGAGTCCAGTCCATAGTGGATCTAACATAATAGTGATAGTCAAGTCCATAGTGGATCTAACATAATAGTGAGAGGGTCCAGTCCATAGTGGATCTAACATAATAGTGTGAGAGTCCAGTCCATAGTGGATCTAACATAATAGTGTGAGAGTCCAGTCCATAGTGGATCTAACATAATAGTGAGAGTCCAGTCCATAGTGGATCTAACATAATAATGAGAGTCCAGTCCGTAGTGGATCCAACATAATAGTGTGAGAGTCCAGTCCATAGTGGAGCTAACATAATAGTGAGAGTCCAGTCCATAGTGGATCTAACATAATAGTGAGAGTCCAGTCCATAGTGGAGCTAACATAATAGTGAGAGTCCAGTCCATAGTGGATCTAACATAATAGTGTGAGAGTCCAGTCCATAGTGGATCTAACATAATAGTGTGAGAGTCCAGTCCATAGTGGATCTAACATAATAATGAGAGTCCAGTCCATAGTGGATCTAACATAATAGTGTGAGAGTCCAGTCCATAGTGGATCTAACATAATAGTGTGAGAGTCCAGTCCATAGTGGATCTAACATAATAGTGTGAGAGTCCAGTCCATAGTGGATCTAACATAATAGTGAGAGTCCAGTCCATAGTGGATCTAACATAATAGTGAGAGTCCAGTCCATAGTGGATCTAACATAATAGTGTGAGAGTCCGGTCCATAGTGGATCTAACATAATAGTGTGAGAGTCCAGTCCATAGTGGATCTAACATAATAGTGTGAGAGTTCAGTCCATAGTGGAGCTAACATAATAGTGAGAGTCCAGTCCATAGTGGATCTAACATAATAGTGAGAGTCCAGTCCATAGTGGATCTAACATAATAGTGAGAGTCCAGTCCATAGTGGATCTAACATAATAGTGTGAGAGTCCAGTCCATAGTGGATCTAACATAATAGTGTGAGAGTCCAGTCCATAGTGGATCTAACATAATAGTGAGAGTCCAGTCCATAGTGGATCTAACATAATAGTGAGAGTCCAGTCCATAATGGATCTTACATAATAGTGAGAGTCCAGTCCATAGTGGATCTAACATAATAGTGTGAGAGTCCAGTCCATAGTGGATCTAACATAATAGTGTGAGAGTCCAGTCCATAGTGGATCTAACATAATAGTGTGAGAGTCCAGTCCATAGTGGATCTAACATAATAGTGAGAGTCCAGTCCATAGTGGATCTAACATAATAGTGAGAGTCCAGTCCATAGTGGATCTAACAATAGTGAGAGTGCAATCCATAGTGGATCTAACATAATAGTGAGAGTCCAGTCCATAGTGGATCTAACATAATAGTGAGAGTCCAGTCCATAGTGGATCTAACATAATAGTGTGAGAGTCCAGTCCATAGTGGATCTAACATAATAGTGTGAGTCCAGTCCATAGTGGATCTAACATAATAGTGAGAGTCCAGTCCATAGTGGATCTAACATAATAGTGTGAGAGTCCAGTCCATAGTGGATCTAACATAATAGTGTGAGAGTCCAGTCCATAGTGGATCTAACATAATAGTGTGAGAGTCCAGTCCATAGTGGAGCTAACATAATAGTGAGAGTCCAGTCCATAGTGGATCTAACATAATAGTGAGAGTCCAGTCCATAGTGGATCTAATATAATAGTGAGAGTCCAGTCCATAGTGGATCTAACATAATAGTGAGAGTCCAGTCCATAGTGGATCTAACATAATAGTGTGAGAGTCCAGTCCATAGTGGATCTAACATAATAGTGTGAGAGTCCAGTCCATAGTGGATCTAACATAATAGTGTGAGAGTCCAGTCCATAGTGGAGCTAACATAATAGTGAGAGTCCAGTCCATAGTGGATCTAACATAATAGTGTGAGTCTAGTCCATAGTGGATCTAACATAATAGTGTGAGAGTCCAGTCCATAGTGGATCTAACATAATAGTGTGAGAGTCCAGTCCATAGTGGATCTAACATAATTTTGTGAAAGTCCAGTCCATAGTGGATCTAACATAATAGTGTGAGAGTCCAGTCCATAGTGGATCTAACATAATAGTGAGAGTCCAGTCCATAGTGGATCTAACATAATAGTGTGAGAGTCCAGTCCATAGTGGATCTAACATAATAGTGTGAGAGTCCAGTCCATAGTGGATCTAACATAATAGTGTGAGAGTCCAGTCCATAGTGGATCTAACATATTAGTGAGAGTCCAGTCCATAGTGGATCTAACATAATAGTGAGAGTCCAGTCCATAGTGGATCTAACATAATAGTGTGAGAGTCCGGTCCATAGTGGATCTAACATAATAGTGTGAGAGTCCAGTCCATAGTGGATCTAACATAATAGTGTGAGAGTTCAGTCCATAGTGGAGCTAACATAATAGTGAGAGTCCAGTCCATAGTGGATCTAACATAATAGTGAGAGTCCAGTCCATAGTGGATCTAACATAATAGTGAGAGTCCAGTCCATAGTGGATCTAACATAATAGTGTGAGAGTCCAGTCCATAGTGGATCTAACATAATAGTGTGAGAGTCCAGTCCATAGTGGATCTAACATAATAGTGAGAGTCCAGTCCATAGTGGATCTAACATAATAGTGAGAGTCCAGTCCATAATGGATCTTACATAATAGTGAGAGTCCAGTCCATAGTGGATCTAACATAATAGTGTGAGAGTCCAGTCCATAGTGGATCTAACATAATAGTGTGAGAGTCCAGTCCATAGTGGATCTAACATAATAGTGTGAGAGTCCAGTCCATAGTGGATCTAACATAATAGTGAGAGTCCAGTCCATAGTGGATCTAACATAATAGTGAGAGTCCAGTCCATAGTGGATCTAACAATAGTGAGAGTGCAATCCATAGTGGATCTAACATAATAGTGAGAGTCCAGTCCATAGTGGATCTAACATAATAGTGAGAGTCCAGTCCATAGTGGATCTAACATAATAGTGTGAGAGTCCAGTCCATAGTGGATCTAACATAATAGTGTGAGTCCAGTCCATAGTGGATCTAACATAATAGTGAGAGTCCAGTCCATAGTGGATCTAACATAATAGTGTGAGAGTCCAGTCCATAGTGGATCTAACATAATAGTGTGAGAGTCCAGTCCATAGTGGAGCTAACATAATAGTGAGAGTCCAGTCCATAGTGGATCTAACATAATAGTGAGAGTCCAGTCCATAGTGGATCTAATATAATAGTGAGAGTCCAGTCCATAGTGGATCTAACATAATAGTGAGAGTCCAGTCCATAGTGGATCTAACATAATAGTGTGAGAGTCCAGTCCATAGTGGATCTAACATAATAGTGTGAGAGTCCAGTCCATAGTGGATCTAACATAATAGTGTGAGAGTCCAGTCCATAGTGGAGCTAACATAATAGTGAGAGTCCAGTCCATAGTGGATCTAACATAATAGTGAGAGTCTAGTCCATAGTGGATCTAACATAATAGTGAGAGTCCAGTCCATAGTGGATCTAACATAATAGTGTGAGAGTCCAGTCCATAGTGGATCTAACATAATATTGTGAGAGTCCAGTCCATAGTGGATCTAACATAATAGTGAGAGTCCAGTCCATAGTGGATCTAACATAATATTGTGAGAGTCCTGTCCATAGGGGATCTAACATAATAGTAAGAGTCCAGTCCATAGTGGATCTAACATAATATTGTGAGAGTCCAGTCCATAGTGGATCTAACATAATAGTGTGAGAGTCCAGTCCATAGTGGATCTAACATAATAGTGAAAGTCCAGTCCATAGTGGATCTAACATAATAGTGAGAGTACAGTCCGTAGTGGATCTAACATAATAGTGTGAGAGTCCAGTCCATAGTGGATCTAACATAATAGTAAGAGCCCAGTCCATAGTGGATCTAACATAATAGTGAGAGTCCAGTCCATAGTGGATCTAACATAATAGTGAGAGTCCAGTCCATAGTGGATCTAACATAATAGTGAGAGTCCAGTCCATAGTGGATCTAACATAATAGTGGGAGTCCAGTCCATAGTGGATCTAACATGATAGTGTGAGAGTCCAGTCCATAGTGGATCTAACATAATGTTGTGAAAGTCCAGTCCATAGTGGATGTAACATAATAGTGAGAGCCCAGTCCATAGTGGATCTAACATAATAGTGTGAGAGTCCAGTCCATAGTGGATCTAACATAATAGTGTGAGAGTCCAGTCCATAGTGGATCTAACATAATAGTGTGAGAGTCCAGTCCATAGTGGATCTAACATAATAGTGTGAGAGTCCAGTCCATAGTGGATCTAACATAATAGTGTGAGAGTCCAGTCCATAGTGGAGCTAACATAATAGTGAGAGTCCAGTCCATAGTGGATCTAACATAATAGTGAGAGTCTAGTCCATAGTGGATCTAACATAATAGTGAGAGTCCAGTCCATAGTGGATCTAACATAATAGTGAGAGTCCAGTCCATAGTGGATCTTACATAATAGTGTGAGAGTCCTGTCCATAGTGGATCTAACATAATAGTGTGAGAGTCCAGTCCATAGTGGATCTAACATAATAGTGAGAGTCCAGTCCATAGTGGATCTTACATAATAGTGTGAGAGTCCAGTCCATAGTGGATCTAACATAATAGTGAGAGTCCAGTCCATAGTGGATCTAAGATAATAGTGAGAGTCCAGTCCATAGTGGATCTAACATAATAGTGAGAGTCCAGTCTATAGTGGATCTAACATATTAGTGAGAGTCCAGTCCATAGCGGATCTAACATAATAGTGTGAGAGTCCAGTTCATAGTGGATCTAACATAATAGTGAGAGTCCAGTCCATCGTGGATCTAACATAATAGTGAGAGTCCAGTCCACAGTGGATCTAACATAATAGTGTGAGAGTCGAGTCCATAGTGGATCTAACATAATAGTGAGAGTCCAGTCCATAGTGGATCTAACATAATAGTGTGAGAGTCCAGTCCATAGTGGATCTAACATAATAGTGTGAGAGTCCAGTCCATAGTGGATCTAACATAATAGTGTGAGAGTCCAGTCCATAGTGGATCTAACATAATAGTGAGAGTCCAGTCCATAGTGGATCTAACATAATAGTGTGAGAGTCCAGTCCATAGTGGATCTAACATAATAGTGAGAGTTCAGTCCATAGTGGATCTAACATAATAGTGTGAGAGTCAAGTCCGTAGTGGATCTAACATAATAGTGTGAGAGTCCAGTCCATAGTGGATCTAACATAATAGTGTGAGAGTCCAGTCCATAGTGGATCTAACATAATATTGTGAGAGTCCAGTCCATAGTGGATCTAACATAATAGTGAGAGTCCAGTCCATAGTGGATCTAACATATTAGTAAGAGTCCAGTCCATAGTGGATCTAACATAATAGTGTGAGAGTCCAGTTCATAGTGGATCTAACATAATAGTGAGAGTCCAGTCCATCGTGGATCTAACATAATAGTGAGAGTCCAGTCCACAGTGGATCTAACATAATAGTGTGAGAGTCGAGTCCATAGTGGATCTAACATAATAGTGAGAGAGTCCAGTCCATAGTGGATCTAACATAATATTGTGAGAGTCCAGTCCATAGTAAGAGTCCAGTCCATAGTGGATCCAACATAATAGTAAGAGTCCAGTCCATAGTGGATCTAACATAATATTGTGAGAGTCCAGTCCATAGTGGATCTAACATAATAGTAAGAGTCCAGTCCATAGTGGATCTAACATAATATTGTGAGAGTCCAGTCCATAGTGGATCTAACATAATATTGTGAGAGTCCAGTCCATAGTAAGAGTCCAGTCCATAGTGGATCCAACATAATAGTAAGAGTCCAGTCCATAGTGGATCTAACATAATATTGTGAGAGTCCAGTCCATAGTGGATCTAACATAATAGTAAGAGTCCAGTCCATAGTGGATCTAACATAATATTGTGAGAGTCCAGTCCATAGTGGATCTAACATAATAGTGAGAGTCCAGTCTATAGTGGATCTAACATATTAGTGAGAGTCCAGTCCATAGTGGATCTAACATAATAGTGTGAGAGTCCAGTTCATAGTGGATCTAACATAATAGTGAGAGTCCAGTCAATCGTGGATCTAACATAATAGTGAGAGTCCAGTCCACAGTGGATCTAACATAATAGTGTGAGAGTCGAGTCCATAGTGTATCTAACATAATAGTGAGAGTCCAGTCCATAGTGTATCTAACATAATAGTGTGAGAGTCCAGTCCATAGTAAGAGTCCAGTCCATAGTGGATCCAACATAATAGTAAGAGTCCAGTCCATAGTGGATCTAACATAATATTGTGAGAGTCCAGTCCATAGTGGATCTAACATAATAGTAAGAGTCCAGTCCATAGTGGATCTAACATAATATTGTGAGAGTCCAGTCCATAGTGGATCTAACATAATAGTAAGAGTCCAGTCCATAGTGGATCTAACATAATATTGTGAGAGTCCAGTCCATAGTGGATCTAACATAATAGTAAGAGTCCAGTCCATAGTGGGGTCAGCAGGACACCATCCCGAGCGGAGACGGGTCAGCAGCGCAGAGATGTTCCCAGCCGATGCACAGGCGAGCGGTCCACCCCGGGTCCCGACTCTGGACAGCCAGCACTTCATCCAGGGCCACCGGACCTGTGCCCCCCCCTCCACAAGGAAAAGGGGAGCAGAGGAGAAAAGAAAAGAAACGGCAGATCAACTGGTCTAACAGGGGGGCTATTTAAAGGCTAGAGTATACAAATGAGTTTTAAGATGGGACTTAAATGTTTCTACTGAGGTAGCATCTCTAATTGTTACCGGGAGGGCATTCCATAGTACTGGAGCCCCAATAGAAAACGCTCAAGTGATCCAAAGCCAAGTTCCAATCAACTCTTTCTTAATCCCGGTCCTCACCCTAATTATCACGGTCACCCAAAAAAGTCCAGATTAATCGTCTGGAATTTTTTTCCGCGTAATTCCGCTCGTCACCCCGACACGGCCTCGCCATCCCACCGAACTCTCCGTCACATTAGCCGACAATTCCCGCGTTATTTGTCAAACATCCCACGGCCCAGATTCCCATTCAAGTCTAATAGACTTTTTTTTTTTTTTTTTTAATTCCCCCTCTGTCACTCTTGCTCCCAATTTTACCCGCCGCTTCCCTAATTAGCTCCTTTTATGCCGGCGTCGTGTTCGCGGTCGCTCGCTCTCCAGACTCTTCATTTCGGCGTCAGCCGGCGCTCATGGAGATGAATGAAAGGCCGTTTGGAGCGAGTGCGCTGGGCTGAAACGAGGCGGGTCGTTTAGTGGCGCCGAGCTCCATCCATTCTGGGTCGGAGTTCCGCGCCGCTCTCATCCTTGACCACGCCGGCTCAAAATGACTTCCATCGCTCGCCTGTCTTATATCAGCGGCGTAGGACCACCCTCGGGCCGTTAGACTCGTAAAGCAAGAGCTTGTGGCGTTACGCCCACGACTCTCTGATGGCGCGACTGTACTCTGGTCTTCAATATGCTTTTATTATAATGAATAGCAAGTAGCCCACTGGTGAAGTATTGCACACGGGAGAAATACAAGCTGAAATATTTGCTTGTACACAGACAAATATAATCCCGTCCTGAAAGTAGCAGTAAGTCTAAGTCTTAGTCTAAGTAGCAGTAACGCAGAAGCATACTTGCCAACCTTGAGACCTCCGATTTCGGGAGGTGGGGGGAGGGGGGCGGGGGCGTCGTTAGGGGCGTGGTTAAGAGGGGAAGAGTATATTTACAGCTAGAATTCACCAACTCAAGTATTTCATATATATATATATTAGAAATGCGCAGATAGGCAATTATTTCATCCGCAACCGCATCAGAAAGTCGTCAACCATCCGCCATCCACCCGATGTAACATTTGATCAGAACCGCACCCGCCCGCACCCGCCCGTTGTTATATATCTAATATAGACAATGCAAGGCATTAGTGAGGTTATAAAGCTTTTGCCTGTTAAAGAAAGGAGACTGATCCAATGCAGCACAGACATTCGCGTGCCACGCTGTCACGACCCAGACACACACCAGTGCGCAATCATATGGGAGCCGCGCTGAGCGCACCTCCAAGCGCGTCTCGCTGCCGGCGACGGCCGGGTATGGCCCCGACGCTCCAGCGCCATCCATTTTCAGGGCTAGTTGATTCGGCAGGTGGGTTGTTACACACTCCTTAGCGGGTTCCGACTTCCATGGCCACCGTCCTGCTGTCTATATCAACCAGGGTGAGCCCCACCCCTTTCGTGAGCGCACTGCGCGCGCAGTGACCCCTGTTACGCGCCCCCGGCAACAGGGGTGGCGGGCAGGTAAGCTGCTTACCTGCTGCGCGTGACGCCGGCCGCGGCGAAGGCGGACGAGGCGGGGTGTCGGTGCGGTGGGCGCGGTGGTGACCCTGGACTTGCGTCGGGCCCTTCTCGCGGATCACCTCAGCTACGGCTCCCGGTGGGGCCCTCTCGGGGGAAGGGGCCTCGGTCCCGGACCCCGGCGAGGCGTCCCTTCTCCGCTCCGTAAAAGTGTCCATCTCTTTTTTTTTTCTTCTTCTGTTGTGGCATATGCTGCAGGTGCCTGCTCGTTTTCGTATGTGGGTAACAACATTTAACTATGTATATATATTTCCCAATTGGTTTAACTGCCACCCGCCTGAATCTATTTAAAATCTAATTTTTTTTTTATTTCAACCACCCGACCCGACCCGCGGATAAAATCAATTTTTTTTTTATTTCAACCGCCCGATCCGCGGATAATCCGCGGTTGTGTCCGCAAACCGAGGCTTCAGCGCGCACCGCGGCGGCCATCCAACTCGTCGCGGCCTAGCCCTCGCGGCTCTCGCTGCCGGCGACGGTCGGGTATGGGCCCGACGCTCCAGCGCCATCCATTTTCAGGGCTAGTTGATTCGGCAGGTGGGTTGTTACACACTCCTTAGCGGGTTCCGACGTCCATGGCCACCGTCCTGCTGTCTATATCAACCAGGGTGAGCCCCACCCCTTTCGTGAGCGCACTGCGCGCGGAGTGACCCCTGTTACGCGCCCCCGGCAACAGGGGTGGCGGGCAGGTAAGCTGCGCGGGCGGAGCGCGCGGAGTGACCCCTGTTACGAGCCCCCGGCCACGGGGGTTGCGGGCAGGTAAGCTGCTTACCTGCTGCGCGTGACGCCGGCCGCGGCGAAGGCGGACGAGGCGGGGTGTCGGTGCGGTGGGCGCGGTGGTGACCCCGGACGTGCGTCGGGCCCTTCTCGCGGACCACCTTAGCTACGGCTCCCGGTGGGGCCCTCTCGAGGGAAGGGGCCTCGGTCCCGGACCCCGGCGAGGCGTCCCTTCTCCGCTCCGTAAAAGTGTCCATCTCTTTTTTTTTTCTTCTTCTGTTGTGGCATATGCTGCAGGTGCCTGCTCGTTTTTCGTATGTGGGTAACAACATTTAACTATGTATATATATTTACCAATTGGTTTAACTGCCACCCGCCTGAATCTATTTAAAATCTAATTGTTTTTTATTCCAACCGCCCGACCCGACCCGCGGATAAAATCTAATTGTTTTTTATTTCATCCGCCCGACCCGACCCGCGGATAAAATCTAATTGTTTTTTATTTCAACCGCCCGACCCGACCCGCGGATAAAATCTAATTGTTTTTTATTTCAACCGCCCGACCCGACCCGCGGATAAAATCTATATATTTTTTTTATTTCAACCGCCCGATCCGCGGATAATCCGCGGACTCCGCGGTTGTGTCTGCAAACCGCGCATCTCTAGTGTGTGGCCCTCCGTGGTAAAAAAAATACAGTAAGACGTGGTATGATGGAGCCCACGTACCAGCAGGGCCCCGAGAGGCAGACATCACATGACAGACGTGACGTGTTACCTGTGGGCCGACTCGTCCTGACATCAAGTCACGTGGCGACGCAGCGCAGGGAAGCTAAATCATGTTGTCATCTGGCTGCTAGCAGCCTTGCCCTTATGTGGGCTCTGTACCGAGGATGTCGTTGTGGCTTGTGCAGCCCTTTGAGACACTTGTGATTTAGGGCTATATAAATAAACATTGATTGATTGATTGACATTGATTCTTATTTTCCCGCTGACGATCCAAAGCCCACACTCAGCTGATTCCTCCCCAACACGCTGGGATGATGATTTCCGCCGGCCATCGGCGCCACCTCGGTGACGCGGCGAGCACGTTAACGACAGATGTGCGGCATGATCTCAATTAGCGCTGCAGGAGGCAGGCGAGAAGATGCGATGGTAATAATAAGTAAGATTAGCATTTCTCCACAGGCAGAAATCAATCCCCATCGTGGTCGCCTTGATGCGCCGCATCACAGGCACAATCATGTCCGTATTTGCATTGATATTTGTACACCGCTCACGCCTTGATGAATAGCATCTGCCGTTATCATCATAAATAGTGCTGAAGAAGAAGCCTTTGTTGCAGGAATCCACTCAGCATCTTCCCGCTCCGCCAATGAGAGCATCAAAGGAGCGGCTCACAAAAAGACGGCTAGATGACAGCCCTCGCCGACGCCAGCGGTACGCTCAGCGCTAACGCTGCCTGACGAACCGGCCGGGGACGCCGCGCTCGCTCGGGCCCCCCCACGGTGATGTGGGATGACATCAGGACGCCGGCGAGGCTCGTTAGAAGCAGTCAAGCGTGTCCGTGTTTGCTGTACGCACCTTCTGTATTTTTATCATCATTTTATACAAACTCTTTAAACATTATACTACTGTAGTGTCACCAAGTCTAGTTCTGTTAGCATATTGTTGGAATCAGGTCTTCTTAACCGTAGGGCCCATTGTGGGATGAGGTGTTATTCATCCTTCTGTCTTGCCTCTGGTGAGGGCGGTCGCATTTTTCTCCGCTTCCTCCTTCCCTGCTTGCTCTTCGTTTTGTCTTGTCTGAACTTTTTTTGAACCCTCTTTCTTTGCGCTGTCCTCAAATCTAAACATCAAACATGGATATGATCAGCTAGACTCTCGACGCATGGTTCCTCTCTTTAAAAAGGGAAACGGAGGGTGTGTTCTAACTATCGTGGGATCACACTCCTCAGCCATTCCCGGTAAGGTCTATTCAGGTGTACTGGAGAGGAGGCTACGCCGGATGGTCGAACCTCGGATTCAGGAGGAACAGTGTGGTTTTCGTCCTGGTCGTGGAACTGTGGACCAGCTCTATACTCTCGGCAGGGTTCTTGAGGGTGCATGGGAGTTTGCCCAACCAGTCTACATGTGCTTTGTGGACTTGGAGAAGGCATTCGACCGTGTCCCTCGGGAAGTCCTGTGGGGAGTGCTCAGAGAGTATGGGGTATCGGACTGTCTGATTGTGGCGGTCCGCTCCCTGTATGATCAGTGTCAGAGCTTGGTTCGCATTGCCGGCAGTAAGTCGGACACGTTTCCGGTGAGGGTTGGACTCCGCCAAGGCTGCCCTTTGTCACCGATTCTGTTCATAACTTTTATGGACAGAATTTCTAGGCGCAGTCAAGGCGTTGAGGGGATTCGGTTTGGTGGCTGCCGGATTAGGTCTCTGCTTTTTGCAGATGATGTGGTCCTGATGGCTTCATCTGGCCAGGATCTTCAGCTCTCACTGGATCGGTTCGCAGCTGAGTGTGAAGCGACTGGGATGAGAATCAGCACCTCCAAGTCCGAGTCCATGGTTCTCGCCCGGAAAAGGGTGGAGTGCCATCTCCGGGTTGGGGAAGAGATCTTGCCCCAAGTGGAGGAGTTCAAGTACCTCGGAGTCTTGTTCACGAGTGAGGGAAGAGTGGATCGTGAGATCGACAGGCGGATCGGTGCGGCGTCTTCAGTAATGCGGACGCTGTATCGATCCGTTGTGGTGAAGAAGGAGCTGAGCCGGAAGGCAAAGCTCTCAATTTACCGGTCGATCTACGTTCCCATCCTCACCTATGGTCATGAGCTTTGGGTTATGACTGAAAGGACAAGATCACGGGTACAAGCGGCCGAAATGAGTTTCCTCCGCCGGGTGGCGGGGCTCTCCCTTAGAGATAGGGTGAGAAGCTCTGGCATCCGGGGGGAGCTCAAAGTAAAGCCGCTGCTCCTTCACATCGAGAGAAGCCAGATGAGGTGGTTCGGGCATCTGGTCAGGATGCCACCCGAGCGCCTCCCTAGGGAGGTGTTTAGGGCACGTCCGACCGGTAGGAGGCCACGAGGAAGACCCAGGACACGTTGAGAAGACTATGTCTCCCGGCTGGCCTGGGAACGCCTCGGGATCCCCCGGGAGAAGCTGGACGAAGTGGCTGGGGAGAGGGAAGTCTGGGCTTCCCTGCTTAGGCTGCTGCCCCCGCGACCCGACCTCGGATAAGCGGAAGAAGATGGATGGATGGATGGATGGACTCTCGACGCAATTGACAAAGTCTTTTCGACAAGGTAAAGAGGTTCGGGGGAGCCTGGTTGCCCTGATAGAACCATTGCTGCGGGGTACCTGAGAGACTCTTGGGATAAATGGAGTATTGTGTGCCTCTCAGTCCTTTCCATCGAAGACGTGGAAGACATCTACCTATTTGGAACCGTGATCGCGGGGCACCTGCTGATTGGGCTGGGCATTGCTCTGGTGTATCGTCAAATTCGGAAGACGATGGCAGCCACTCAAGGAGCCCAACGGCTGTTCGTCGCGATGGAAGGATTGGGCAGGGCTGCGGGAACACAGACTGCAGCGATTTCTGATCTGAATCGCAAGATGTATCACATCTTGGAGAAGTTTGCTGAGAAGGAGAACTGAATTGAATTTGAGAGAAACCAGCATCGACAAATAGGGCAGTCAAGTCATTGTTTTTTGACTGCTCGAAGAAAACAACATCCTAATCTACGATTTGACTCCCTCGAATGGCCTTGACGCTATCAGGAACAGGCTGTTCTGAAAAAACACCCTCGAGGACACCTCAACAATGGACGCTTTTGACCTCCCTTTTTCTCAACAAACACCTGGTGTCGAACTCTGAGATCGGCCCCAGTCAACAAAAACATTTCAACATCACACCCAAGTTAATTGGGCATACATGCATGCACCCGCCCCTTCCCCAACCAACGCCTTCACCACCGCTTATTTTCTCCAACTCCCTCTCCCTCTGTTGCGAGTTTGTTGTGACTAAATGTAATGTGTTTATGTTTGCATTGCAAATGAGTTTGTTTCCCTTGGACTCAGTCTGGACCCCCTCTTGTGGAGCCAGCCTTTGACTGATATTTTTTTTACTCTCCCCCCCTTTCCCAATATCACCTTTTTCTCACCTTTTTTTTAAGGAGCGCCGTAAAAATGGCTGTGTCGTCGGCGTTCTCGTCTTGTCTCCCTGTAACGTATGTCTGCTCTTAGTGGGACTGTGCCGAAAATATACTTTTCAGTTCTTATGTGTCTTGTGCATGTTAAGAATTGACAATAAATCATCTTGAATCTTGAATCTTGAATGATCCGCTGCCCGGATCATAGTCTGTTTAAGTTTTTCGAGTCACTTGTGTTTTCTGTTAGTTTTGGACTCCTTTAGTTCCTGTTTATGCACCTCTGAGTTTGTTACCATGGCTACGTATTAGTTTCACCTGCCTCTTGTGTTCGGGACGCGCTCCTGTTTGTAATCAGAGACATTATTTAAGCCTGCCTTTGCCAGTCAGTCGGTCTGGCTTCTTTGTTTGCGTCACACTACTCGTACGTAATTTTTGCTTGTCTCCTAGCCCTTGCTAGTGATCTCTAGTCTGTGCTAAGTAGCAGCCTTAGCGTCAGGTGCGATCGGCACCTTGTTCCGTCGGTTTGTTTTCTGTTTTGTACCTCTTTGAGTGTTAATTTACGATTAAATCATGTTCCTACCTGCAAGTCCTGTCCGGAGTCGTCCGTTTGCATCCTGGGAGAACACACCTCGCAAAAAGCTGCAACCCCAACGTAACACCCGATTTTCTATTAATTAGTTTTTAATCACGACAAACTCGCAACAGAGGGGCGGGGAGTTGGAGCCCTGGAGGTCGACTGCTGCTATGAAGCGCTGCCATCCGACCATCACCCCGAGGGGAAACAAGTGGTGGTGAAGGCGTGGGGTGTGGGAAGGGGTGTGTGTGCATGTGTGCCCAATTGTCTTAGGTGTGATGATGTAATGTTTTTTTATAGACTGAGGCCGATGTGCAAAAGTTCGACTCCAGGTGTCGTTGAGGAGGGAGGGAGGTCAAAAGCGTCCATCATTGAGGTGTCCTCGGGGGTGTTTTTCAGAACAGCCCGGTCCTGTTTTCACAGCGTCAAGGCCATTCGAGGGAGTCAAATCGTAGATTAGGATGTTTGTTTTCCTGCGAGCAGACAAAACAATGACTTGTCTGTTCTATTCATCCATGCTGGGTGCTCTCAAATTCAATAAAATGTTCCTTTTCAGCAAACTTCTCCATGATGTGATCCATCTTGCGATTCGGTTCAGAAATCGCCGAAGTCTGTGTTCCCACGGCCATGCCCAAACCATCCCTTGCGATGAACAGCCGTTGGGCTCCTTGAGTGGCTGCCATCGTGTTTCGAATTTGACGATACACCAGAGCAATGCCCAGCCCAATCAGCAGGTGCCCTGCGATCATGGTAGATGTTTTCCACGTCCTCGATGGAAAGGACTGAGAGGCACATGATTCTCCATTCATCCCAGGAATCTCTCACGTACCCCGCAGCAATGGTTCCAGCAGGGCAGCCAGGCTCCCCAGAACCTCTTTGTCGGAGGCAGATATTTACATATATCCTAATTTAAGTTGTACTTCTTCCATTTTTTTGTCATATTTGAAAACAGCTCGTGTTTTCCATTTCTTCTCTTGATGCTCTGTCAGCAAGTATAGTATGTGTTAACCTTGAGTTCTTTGGAATGTGTTTTGACTAGCATTTGTTTTGTCTACAGAGATGGGACGAGAGAGAGGGTGGTGGGATCGGGAAGACAGACCATTTTGGGAGGCGCAATAGAATGTTCTAGGGTTAGACTGGTCTCAATCAATGTATATTGGCAAAGCTTTGAGAACATACAACAAAATACCTATTCTGTCTCTGGTGGTTTTTCAACTGAGCTTTAAGTGTCGGAAAGAACTTGGGAGCGAATTGTGACTTGAATTCCCTGGGAGGAACAACTGGTCCAAAACGCAACACTCCCCAGAACCTCTTTTCCTTGTCGAAAAGATTTTGTCAATTGCGTCGAGAGTCCAGCTGATCATATCCATGTCTGATGTTTAGATTTGAGGACAGCATAGTGCAAATACTTTCTGCCCAGTCACTTGCTACAGAGCTCCACACTTCATGTGACCTTCCAATTAGCCCACGTTCAGTACGCAGAGAGCTCCATAGAATGGGTTTCCATGGCCGTGCAGCTGCATCTAAGCCATACATCAGCGAGTCCAATGCAAAGCGTGGGATGCAGTGGTGTAAAGCAAGAATGTTAGCGTAGAAAATGCCCTCAAAAGACCTAAAAGCAATGTCACGGTCCACCGTGGTACACGTCGATGTTTATCCGACACGCTTACGCCGTTTTCACACCTCCGAGTGCTTCCTTCAAGCAGCTGCCAACTTTGACCCGCAAAGACCTGCCAGCATCAGTATGCAGCTTATCCTCGCTCCTTTCTCTTCTTCCCGTTTCTGCCGCTCTCAGGTAAAAGTTCCCTCTGCAAGCGCAGCGAGGCTCCAGAGGAAGAATGCAAGATAAGCAGCTGAGCGGGAAAGTCAGCATTTATTTTCGCTGGAAAAAAATCAAACACGCGGCCTTTTCTCACGCAAATTAGCAACCTTGGACGCAACCTAAAAGCGGGAATTCTGATGAGCTGGACGTGCGGGGACGTCCGCATGAGATACACACTCTGATACACACTCTGACACACACTCTGACACACACTCTGATACTATCAGGACTTGGACTTAGGCTTGGTTTGTTCTCCCGTGGTGCAAATGAACTGGACTGGTCAAGGCTTGAAGGTGTGTACATGATTTATTTAAACTATCAAAAAAGGAATAAACGAAAAGCGCGCACAGGGGCGGAGGTACAAAACTAGACTTTAAACACAAAACTTGCACATTGGCAGAAACTATGAACAATTAAACAAAACACTAACTGTGGCTTAACAAACAAAAACTTACTTGGCATGGAACCGGCATGAAAAAAAGGGTCATCAGGGTGTGGAGAGTGTGCAGGAGCATAAATGCGGGGATGTCGTCAGCACGAACAACAGAAAATGAATGAACTTAAATACTATGGACATGATTAGTGAAAGCAGGTGCGTGACTCAAAACGTGAAACAGGTGCGTGACGTGACAGGTGAAAACTAATGGTTGCTATGGTGACAAGAGTGCACAATGTGTCCAAACGTGGAACAGGTGCGTGACGTGACAGGTGAAACTAATGGTTGCTATGGTGACAAAACAAAACAAAAGTGCACAAAAAGTCCAAAATTTAAACCGAACATTACTAAAACAAAACATGATCACACAGACATGACAGATACACACTCTGATACACACTCTGACACACACTAAAGACCACGGGTGCACAAAAAAAAAAATCAATACACATCGGAAATATGATGGTTTTTTTTTCATCCCGATTCGATATCGATTCATCATTTTCAAAAATATATTTTTTTTTGAAGAATCAAGTTTTTTAAGTCTTCATGCAACCAGAAGGAGCCTTTCTAACTCGTAGCTCGTTTTGTTATACCGTATTTTTCGGACTATAAGGCGCACTTAATATATATATATATATATATATATATATATATATATATATATATATATATATATATATATATATATATATATATATATATATATATAACTCGGTGCGCCTAATGTACGTCATAATTCTGGTTGTGCTTACCGACCTCGAAGCTATTTTGTTTGGTACATGGTGAAATGATGAGTGTGACCAGTAGATGGCAGTCACACATAAGAGATACGTGTAGACTGCAACATGATGGCAGTCATACATAAGAGATACGTGTAGACTGCAATGTGATGGCAGTCACACATAAGAGATATGTGTAGACTGCAATAGGATGGCAGTCACACATAAGAGATGCGTGTAGACTGCAATATGATGGCAGTCACATATAAGAGATACGTGCAGACTGCAATGTGATGGCAGTCACACATAAGAGATACGTGTAGACTGCAATATGATGGCAGTCACACATAAGAGATACGTGTAAACTCCAATATGATGGCAGTCACACATAAGAGATACGTGTAGACTGCAATATGATGGCAGTCACACATAAGAGATACGTGTAGACTGCAATGTGATGGCAGTCACACATAAGAGATACGTGTAGACTGCAATAGGATGGCAGTCACACATAAGAGATACGTGTAGACTGCAATATGATGGCAGTCACACATAAGAGATACGTGTAGACTGCAATATGATGGCAGTCACACATAAAATATACATGCAGACTGCAATGTGATGGCAGTCACACATAAGAGATACGTGTAGACTGCAATATGATGGCAGTCACACATAAGTGATACATTTAGACTACACTATGATGGCAGTCACTCATAAGAGATACGTCTAGACTGCAATTTGATGGCAGTCACACATAAGAGATACGTCTAGACTGCAATTTGATGGCAGTCATACATAAGAGATACGTGCAGACTACAATATGATGGCAGTCACACATAAGAGATACGTGCAGACTACAATATGATGACAGTCACACATAAGAGATACGTGTAGACTGCAATATGATGACAGTCACACATAAAAGATACGTGTAGACTGCAATATGATGGCAGTCACACATACGAGATACGTGTAAACTGCAATATGATGGCAGTCACACATAAGAGATACGTGTAGACTGCAATATGATGGCAGTCACGCATAAGAGATACGTGTAGACTGCAATATAATGATAGTCACACATAAGAGATACGTGCAGACTGCAATATGATGGCAGTCACACATAAGAGATACGTGCAGATTGCAATATGATGGCAGTCACACATAAGAGATACATGTAGACTGCAATGTGATGGCAGTCACACATAAGAGATACGTGTAGACTGCAATATGATGGCAGTCACACATAAGAGATACGTGTAGACTGCAATATGATGGTAGTCACACATAAGAGATATGTGTAGACTGCAACATGATGGCAGTCACACATAAGAGATACGTGCAGACTGCAATATGATGGCAGTCACACATAAGAGATACGTGTAGACTGCAATGTGATGGCAGTCACACATAAGAGATACGTGTAGACTGCATTATGATGGCAGTCACACATACGAGATACGTGTAGACTGCACTATGATGGCAGTCACACATAAGAGATACATGTAGACTGCAATGTGATGGCAGTCACACATAAGAGATACGTGTAGACTGCAATATGATGGCAGTCACACATACGAGATACGTGTAGACTGCAATATGATGGCAGTCACACATAAGAGATACATGTAGACTGCAATATGATGGCAGTCACACATAAGAGATACATGTAGACTGCAATTTGATGGCAGTCACACATAAGAGATGTGTGCAGACTGCAATATGATGGCAGTCACACATAAGAGATACGTGCAGACTGCAATATGATGGCAGTCACACATAAGAGATACGTGTAGACTGCAATGTGATGGCAGTCACACATAAGAGATACATGTAGACAGCAATGTGATGGCAGTCACACATAAGAGATACGTGAAGAATGCAATATGATGGCAGTCACACATAAGAGATATGTGTAGACTGCAATATGATGGCAGTCACACATAAGAGATATGTGTAGACTGCAATGTGATGGCAGTCACACATAAGAGATAGGTGTAGACTGCAATATGATGGGAGTCACACATAAGAGATACGTGTAGACTGCAATATGATGGCAGTCACACATAAGAGATACATGTAGACTGCAATATGATGGCAGTCACACATAAGAGATATGTGTAGACTGCAATATGATGGCAGTCACACATAAGAGATATGTGTAGACTGCAATATGATGGCAGTCACACATAAGAGATACGTGTAGACTGCAATATGATGGCAGTCACGCATAAAAGATACGTGCAGACTGCAATATGATGGCAGTCACACATAAGAGATACGTGTAGACTGCAATATGATGGCAGTCACACATAAGAGATACGTGTAGACTGCAATATGATGGCAGTCACACATAAGTGATACATTTAGACTACACTATGATGGCAGTCACTCATAAGAGATACGTGTAGACTGCAATGTGATGGCGGTCACACATAAGAGATACGTGTAGTCTGCAATATGATGGCAGTCACACATAAGAGATACGTGTAAACTCCAATATGATGGCAGTCACACATAAGAGATACGTGTAGACTGTAATGTGATGGCAGTCACACATAAGAGATACGTGCAGACTGCAATGTGATGGCAGTCACACATAAGAGATACGTGTAGACTGCAATATGATGGCAGTCACACATAAGAGATACGTGTAGACTGCAATATAATGGTAGTCACACATAAGAGATACATGTAGACTGCAGTATGATGGCAGTCACACATAAGAGACATGTGTAGACTGCAACATGATGGCAGTCACACATAAGAGATACATGTAGACTGCAGTATGATGGCAGTCACACATAAGAGACATGTGTAGACTGCAATATGATGGAAGTCACACATAAGAGATACGTGTAAACTGCGATATGATGGCAGTCACACATAAGAGATACATGCAGACTGCAATGTGATGGCAGTCACACATAAGAGATACGTGTAGACTGCAATATGATGGCAGTCACACATAAGAGATACGTGTAGACTGCAATATGATGGCAGTCACACATAAGAGATACGTGTAGACTGCAATATGATGGCAGTCACACATAAGAGATACATGCAGACTGCAATATGATGGCAGTCACACATAAGAGATACATGCAGACTGCAATAGGATGGCAGTCACACATAAGAGATACGTGTTGACTGCAACATGATGGCAGTCACACATAAGAGATACCTGTAGACTGCAATATGATGGCAGTCACACAAAAGAGATACGTGTAGACTGCAATGTGATGGCAGTCACACATAAGAGATACGTGTAGACTGCAATATGATGGCAGTCACACATAAGAGATACGTGTAGACTGCAATATGATGGCAGTCACACATAAGAGATACGTGTAGACTGCAATGTGATGGCAGTCACACATAAGAGATATGAGTAGACTGCAATATGATGGCAGTCACACATAAGATATATGTGTAGACTGCAATATGATGGCAGTCACACATAAGAGATACGTGTAGACTGCAATGTGATGGCAGTCACACATAAGAGATACGTGTAGACTGCAATATGATGGCAGTCACACATAAGAGATACGTGTAGACAGCAATGTGATGGCAGTCACACATAAGAGATACATGTAAACTGCAATGTGATGGCAGTTACACATAAGAGATACGTGCAGACTGCAATATGATGGCAGTCACACATAAGATATACGTGTAGACTTCAATATGATGGCAGTCACACATAAGAGATACGTGCAGACTGCAATATGATGACAGTCACACATAAGAGATACGTGTAGACTGCAATATGATGGCAGTCACACATAAGAGATACGTGTAGTCTGCAATATGATGGCAGTCACACATAAGAGATACGTGTAGACTGCAATGTGATGCCAGTCACACATAAGAGATACGTGTAAACTGCAATATGATGGCAGTCACACATAAGAGATACGTGTAAACTGCAATATGATGGCAGTCACACATAAGAGATACGTGTAAACTGCAATATGATGGCAGTCACACATAAGACATACGTGTAGACTGCAATATTATGGCAGTCACACATAAGAGATACATGCAGACTGCAATATGATGGCAGTCACACATAAGAGATACATGCAGACTGCAATAGGATGGCAGTCACACATAAGAGATACGTGTTGACTGCAACATGATGGCAGTCACACATAAGAGATACCTGTAGACTGCAATATGATGGCAGTCACACAAAAGAGATACGTGTAGACTGCAATGTGATGGCAGTCACACATAAGAGATACGTGTAGACTGCAATATGATGGCAGTCACACATAAGAGATACGTGTAGACTGCAATATGATGGCAGTCACACATAAGAGATACGTGTAGACTGCAATGTGATGGCAGTCACACATAAGAGATATGTGTAGACTGCAATATGATGGCAGTCACACATAAGATATATGTGTAGACTGCAATATGATGGCAGTCACACATAAGAGATACGTGTAGACTGCAATGTGATGGCAGTCACACATAAGAGATACGTGTAGACTGCAATATGATGGCAGTCACACATAAGAGATACGTGTAGACAGCAATGTGATGGCAGTCACACATAAGAGATACATGTAAACTGCAATGTGATGGCAGTTACACATAAGAGATACGTGCAGACTGCAATATGATGGCAGTCACACATAAGATATACGTGTAGACTTCAATATGATGGCAGTCACACATAAGAGATACGTGCAGACTGCAATATGATGACAGTCACACATAAAAGATACGTGTAGACTGCAATATGATGGTAGTCACACATAAGAGATACGTGTAGACTGCAACATGATGGCAGTCACACATAAGAGATACGTGTAGACTGCAATATGATGGCAGTCACACATAAGAGATACGTGTAGACTGCAATGTGATGGCAGTCACACATAAGAGATTATTCTTATTATTAATATAATGTAGTGAAAAGTTCTTACTTATATCTGTCAGTAAACTCACCATGAAAGCACTAAAACATACCGGTGTAGTGACTTTACATTATTCACCCAAGGAACTTTAGTTATTAAAGAGTTCCGGTCATGGGACACATTTCGGGCGTTGTTGTTGCACTAGTGAGCCACGGATGAGGAGATGCTGCTCCGTTTTTGATTGAAGTAAAGTGTGAATGTCATTAAAACAGTTAGCGCCATCTTTTGACAACTTCTTCCACTCCCGTCCTTGCACGCTACACCGCTACAACAAAGATTACATTTGATGATTTGCAATCCGGGGAGGTGGGATGTGGAAGGGGGAGGGTGTTAGTTTAGGGTTGTAGTTGCCTGGAGGTGTTCTTTTAGTGCGGTTTTGAAGGAGGATAGAGATGCCCTTTCTTTTTTACACCTGATGGGAGTGC
>NC_084555.2:55390000-55427500 GCF_033978685.3 Nerophis lumbriciformis | reverse complement strand
CTCCATGCGCGCCCACATCACGCTGGTTTTTAATATATTATTAAAGTTTGACTGACCTATCTGACTGTTTTTTTGACATTCCCTTTAGCGCAGTTAGATGCGGCTTATAACACGGGGCGGCTTATAGGTGGACAAAGTTTTGAAATATGCCGTTCATTGAAGGCGCGGCTTGTAACCCAGGGCGCCTTATGGTGCGGAAAATACGGTACAAACAATTATTCCAACAATATAAGTTGAAAAGGATTTGTTGTATTCTCTTTTTCTCCAACATCACTGGAGTTATTGAAATAAGTTTTCAGGTGAATGACAAATGAAAATGCATAGAAAAATACAGTTATCTAAAAAAAACAAAAAAAAAAACAATCTTAAAATCATAGCAGTAATCTGATCTAACCTGTGGACCAGAAAAGGATATTACAGTCGAAAATACGCAAAACGGCGAGCGTCCGGGCGGAATATCAAATTGTGGAATAATCTGCAATGTTTGTTGTTATCAGCATGCAGACAAACAGCAATGATTGAACACACCTTCGAAGCGTTGACACAACTAATGAAGTCGGACACTTTTAGTTGACCACACACTTGTTGTGTAATTGAACGCAAATAGCATTTATGGTAATGATAATACTTCTACTTACCAGGACTAATATTTACCAGCACAGTTGTGCTGATGCTCCTTATCAGAGGTGGGTAGAGTAGCCAGAAATTGTACTCAAGTAAGAGTACTGTTGCTTTAGAGATTTATTACTCAAGTAAAAGTAAGGAGTAGTCACCCAAATATTTACTTGAGTAAAAGTAAAAAGTATGTTGTGAAAAAACTACTCAAGTACTGAGTAACTGATGAGTAACATACACACACGTATCATATATATACATATATACACACAAACATATATATATATATATATACATATATATAAACACACACACACACATATATATATATATATATATACCTTGGTATTTACCGTGATGACGGACTGGCAGTGTGTCGCGCCTCGCCAAGGAGCAGCGAGAATACCAAGAAACGCATATGCCAAATTTTCAAAGAGAACGGCCTACGGATCACGATTGAAGCCAACAAGCAAACCGTCAACTTCCTCGACGTCACTTTCAACCTGAGAAATAACAGCTACCAACCATTCACGAAACCCAACACAACACTCCAATACGTGCACCATGACAGCAACCACCCACCCACCACCACGAAAAGAATACCTACCGGAATTAATAAAAGGCTATCGATGCTGTCATCTGGCAAAGCTGAATTTGACCAAGCAACCCCCCCGTACCAAAAAGCCCTTGATGAAAGCGGATACAATTTCACCCTCACCTATGAACCCACGCCAGGAAACCAACCAAAAAAGAACAGAAAACGAAACGACATCATCTGGTACAACCCCCCATACAGCAAAAACGTCTCAACTAACATTGGCCACAAATTCCTCAATCTGATTGACAAACACTTCCCCAAAGGCAACAGCCTAAGAAAAGTATTCAACAAGAACAACATCAAATTGAGCTACAGCTGTATGAACAATATACGACAAATGATCTCAAACCACAACAAAACAATTGCAAATGAGCCGTCGGCCCCCAGACAGAGCGACCCCAAAACCAACAAAGGCTGCAACTGCCGCAAGAAACCTGATTGCCCTCTCAACGGGGGGTGCTTACAAACATCAGTTGTCTACCAATCTAAGGTAACACGCAAGGACATTAACACATCCGACACATATGTAGGATTAACCGAGGGAGAGTTCAAAACCAGATGGAACAATCACAAGGCTTCTTTCAGGAACCAAAACCTGCAGAATACCACAGAACTCAGCAAACACATTTGGGACCTCAAAGACAATAATGTTGAATATTCAATAACAAGGCAAATTCTTGCATCCAGCACACCTTACAATAGTGGTAATAAAAGATGCAACCTATGCTTGAAAGAGAAACTGTTTATTATTTACCGTCCAGACCTGTCATCCCTCAACAAGCGCAGCGAAATTGTATCAGCATGCCGCCACAGACGGAAACACCTCCTAGGTAACACATGAGCCAATCACCACGCCCCTACGCCAGCCTGTACCCACCCACTCTGTGCCCTATATAAACCATGGTATGTGAATGCTCCCATTAAAATCTCCTGATGATTGAGGGAACCCCCTCATGAAACAGGCCTGTAGAGATGAAATAGTCTTGTGATTTTTTTTCCCCACACATACATATATATATATATATATATATATATATATATATATATATATATATATATATATATATATATATATATATATATATATATATATATATATATACACACATATATATATATATATATATACACACACATATATATATACACATACATTGATATATACAGTATATAATTTATATTTATTTATTTTGCCGTTTTTGTTTGCATGTTAAAGGTGTTTTAATGAATATACATGCATGTTTAACACATATAGATTCCTTTCTTTCATGAAGACAAGAATATAAGTTGGTGTATTACCTGATTCTGATGACTTGCATTGATTGTAATCAGACAGTAGTGATGATAACGTCCACGTTTTCTAATGGAGGAGAAAAAAAGTTCCTCCTTTCTGTCTAATACCACATGAAAGTGGTTGGTTTTTGGCATCTTATTTGTCCAGCTTCCATATTCGTTTTTATACACTTTACGAGAAATACATTGGCGGCAAACTCCGTAGCTTGCTAGCTCGTTTGCGCTGGCTTTCGGAGACTCTTGTTTTGAAAGCGCAAGCGCGATGGAGCGGCACTTTTATTGTGAAGACAGGAACTGTGCAGTCAGTCTTTAGGCTTTTGACGGGATGTACGGTTGAAATAAAAAAGGGTCTTTTTTCCTTCACACTTTTGATTGATTGATTGGAACTTTTATTAGTAGATTGCACAGTACAGTACATATTCCGTACAATTGACCACTAAATGGTAACACCCCGATAAGTTTTTCACACTTGTTTAAGTCAGGTCATGTGACCGCCTGGCTCTGTTTGATTGGTCCAACGTCACCAGTGACTGCATCTGATTGGTGGAACGGAGTGAACGTCACCAGTGACTGTATTTGTTGAAACGCAGGCACTATGAAGGTCTGTCTGACAGACCAAAACAAACAAAGCGTGCATTAACAGATCGATAAAAATGAGTAGCGAGTAGCGAGCTGAATGTAGATAAAAGTAGCGGAGTAAAAGTAGCGTTTCTTCTCTATAAATATACTCAAGTAAAAGTAAAAGTATGTTGCATTAAAACTACTCTTAGAAGTACAATTTATCCCAAAAGTTACTCAAGTAGATGTAACGGAGTAAATGTAGCGCGTTACTACCCACCTCTGGTCCTTATGCCCAACTTACTGACACGCGTTTCTTATCTGAGCACAACAGCAGCGAGGGAAAAATAAATGTGATTGGCCTTATTTGTCAGCCGATAAGAAAAACATAATTATGCAGAAATGAAAGTCATGTTGATGCACATTGCTGGAGGAATGAGGGTGTGGGGGTTGCAGAACAGCAGACAGAGAGTGTCGCGCACTCAGAATCAGGTTGGATTATTTGGAAAACGGACACTCGTCTCTCAGCCTGCGAGGCGCAATTTGGCCGAGCGCCTGGCGGTACGAGCGTGCGGAGTCCATTAAAAGCTAAGGAGCCTGTTAGCGTCCGTGGCGGGTGGCGAGCTGCAAGGAGACGCACTTGCATTGTAAAAAAAAAAAAAAAAGGCCACGCTGCTCCCGCCTGATTGTGAGCAGACCCATAAAAAGTCACGGCGGGCCGCACTATTTCCATTCTCAGGGTTCTATTTTGTGCTCACTCCAAAGTGTGAGAGGAATGATTGCGATTCAGTCACAGGAAGCTAAACCTTGACTACAAATGATTGCATAAAATCATGAACAACTTTCACAACATAGTGCATCCATCCATCCATCCATCCATCTTCTTCCGCTTATCCGAGGTCGGGTCGCGGGGGCAGCAGCCTAAGCAGGGAAGCCCAGACTTCCCTCTCCCCAGCCACTTCGTCCAGTTCTTCCTGTGGGACCCCGAGGCGTTCCCACGCCAGCCGGGAGACATAGTCTTCCCAACGTGTCCTGGGTCTTCCCCGCGGCCTCCTACCGGTCGGACGTGCCCTAAACACCTCCCTAGGGAGGCGTTCGGGTGGCATCCTGACCAGATGCCCGAACCACCTCATCTGGCTCCTCTCCATGTGGAGGAGCAGCGGCTTTACTTTGAGCTCCCCCCGGATGGCAGAGCTTCTCACCCTATCTCTAAGGGAGAGCCCCGCCACCCGGCGGAGGAAACTCATTTGGGCCGCTTGTACCCGTGATCTTGTCCTTTCGGTCATAACCCAAAGCTCATGACCATAGGTGAGGATGGGAACGTAGATCGACCGGTAAATTGAGAGCTTTGCCTTCCGGCTCAGCTCCTTCTTCACCACAACGGATCGATACAGCGTCCGCATTACTGAAGACGCCGCACCGATCCGTCTGTCGATCTCACCATCCACTCTTCCCTCACTCGTGAACAAGACTCCGAGGTACTTGAACTCCTCCACTTGGGGCAAGATCTCCTCCCCAACCCGGAGATGGCACTCCACCCTTTTCCGGGCGAGAACCATGGACTCGGACTTGGAGGTGCTGATTCTCATCCCAGTCGCTTCACACTCAGCTGCGAACCAATCCAGTGAGAGCTGAAGATCCTGGCCAGATGAAGCCATCAGGACCACATCATCTGCAAAAAGCAGAGACCTAATCCTGCAGCCACCAAACCGGATCCCCTCAACGCCTTGACTGCGCCTAGAAATTCTGTCCATAAAAGTTATGAACAGAATGGGTGACAAAGGGCAGCCTTGGCGGAGTCCAACCCTCACTGGAAAAGTGTCCGACTTACTGCCGGCAACGCGGACCAAGCTCTGGCACCGAGCATACAGGGAGCGGACCGCCACAATCAGACAGTCCGTTACCCCATACTCTCTGAGCACTCCCCACAGGACTTCCCGAGGGACACGGTCGAATGCCTTCTCCAAGTCCACAAAACACATGTAGACTGGTTGGGCAAACTCCCATGCACCCTCAAGGACCCTGCCGAGAGTATAGAGCTGGTCCACAGTTCCACGACCAGGACGAAAACCACACTGTTCCTCCTGAATCCGAGGTTCGACTATCCGGCGTAGCCTCCTCTCCAGTACACCTGAATAGACCTTACCGGGCAGGCTGAGGAGTGTGATCCCACGATAGTTAGAACACACCCTCCGGTTCCCCTTCTTAAAGAGAGGAACCACCACCCCGGTCTGCCAATCCAGAGGTACCGCCCCCGATGTCCACGCGATGCTGCAGAGTCTTGTCAACCAAGACAGCCCCACAGCATCCAGAGCCTTAAGGAACTCCGGGCGGATCTCATCTACCCCTGGGGCCTTGCCACCGAGGAGCTTTTTAACTACCTCAGCAACCTCATCCCCAGAAATAGGAGAGCCCACCACAGACTCCCCAGGCACTGCTTCCTCATAGGAAGACGTGTTGGTGGGATTGAGGAGGTCTTCGAAGTATTCCCTCCACCGATCCACAACATCCGCAGTCGAGGTCAGCAGAACACCATCCCCGCCATACACGGTGTTGATAGTGCACTGCTTCCCCTTCCTGAGGCGGCGGATGGTGGTCCAGAATTGCTTCGAAGCCGTCCCGAAGTCGCTTTCCATGGCTTCCCCGAACTCCTCCCATGTCCGAGTTTTTGCCTCTGCGACCGCTGAAGCCGCACACCGCTTGGCCTGTCGGTACCTGTCCGCTGCCTCAGGAGTCCCATGAGCCAAAAGAACCCGATAGGACTCCTTCTTCAGCTTGACGGCATCCCTCACCGCCGGTGTCCACCAACGGGTTCTAGGATTACCGCCACGACAGGCACCAACTACCTTGCGGCCACAGCTCCAATCGGCCGCCTCGACAATAGAGGCACGGAACATGGTCCATTCGGACTCAATGTCCAGTACCTCCCTCGTGACATGTTCAAAGTTCTTCCGGAGGTGGGAATTGAAACTTTCTCTGACAGGAGACTCTGCCAGGGTCTCTCTCATTAGGTCTCTGCTTTTTGCAGATGATGTGGTCCTGATGGCTTCATCTGGCCAGGATCTTCAGCTCTCACTGGATCGGTTCGCAGCCGAGTGTGAAGCGACTGGGATGAGAATCAGCACCTCCAAGTCCGAGTCCATGGTTCTCGCCCGGAAAAGGGTGGAGTGCCATCTTCGGGTTAGGGAGGAGATCTTGCCCCAAGTGGAGGAGTTCAAGTACCTCGGAGTCTTGTTCACGAGTGAGGGAAGAGTGGATGGTGAGATCGACAGGCGGATCGGTGCGGCGTCTTCAGTAATGCGGACGCTGTATCGATCCGTTGTGGTGAAGAAGGAGCTGAGCCGGAAGGCAAAGCTCTCAATTTACCGGTCGATCTACGTTCCCATCCTCACCTATGGTCATGAGCTTTGAGTTATGACCGAAAGGACAAGATCACGGGTACAAGCGGCCGAAATGAGTTTCCTCCGCCGGGTGGCGGGGCTCTCCCTTAGAGATAGGGTGAGAAGCTCTGTCATCCGGGGGGAGCTCAAAGTAAAGCCGCTGCTCCTCCACATCGAGAGGAGCCAGATGAGGTGGTTCGGGCATCTGGTCAGGATGCCACCCGAGCGCCTCCCTAGGGAGGTGTTTAGGGCACGTCCGACCGGTAGGAGGCCGCGGGGAAGACCCAGGACACGTTGGGAAGATTATGTCTCCCGGCTGGCCTGGGAACGCCTCGGAATCCCACGGGAGGAGCTGGACCAAGTGGCTGGGGAGAGGGAAGTCTGGGCTTCCCTGCTTAGGCTGCTGCCCCCGCGACCCGACCTCGGATAAGCGGAAGAAGATGGATGGATGGATGGATGGATGTCATGACCCATGGTCCGGATCATGTTTTGTGTGTTCTGTTTGTTTTGGACTCCTTTAGTTCCTCTTGTGCACCTCCTGAGTCTACTCAGTGGCCTAGTGGTTAGAGTGTCCGCCCTGAGATGGGTAGGTTGTGAGTTCAAAGCCTGGCCGAGTCATACCAAAGACTATGAAAATTGGAGCCATTACCTCCCTGCTTGGCACTCAGCATCAAGGGTTGGAATTGGGGGTTAAATCACCAAAAATGATTCCCGGGCGCGGCCACCGCTGCTGCTCACTGCTCCCCTCACCTCCCAGGGGGTGATCAAAGGGGATGGGTCAAATGCAGAGGACAAATTTCACCACACCTAGTGTGTGTGTGACAATCATTGGTACTTTAACTTAGTCACCATGGTTACTTTCTGTTGTTTGGGACACACCTGTTTGTACAAACCCCGTTTCCATATGAGTTGGGAAATTGTGTTAGATGTAAATATAAACGGAATACAATGATTTGCAAATCCTTTTCAAGCCATATTCAGTTGAATATGCTACAAAGACAACATATTTGATGTTCAAACTCATAAACTTTATTTGTTTTTTTGCAAATAATAATTAACTTAGAATTTCATGTAGTTGGGAAAGGGCATGTTCACCACTGTGTTACATCACCTTTTCTTTTAACAACACTCAATAAACGATTGGGAACTGAGGAAACTAATTGTTGAAGCTTTGAAAGTGGAATTCTTTCCCATTCTTGTTTTATGTAGAGCTTCAGTCGTTCAACAGTCCGGGGGTCTCCGCTGTCGTATTTTACGCTTCATGATGCGCCACACATTTTCAATGGGAGACAGGTCTGGACTGCAGGCGGGCCAGGAAAGTACCCGCGCTCTTTTTTTTACGAAGCCACGCTGTTGTAACACGTACTGAATGTGGCTTGGCATTGTCTTGCTGAAATAAGCAGGGGCGTCCATGAAAAAGACGGCGCTTAGATGGCAGCATATGTTGTTCCAAAAGCTGTATGTACCTTTCAGCATTAATGGTGCCTTCACAGATGTGTAAGTTACCCATGTCTTGGGCACTAATGCACCCCCATACCATCACACATGCTGCCTTTTGAACTTTGCGTCGATAACAGTCTGGATGGTTCGCTTCCCCTTTGGTCCGGATGACACAAAGTCGAATATTTCCAAAAGTGGACTCGTCAGACCACAGAACACTTTTCCACTTTGCATGAGTCCATCTTAGATGATCTCGGGCCCAGAGAAGCCGGCGGCGTTTCTGGGTGTTGTTGATAAATGGCTTTGGCTTTGCATAGTAGAGCTTTAACTTGCACTTACAGATGTAGCGACCAACTGTATTTAGTGACAGTGGTTTTCTAAAGTGTTCCTGAGCCCATGTGGTGATATCCTTTAGAGATTGATGTCGCTTTTTGATAAATTATGGAGCGTAGATGTTGAAATCTCTACATTTCTTGCAATTGCACTTTGAGAAACGTTGTTCTTAAACTGTTTGACTAGTTCTTGCTTGTGTCCTAGTGATCATAGTCTGTGCTAAGTTGTAGCCTTAGCTTCCCGTGCGCTCGGCACCTTATCCAGTCGGTTTGTTTTCTGTTTTGTACTTGTTCTGTGTTATTTTACTACTAAATCAAGTTCTTACCTGCAAGTCCTGTCCAGATTCGTCCTTTTGCATCCTTAGGAGACCATAACACGCATCCTCATGCGACCCGAACGTAACAAAATAGCTTCTTTGCTCAGGCATGACGTTTATATTGTGGTGTGGTGTTTGTAACACGGTCTTGTTTTCACGTTTAAGACAATTAGTGGTAAGCGCGCTCGTTGCCAACCTGGAGCGCAGACATCGATAAAGAAAAACAAAACAAAAACCTGGAGCTCTGCCAAAGATATGTCAGAAACAGACGTAAGAATTGTAAGTTTGATGATTTGATCTTGCTAGCGTATATGCTAACCTAGCATGCTGTTGGTTTTATGTGATTGTGATGTTAGCATTTTACACATATAGCTATGCTATTGTTGCTAACGTTTGTGTCTTCATGTCCCACTCCTTAGTGTTAGTGTGTTGTATGTGATATATGACATCTATTACATTGTTGTATGTGATATATGACATCTATTACATTGTTGTATGTGATATATGACATCTATTACGTTGTTGTATGTGATATATGACATCTATTACATTGTTGTATGTGATATATGACATCTATTACATTGTTGTATGTGATATATGACATGTATTACGTTGTTGTTTGTGATATATGACATCTATTTCATTGTTGTATGTGATATATGACATCTATTACATTGTTGTATGTGATATATGACATCTATTACATTGTTGTATGTGATATATGACATCTATTACGTTGTTGTATGTGATATATGACATCTATTACGTTGTTGTATGTGATATATGACATCTATTACATTGTTGTATGTGATATATGACATCTATTACATTGTTGTATGTGATATATGACATCTATTACATTGTTGTATGTGATATATGACATCTATTACATTGTTGTATGTGATATATGACATCTATTACATTGTTGTATGTGATATATGACATCTATTACATTATTGTATGTGATATATGACATCTATTACATTGTTGTATGTGATATATGACATCTATTACATTGTTGTATGTGATATATGACATCTATTACATTATTGTATGTGATATATGACATCTATTACATTGTTGTATGTGATTTTTTACATATATTACATTGTTGTATGTGATATATGACATCTATTACATTGTTGTATGTGATATATGACATATATTACATTGTTGTATGTGATATATGACATCTATTTCATTGTTGTATGTGATTTTTGACGTATATTACATTGTTGTATGTGATATGTGACATATATTACATTGTTGTATGTGATATATGACATCTATTACATTGTTGTATGTGACATATGACATGTATTACATTGTTGTATGTGATATATGACATATATTTCATTGTTGTATGTGATATATGACATCTATTACATTGTTGTATGTGATATATGACATCTATTACATTGTTGTATGTGATATATGACATCTGTTACAGTGTTGTATGTGATATATGACATCTATTACGTTGTTGTATGTGATATATGACATCTATTACATTGTTGTATGTGATGTATGACATCTATTACATTGTTGTATGTGATATATGACATCTATTACATTGTTGTATGTGATATATGACATCTATTACATTGTTGTATGTGATATATGATATCTATTACATTGTTGTATGTGATATATGACATCTATTACATTGTTGTATGTGATTTATGACATATATTACATTGTTGTATGTGATATATGACATATATTACATTGTTGTATGTGATTTATGACATATATTACATTGTTGTATGAGATATATGACATCTATTACATTGTTGTATGTGATATATGACATCTATTACATTGTTGTATGTGATATATGACATCTATTACATTGTTGTATGTGATATATGACATCTATTACATTGTTGTATGTGATATATGACATCTATTACATTGTTGTATGTGATATATGACATCTATTACATTGTTGTATGTGATTTATGACATATATTACATTGTTGTATGTGATATATGACATATATTACATTGTTGTATGTGATTTATGACATATATTACATTGTTGTATGTGATATATGACATATATTACATTGTTGTATGTGATATATGACATATATTACATTGTTGTATGTGATATATGACATCTATTTCATTGTTGTATGTGATTTTTGACGTATATTACATTGTTGTATGTGATATGTGACATATATTACATTGTTGTATGTGATATATGACATCTATTACATTGTTGTATGTGACATATGACATGTATTACATTGTTGTATGTGATATATGACATATATTTCATTGTTGTATGTGATATATGACATCTATTACATTGTTGTATGTGATATATGACATCTATTACATTGTTGTATGTGATATATGACATCTGTTACAGTGTTGTATGTGATATATGACATCTATTACGTTGTTGTATGTGATATATGACATCTATTACATTGTTGTATGTGATGTATGACATCTATTACATTGTTGTATGTGATATATGACATCTATTACATTGTTGTATGTGATATATGACATCTATTACATTGTTGTATGTGATATATGATATCTATTACATTGTTGTATGTGATATATGACATCTATTACATTGTTGTATGTGATTTATGACATATATTACATTGTTGTATGTGATATATGACATATATTACATTGTTGTATGTGATTTATGACATAAATTACATTGTTGTATGAGATATATGACATCTATTACATTGTTGTATGTGATATATGACATCTATTACATTGTTGTATGTGATATATGACATCTATTACATTGTTGTATGTGATATATGACATCTATTACATTGTTGTATGTGATATATGACATCTATTACATTGTTGTATGTGATATATGACATCTATTACATTGTTGTATGTGATTTATGACATCTATTACATTGTTGTATGTGATATATGACATATATTACATTGTTGTATGTGATATATGACATCTATTACGTTGTTGTATGTGATATATGACATCTATTACATTGTTGTATGTGATATATGACATCTATTACATTGTTGTATGTGATATATGACATCTATTACATTGTTGTATGTGATATATGACATCTATTACATTGTTGTATGTGATATATGACATATATTACATTGTTGTATGTGATATATGACATCTATTACATTGTTGTATGTGATATATGACATCATTACATTGTTGTATGTGATATATGACATATATTACATTGTTGTATGTGATATATGACATATATTACATTGTTGTATGTGATATATGACATCTATTACGTTGTTGTATGTGATATATGACATCTATTACATTGTTGTATGTGATATATGACATCTATTACATTGTTGTATGTGATATATGACATCTATTACATTGTTGTATGTGATATATGACATCTATTACATTGTTGTATGTGATATATGACATCTATTACATTGTTGTATGTGATATATGACATCATTACATTGTTGTATGTGATATATGACATCTATTACATTGTTGTATGTGATATATGACATATATTACATTGTTATATGTGATATGTGACATCTATTACATTGTTGTATGTGATATATGACATCTAATACATTGTTGTATGTGATATATGACATCTATTACATTGTTGTATGTGATATATGACATCTATTACATTGTTGTATGTGATATATGACATCTATTACATTGTTGTATGTGATATATGACATCTATTACATTGTTGTATGTGATATATGACATCTATTACATTGTTGTATGTGATATATGACATCTATTACATTGTTGTATGTGATATATGACATCTATTACATTGTTGTATGTGATATATGACATCTATTACGTTGTTGTATGTGATATATCACTCTACTGTTACCTCCACCACGAGTTCATGAAATTGTTGTGTTGGTCTGTCAGTTAGTTAGTTAGTCAGTTAGTTAGTTAGTTAGTTAGTTAGTTAGTTAGTTAGTTAGTTAGTTAGTTAGTTATAAACATAGTTAGGCTGATTATCATGAAACTTTCAGGAAAAATGGGATAAGGAAACAAATAATTAGTGTCTGATCCTGATCAGCGTCCAGATTGAGAAGATGTTTACATGTTTACATGTTTACATGTTTATATGTTTACAATGTTTACATGTTTACAATGTTTACATGTTTACAATGTTTACATGTTTATATGTTTACAATGTTTACATGTTTACAATGTTTACATGTTTACATGTTTACATGTTTATATGTTTACAATGTTTACATGTTTACATTTTGCATGTTTATATGTTTACAATGTTTACATGTTTACAATGTTTACATGTTTACATGTTTACAATGTTTGTATGTTTACATGTTTACATGTTTACATGTAAAACATGTTTACAATGTTTACATGTTTACAATGTTTACATGTTTACATTTTTACATGTTTATATGTTTACAATGTTTACATGTTTACAATGTTTACATGTTTACAATGTTTACATGTAAAACATGTTTACAATGTTTACATGTAAAACATGTTTACAATGTTTACATGTAAAACATGTTTACAATGTTTACAATGTTTACATGTTTAAATTTTTACAATGTTTGTATGTTTACAATGTTTACATGTTTACAATGTTTACAATGTTTACATGTTTACAATTTGTATATGTTTACAATGTTTACATGTTTACAATGTTTACATGTTTACAATGTTTACATGTTTATATGTTTACAATGTTTACATGTTTACAATGTTTATATGTTTACATGTTTACAATGTTTACATGTTTACATGTTTACAATGTTTACATGTTTGCATGTTTACAATGTTTACATGTTTACAATGTTTACAATGTTTACATGTTTACATGTTTACAATGTTTACATGTTTACATGTTTACATATTTACATGTTTACATATTTGCATGTTTACATGTTTACAATGTTTACATGTTTACATGTTTACAATGTTTACATGTTTACAATGTTTACATGTTTACATGTTTACAATGTTTACATGTTTACATATTTACTTGTTTACATGTTTACAATGTTTACATGTTTACATGTTTACAAAGTTTACATGTTTACATGTTTACAATGTTTACATGTTTACAATGTTTACATGTTTACATGTTTACAATGTTTACATGTTGACATGTTTACAATGTTTACATGTTTACAATGTTTACATGTTTACAATGTTTACATGTTTACATGTTTACATTGTTGTGTTTAGACTAAAGGGGAGGTGCCAGTTTAGACACCAGGGGGCAGTATATACAATTATTTATTATATATATATATATATATATGTATATATATATATATATATATATATATAAATATATATATATATATATATATATATATATATATATATATATATATATATATATATATATATATATATATAAATAATAACAAACAATACTACTAAACTAAGGAAATGGAGTGTGAACTAGAATACAAGAGTGTGTGGTGTAAAACTATGTGTGTAGTTAACTGAAGTGAGTGTTACCAACGTGTTGAACGAGATACGAGGAAGTCCATGGGGCAGGCAGGTGATCCGGGGCGAGAGAGAGGCGTCGGAATCCAGGGGCGAGCAAGAGGTCGAGGAACCAAGGAAGCAGTCAGAGTCCAGAGGGAGATCCAGGGGAAAATGAGACGCACAGGCTCACTTTCCAGGCGACGGAGGGTACTGCGGGGACACGGGAGAAGACAAGGGACAAATCAAGGCACGGAGAGGAAACACGAATATAGCATAAAGCTTGTTGCTTACGGTACACCTTGAGAAAGCTAAGTTCCCGCGCCGATCCTTGGGTCCACTGGTCCTTTATTGAGCCTGCCCTCATCAGACCCAGGAGTGTAGATTGCCGGTAAGTGAATGCAGCTGGTGGCTGCTGCAGGGCGGGGACGTTCATCTAGAACCCACACAGGGAGTTCCACTAAGAACCCTTTTGTTTGTCAAGGGTTTCATCTAGACGGTTCTCTGGATCAAAATAGTTCTTACTGGAACCCTTAGTGTTAGTGAGAACCCTTTTAAATCCAAATTATTCAGAAAAGGGGTTTTAAAGGGTTCTCTGGATCAAAATGGTTCTTACTGGAACCATTAGAGTTACCAAGAACCCTTGAAAAACCCTTTCTTTGGGAAAGGGTTTTTCAGAAGCAAATGGTTCCAGTTAGAACCTCGGCCCTTGTAGAAGAACCCTTTTAGAACCCTTATTTCTAAGAGTGTAGAACAGTCCGGATGGTTCTTTTCCTCTTTGGTCCGGGGGACATGACGGCCACAGTTTCCAAAAAACAATTTGAAATGTGGACTCGTCAGACCACAGAACACTTTCCCACTTTGCATCAGTCCATCTTAGATGAGCTCGGGCTCAGCGAAGCCGGCGGCGTTTCCGGGTGTTGTTGATAAATGGCTTTGGCTTTGCATAGTAGAGTTTTAACTCGCACTTACAGGTGTAGCGACAAACTGTAGTTACTGACAGTGGTTTTCTGAAGTGTTCCTGAGCCCATGTGGTGATATCCTTTACACACTGATGTGGCTTTTTGATGCAATACTGCCTGAGAGTGATTTCTCCATATTCTCTGAACCTTTTGATGATATCACGGAGCGTAGATGGTGAAATCCCTAAATTCCTTGTTGAGAAATAGTTGTTCTTAAACAATTTGCTCCGGCATTTGTTGACAAAGTGGTGACCCTCGCCCCCCGTCCTTGTTTGTGAATGACTGAGCATTTCATGGAAATACCCAATCATGGCACCCACCTGTTCCCAATTAGCCTGTTCACCTGTGGGATGTTCCAACTAAGTCTTTGATGAGCATTCTTCAACTTTCTCAGTCTTTTTTGCCACTTGTGCCAGCTTTTTTGAAACATGTTGCAGCCATCAAACTCATATTTGCAAAAAATAACAACGTTTTCCAGTTGGAAGGTTACATATCTTGTCTTTGCAGTCTATTCAATTGAATATAAGTTGAAAAGGATTTGTTGTATTCTCTTTTTATTGACCATTTACACAACGTGACAACTTCACTGCTTTTTTTGCTTTTTTGCTTTTTTTTTTGCTTTTTTTGCTTAATTTTATTTTTTTGCTTTTTTTTTTGTTGCTTTTTTTGCTTTTTTTTTTTTGCTTTTTTTGACCATTTACACAACGTGACAACTTCACTGCTTTTTTTTGCTTTTTTGCTCTTTTTTTTGCTTTTTTTGCTTTTTTTGCTTTTTTGCTTTTTTTTTTGCTTTTTTTGCTTTTTTTGCTTTTTTTGCTTTTTTTGACCATTTACACAACGTGACAACTTCACTGCTTTTTTTGCTTTTTTTGCTTTTTTTGCTTTTTTTTTGCTTTTTTTGACCATTTACACAACGTGACAACTTCACTGCTTTTTTTTGCTTTTTTGCTCTATTTTTTGCTTTTTTTGCTTTTTTTGCTTTTTTTGCTTTTTTTGCTTTTTTGCTCTATTTTTTGCTTTTTTTGCTTTTTTTGCTTTTTTTGCTTTTTTTGCTTTTTTTGCTTTTTTGCTTTTTTTTTTGCTTTTTTTGCTTTTTTTGCTTTTTTTGACCATTTACACAACGTGACAACTTCACTGCTTTTTTTGCTTTTTTTGCTTTTTTGCTTTTTTTTTTGCTTTTTTTGCTTTTTTTGCTTTTTTTGACCATTTACACAACGTGACAACTTGACTGCTTTTGTACAAAAAATACAACCTTCATAAAGGTCGGGAAAGAGACGTATTTGTTTGCAGTCAAAAAGCTCCCTGAGTATAGAAATGTCACAGTTTCATGAAAAGCAAGCAGGAAGAATGACATCAATCTATCAATGCTCTCATTCTACTCGCAAGTTGAATATTTCTCCTGTGAATGTTAATTCATGGCCACTCTGATGATAAAACACACAAAGCAGCCAAATGCTACACTAAAAGTATTTTTTTAATTAATGAGGTTTTTATTAATATGCAGAAGAAGAAGAAGAAGTCACACTCTTTAATGGAAAAAGCAAATAAAAATGAATGCAGCAGACAACTAGCTGACAAAGATGAGAGATAGGGCAGATAAGACAAGGCAACAACTAAACTCAATGAACCTAAACCAAAAACTCCAAACCCTCTGACAGCAGTCAGGTGCTACCTGCACATTGTAAACATGTAAACATGTAAACATTGTAAACATGTAAACATGTAAACATTGTAAACATGTAAACATTGTAAACATGTAAACATTGTAAACATGTATGTTACGGCTCAGGCTCCTGCCAACGCCGCTCATCCGTCTGTGCGCACCTCGGGACACGCCCACGGGTGCGCACATCCAGGGAGTTTAGTTGTTGCCTTGTCTTATCTGCCCTATCTCTCATCTTTGTCAGCTAGTTGTCTGCTGCATTCATTTTTATTTGCTTTTTCCACTAAAGAGTGTGACTTCTTCTTCTTCTTCTGCATATTGATAAAAACCTCATTAATTAAAAAAACACTTTTAATGTAGCATTTGGCTGCTTTGTGTGTTTTATCATCAGAGTGGCCATGAATCAACATTCAGAGGAGAAATATTCAACTTGCGAGTAGAATGAGAGCATTGATAGATTGATGTCATTCTTCCTGCTTGCTTTTCATGAAACTGTGACATTTCTATACTCAGGGAGCTTTTTGACTGCAAACAAATACGTCTCCTTCCCGACCTTTATGAAGGTTGTGTTTTTTGTACAAAAGCAGTCAAGTTGTCACGTTGTGTAAATGGTCAAAAAAAGCAAAAAAAGCAAAAAAAAGCAAAAAAAAAAGCAAAAAAGCAAAAAAGCAAAAAAAGCAAAAAAAAGCAGTGAAGTTGTCACGTTGTGTAAATGGTCAAAAAAAGCAAAAAAAGCAAAAAAAGCAAAAAAAGCAACAAAAAAAGCAAAAAAGCAAAAAAAGCAAAAAAAGCAGTGAAGTTGTCACGTTGTGTAAATGGTCAAAAAAAGCAAAAAAAGCAAAAAAAGCAAAAAAAGCAAAAAAAAAAAGCAAAAAAGCAAAAAAAGCAAAAAAAGCAAAAAAAAGAGCAAAAAAGCAAAAAAAAGCAGTGAAGTTGTCACGTTGTGTAAATGGTCAAAAAAAGCAAAAAAAAAAAGCAAAAAAAGCAAAAAAAAAAAAAAAAAAGCAAAAAAATAAAATTAAGCAAAAAAAGCAACAAAAAAAAGCAAAAAAGCAAAAAGAGCAGTGAAGTTGTCACGTTGTGTAAATGGTCAAAAAAAGCAAAAAAAGCAAAAAAAGCAAAAAAAAAAGCAAAAAAGCAAAAAAGTAAAAAAAGCAAAAAAAGCAGTGAAGTTGTCACGTTGTGTAAATGGTCAAAAAAAGCAAAAAAAGCAAAAAAAGCAACAAAAAAAGCAAAAAAGCAAAAAAAGCAAAAAAAGCAGTGAAGTTGTCACGTTGTGTAAATGGTCAAACAAAGCAAAAAAAGCAAAAAAAGCAAAAAAAGCAAAAAAAAAAGCAAAAAAGCAAAAAAAGCAAAAAAAGCAAAAAAAAGAGCAAAAAAGCAAAAAAAAGCAGTGAAGTTGTCACGTGGTGTAAATGGTCAAAAAAAGCAAAAAAAAAAAAAAAGCAAAAAAAGCAAAAAAAAAAAAAAAAAAGCAAAAAAATAAAATTAAGCAAAAAAAGCAACAAAAAAAAGCAAAAAAGCAAAAAAAGCAGTGAAGTTGTCACGTTGTGTAAATGGTCAAAAAAAGCAAAAAAAGCAAAAAAAGCAAAAAAGTTAAAAAAGCAAAAAAAGCAGTGAAGTTGTCACGTTGTGTAAATGGTCAAAAAAAGCAAAAAAAGCAAAAAAAGCAAAAAAAGCAAAAAAAAAGCAAAAAAGCAAAAAAAGCAAAAAAAGCAAAAAAAAGAGCAAAAAAGCAAAAAAAAGCAGTGAAGTTGTCACGTTGTGTAAATGGTCAAAAAAAGCAAAAAAAAAAGCAAAAAAAGCAACAACAAAAAAAAGGAAAAAAATAAAATTAAGCAAAAAAAGCAAAAAGCAAAAAAGCAAAAAAAGCAGTGAAGTTGTCACGTTGTGTAAATGGTCAAAAAAAGAGAATACAACAAATCCTTTTCAACTTATATTCAATTGAATAGACTGCAAAGACAAGATATTTAACCTTCCAACTGGAAAACGTTGTTATTTTTTGCAAATATTAGCTCATTTGGAGTTTGATGCCTGCAACATGTTTCAAAAAAAGCTGGCACAAGCGGCAAAAAAGACTGAGAAAGTTGAAGAATGCTCATCAAAGACTTATTTGGAACATCCCACAGGTGAACAGGCTAATTGGGAACAGGTGGGTGCCATGATTGGGTATTTCCATGAAATGCTCAGTCGTTCACAAACAAGGACGGGGGGCGAGGGTCACCACTTTGTCAACAAATGCCTGAGCAAATTGTTTAAGAACAACTATTTCTCAACAAGGAATTTAGGGATTTCACCATCTGCGCTCCGTTATATCATCAAAAGGTTCAGAGAATATGGAGAAATCACTCTCAGGCGGTATTGCATCAAAAAGCCACATCAGTGTGTAAAGGATATCACCACATGGGCTCAGGAACACTTCAGAAAACCACTGTCAGTAACTACAGTTTGTCGCCACATCTGTAAGTGCGAGCTAAAACTCTACTATGCAAAGCCAAAGCCATTTATCAACAACACCCGGAAACGCCGCCGGCTTCGCTGAGCCTGAGCTCATCTAAGATGGACTGATGCAAAGTGGAAAAGTGTTCTGTGGTCTGACGAGTCAACATTGTTTTTTGGAAACTGTGGCCGTTATGTCCTCCGGACCAAAGAGGAAAAGAACCATCCGTACTGTTCTACACTCTTAGAAATAAGGGTTCTAAAAGGGTTCTCCTACAAGGGCTGAGGTTCTAACTGGAACCATTTGCTTCTGAAAAACCCTTTCCCAAAGAAAGGGTTTTTCAAGGGTTCTTGGTAACGCTAATGGTTCCAGTAAGAACCATTTTGATCCAGAGAACCCTTTAAAACCCTTTTTCTGAATAATTGGTTTTAAAAGGGTTCTCACTAACACTAAGGGTTCCAGTAAGAACTATTTTGATCCAGAGAACCGTTTTTGGAAGAAAGAGTTCTTCAGGGATTGTTGAAAGCATGGGTAAGATCCTGTGTCACCAGGGACATACTTCCTGATAACATTTGCCAATAATGGTGCCTATCTTTAAATAAATGTTTTTCTCATTCAAATGTTTGTTCAATGTCAACATGATAAATGACCACAATATAATATGAACTAAACTGATCTGTAGAATACAATATGGTTCTTTATAGAACCCTCAGAAGACAAGACGGTTATCGGTGAAAACCTTTGAAAAGGGATGTTTTTAGAACCCCCTGTGTCAGGTCTAGATGAAACCCTTGAAACATGAAAGAGTTATTTGTGGAACTCCCTGTGTGGGTTCTAGATGAAACCCTTGAAATACGAAAGGGTTCTTAGTGGAACTCCCTGCGTGGGTTCTAGATGAAAGTCTTGAAATACAAAAGGGTTCTTAGTGGAACTCCCTGTGTGGGTTCTAGATGAAACCCTTGACAAATGAAAGGGTTCTTAGTGGAACTCCCTGCATGGGTTCTAGATGAAACCCTTGACAAATGAAAGGGTTCTTAGTGGAACTCCCTGCATGGGTTCTAGATGAAACCCTTGACAAACAAAAGGGTTCTTAGTGGAACTCCCTGTGTGGGTTCTAGATGAAACCCTTGAAATACGAAAGGGTTCTTAGTGGAACTCCCTGCATGGGTTCTAGATGAAACCCTTGACAAACGAAAGGGTTCTTAGTGGAACTCCCTGTGTGGGTTCTAGATGAAAGCCTTGAAATACGAAAGGGTTCTTAGTGGAACTCCCTGCGTGGGTTCTAGATGAAAGTCTTGAAATACAAAAGGGTTCTTAGTGGAACTCCCTGTGTGGGTTCTAGATGAAACCCTTGAAATACGAAAGGGTTCTTAGTGGAACTCCCTGCATGGGTTCTAGATGAAACCCTTGACAAATGAAAGGGTTCTTAGTGGAACTCCCTGTGTGGGTTCTAGATGAAACCCTTGAAATACGAAAGGGTTCTTAGTGGAACTCCCTGTGTGGGTTCTAGATGAAACCCTTGAAATACGAAAGGGTTCTTAGTGGAACTCCCTGCATGGGTACTAGATGAAACCCTTGACAAATGAAAGGGTTCTTAGTGGAACTCCCTGCATGGGTTCTAGATGAAACCCTTGAAATACGAAAGGGTTCTTAGTGGAACTCCCTGTGTGGGTTCTAGATGAAACCCTTGAAATACGAAAGGGTTCTTAGTGGAACTCCCTGCGTGGGTTCTAGATGAAAGTCTTGAAATACAAAAGGGTTCTTAGTGGAACTCCCTGTGTGGGTTCTAGATGAAACCCTTGAAATACGAAAGGGTTCTTAGTGGAACTCCCTGCATGGGTTCTAGATGAAACCCTTGACAAACGAAAGGGTTCTTAGTGGAACTCTCTGTGTGGGTTCTAGATGAAACCTTTGAAAAACGAAAGGGTTCTTAGTGGAACTCCCTGCATGGGTTCTAGATGAAACCCTTGACAAACGAAAGGGTTCTTAGTGGAACTCCCTGTGTGGGTTCTAGATGAAACCCTTGAAATACGAAAGGGTTCTTAGTGGAACTCCCTGCGTGGGTTGTAGATGAAAGTCTTGAAATACAAAAGGGTTCTTAGTGGAACTCCCTGTGTGGGTTCTAGATGAAACCCTTGAAATACGAAAGGGTTCTTAGTGGAACTCCCTGCATGGGTTCTAGATGAAACCTTTGACAAATGAAAGGGTTCTTAGTGGAACTCCCTGTGTGGGTTCTAGATGAAACCCTTGAAATACGAAAGGGTTCTTAGTGGAACTCCCTGCATGGGTTCTAGATGAAAGTCTTGAAATATAAAAGGGTTCTTAGTGGAACTCCCTGTGTGGGTTCTAGATAAAACCCTTGAAATATGAAAGGGTTCTTAGTGGAACTCCCTGCATGGGTTCTAGATGAAACCCTTGAAACATGAAAGAGTTCTTTGTGGAACTCCCTATGTGGGTTCTAGATGAAACCTTTGAAACATGAAAGGGTTCTTAGTGGAACTCCCTGCATGGGTTCTAGATGAAACCCTTGACAAATGAAAGGGTTCTTAGTGGAACTCCCTGCGTGGGTTCTAGATGAAACCCTTGAAATACGAAAGGGTTCTTAGTGGAACTCCCTGCATGGGTTCTAGATGAAAGTCTTGAAATACAAAAGGGTTCTTAGTGGAACTCCCTGTGTGGGTTCTAGATGAAACCCTTGAAATACGAAAGGGTTCTTAGTGGAACTCCCTGTGTGGGTTTTAGATGAAACCCTTGAAACATGAAAGGGTTCTTAGTGGAACTCCCTGTGTGGGTTCTTTGTAGAACCTCTCATGGGGGGTTCTGGGTCGAACCTTACACACACAGTTCTAGGTAAAGGGTTCCAGGTGGAACCTTTATAAAAAAGTTCTACCTGGAGCCAAAAAGGGTTCTCCTATGAGGACGAGCCGAAGAACCTTATATGGTTCTACTTAGCACTTTTATTTCTAAGAGTGTAGGGTGAAAGTGTAAAAGGCAGCATGTGTGATGGTATGGGGGTGTATTAGTGGCCAAGACATGGGTAACTTACACATCTGTGAAGGCACCATTAATGCTGAAAGGTACATACAGCTTTTGGAGCAACATATGTTGCCATCCGAGCAACGTTATCATGGACGCCCCTGCTTATTTCAGCAAGACAATGCCAAGCCACGTGTTACATCAACGTGGCTTCATAGTAAAAGAGTGCGGGTACTAGACTGGCCTGCTTGTAGTCCCATTAAAAATGTGTGGTGCAGTATGAAGCCTAAAATAGCACAACGGAGTCCCCCGGACTGTTGAACAACTTAAGCTGTACATCAAGCAAGAATGGGAAAGAATTCCACTTCAAAAATGTGTCTCCTCAGTTCCCAAACCTTTACTGAGTGTTGTTAAAAGGAAAGGCCATGTAACACACATGGTAAAAATGCCTTTTTTTGCAATGTGTTGCTGCCATTCAATTCTAACTTCATGATTATTTGCAAAAAAATAACAGTTTCTGTCAAGACTTGGTCCTGGGCGTTTGCTTTTCCGGGATACAACGGAAAGTTGTCTCGGGCGAGACGGGAATTTAAGTACATGATTTATTTAATTTTACCAAACAAAAAGTACAAACGAAAAGCGCGCACAGTGGCGGAGAAACAACTTGGCTATGAAAACAAATACTTGCACAAAGGCAGAAACTATGAACAACAAAAAAACACTAACTGTGGCATTAATAAACAAAAACTTACTTGGCATGGACTAAAAGGAGCAGCATGAACGATGGACATGAAAAGGAATGTACAGAGCATAAATGTGGGATGTCGCCAGAACGACAAACTGAAAACAATGAACTTAAATACTATAGACATGATTAGTGAAAGCAGGTGCGTGACTCAAAACGTGAAACAGGTGCGTGACGTGACAGGTGGAAACTAATGGTTGCTATGGTGACAAAACAAAACAAGTGCACAAAAAGTCCAAAAACAAAACCGAACATGACTAAAACAAAACATCGTCCTGTGCTCCTTGTTTGCGGTAAGCTAATCACGTTGGTTTGTTTTCATGTTCCTGAATCCTGTGCTAAGTGTTAGCCTTAGCTTCCCGTGCGTTCGGCACGCTTTTCTTTTTGCTTGTTTTCTGTTTATTGTGTAAATAAATCACCTCATAACCTTCACGTTTTTGTCCGGAGTGTCCGTGTTGCACTGAAGGAACGATCCCGCACCAATATGCGACCACCACGTGACAGATCATGACAGAACCCCCTCCTCCTCAAGGACAGATCCTAGATGTCCATATAGAAAACACACAAAAACAAGCAGGGTCAAAAGTCACGGGAGGGCGGAGGGAGGACTTGGTGGAGTGAACAGAAAGGCAGGCTTAAATAGTGTCAGTGATGAAAAACAGGTGCGCGTCGAGCACACAAGCGGCAGGTGAAAATAATAAGTAACCATGGTGACGAAACAAACTCACAGGTGCACAAGCAATAACTAAAGGAGTCCAAAACTAACCAAACATAACTAAACAAAACATGATCCGACCACGGATCATGACAAAAAGTAGGTAAATAAAAGGTAATGAGAAGGTAAATAAAAAGTAAAAGAAAGTAAATAAACAGTAAAATAAGCTCAATGAAATAATTCAGAATGCATCGCATTTTTTCTTTGGCCTCTTTGGACTGACATGAAGATACACAATGAAAAGGATTGTTGTTTACACTCAGTCAATTCTGAGTGTCGAAAGCTGTCAAAAGTATCGATACCAACATGTAAAAAAATACATCCATAGGGATGGGTATCATTCACATTCAAACCAGTACCTGGCAGGCCTCCAATTTGAACTTTTTAAGGTCAAGGCAAGTGTAAGGAACATATTTTATGGTAACCAAAGCAAACATGATTTTCTTTCAAGGCAGGGCATGCATGTATACTTCAACCTTCAGCCAACCTTCAGACCTTCGGATTCAGGAGAGGGGGGCGGGGGGCATACCCCTTCCCCTTCGAGCTTTTCTGGATGAAATGAAATTATTTTTTATTTTTTCCAATCATTTTGGAACTTGCAAGCGTATTTCTTCTTCTTACTCGTCGTCGCCGTGTCTCTTCTTCGTTCTTCTGCTTCGTCTCCTTCTTGTCCATCCATCCATCCATCCATCCATCTTCTTCCGCTTATCCAAGGTCGGGTCGCTGGGGCAGCAGCTTAAGCAAGGAAGTCCAGACTTCCCTCTCCCCAGCCACTTCGTCCAGCTCTTCCTGTGGGACCCCGAGGCATTCCCAGGCCAGCCGGGAGACATAGTCTTCCCAACGTGTCCTGGGTCTTCCCCGCGGCCTCCTACCGGTCGGACATGCCCTAAACACCTCCCTAGGGAGGCGTTCGGGTGGCATCCTGACCAGATGCCCAAACCACCTCATCTGGCTCCTCTCGATGTGGAGGAGCAGCGGCTTTACTTTGAGCTCCCCCCGGATGACAGAGCTTCTCACCCTATCTCTAAGGGAGAGACCCGCCACCCGGCGGAGGAAACTCATTTGGGCCGCTTGTACCCGTGATCTTGTCCTTTCGGTCATAACCCAAAGCTCATGACCATAGGTGAGGATGGGAACGTAGATCGACCGGTAAATTGAGAGCTTTGCCTTTCGACTCAGCTCCTTCTTCACCACAACGGATCGATACAGCGTCCGCATTACTGAAGACGCCGCACCGATCCGCCTGTCGATCTCACGATCCACTCTTCCATCACTCGTGAACAAGACTCCGAGGTACTTGAACTCCTCCACTTGGGGCAAGATCTCCTCCCCAACCCGGAGATGGCACTCCACCCTTTTCCGGGCGAGAACCATGGACTCGGACTTGGAGGTGCTGATTCTCATCCCAGTCGCTTCACACTCGGCTGCGAACCGATCCAGTGAGAGCTGAAGATCCTGGCCAGATGAAGCCATCAGGACCACATCATCTGCAAAAAGCAGAGACCTAATCCTGCAGCCACCAAACCGGATCCCCTCAACGCCTTGACTGCGCCTAGAAATTCTGTCCATAAAAGTTATGAACAGAATCGGTGACAAAGGGCAGCCTTGGCGGAGTCCAACCCTCACTGGAAACGTGTCCGACTTACTGCCGGCAATGCGGACCAAGCTCTGGCACTGATCATACAGGGAGCGGACCGCCACAATCAGACAGTCCGATACCCCATAATCTCTGAGCACTCCCCACAGGACTTCCCGAGGGACACGGTCGAATGCCTTCTCCAAGTCCACAAAACACATGTAGACTGGTTGGGCAAACTCCCATGCACCCTCAAGGACCCTGCCCAGAGTATAGAGCTGGTCCACAGTTCCACGACCAGGACGAAAACCACACTGTTCCTCCTGAATCCGAGGTTCGACTATCCGGCGTAGCCTCCTCTCCAGTACACCTGAATAGACCTTACCGGGAAGGCTGAGGAGTGTGATCCCACGATAGTTAGAACACACCCTCCGGTTCCCCTTCTTAAAGAGAGGAACCACCACCCCGGTCTGCCAATCCAGAGGTACCGCCCCCGATGTCCACGCAATGCTGCAGAGTCTTCTGCAAGTCCTTCTTGTGTATTTGTGCATTGAGCTCCAAAAGCCGTAGATGTATATTGTAGCGTCCCAGGAAGAGTTAGTGCTGCAAGGGGTTCTGGGTATTTGTCCTGTTGTGTTTATGTTGTGTTACGGCGCGGATGTTCTCCCCAAATGTGTTTGTCATTCTTGTTTGGTGTGGTTTCACAGTGTGGCGCATATTTGTAACAGTGTTAAACTTGTTTATACGGCCACCCTCAGTGTGACCTGTATGGCTGTTGACCAAGTATGCATTGCATTCACTCGTGTGTGTGAAAAGCCGTAGATATTACGTGACTGGGCCGGCACGCAAAGGCAGTGCCTTTAAGGTCTCCCTACGTCCTACCTTTTACTTTTTGAAACCGATATTGATTATTTCCGATATTACATTTTAAAGCATTTATCTGCCGATATTATCGGACATCTCTAGTGTCGGAGGCAGATATTTACATATATCCGAATTTAAGTGTTACTTCTTTTATTTTCATAATCATATTACAAAACAGCTAGTGTTTTTCTTCCAATTGTGGTCTTTTGGTTGTCTGCAAAAAACGGTAGGCTTAACCTTGAGTGAGGAATGTGAGAAAGAGAGATAATGGGCATGTGTTTTGGCTGGAGGGAACGTGACTGCCAGGGTGGGAGGAAGAGAGACTTAAGAGGGGAGAGGGTTTTTCGGGAGGGGCAGACCATCTTGAATGTTCTATGCTGGACTGGTCTCAATGTATATATGCAAAGCTTTGCAAATATATTACAAAATACCTATTCTGTCTCTGGTGGTTTTTCAACTCAGCTTTTAAGTGTCGTAAAGAGCTCGGGAGCGACTTGTGACTTGAATTCCCTGGGAGGAACAACTGGTCCAAAACGCAACACTAGTTATAAATAATTATCATATTACAAAACAGCTAGTGTTTTTCTTCCAATTGTGGTCTTTGGGTTGTCTGCAAAACTGTGTGCTTAACCTTGAGTGAGGAATGTAAGAAAGAGAGATAATGGGCATGTGTTTTGGCTGGAGGGAACATGACTGCCAGGGTGGGAGGAAGAGAGACTTAAGAGGGGAGAGGGTTTTTCGGGGGGGGGGGGGGGCAGACCATCTTGGCGGCGTGATTGAATGTTCTATGCTGGACTGGTCTCAATGTATATATGCAAAGCTTTGCAAATATATTACAAAATACCTATTCTGTCTCTGGTGGTTTTTCTACTCAGCTTTAAGTGTCGTAAAGAGCTCGGGAGCGACTTGTGACTTGAATTCCCTGGGAGGAACAACTGGTCCAAAACGCAACACTAGTTATAAATAATTATCATATTACAAAACAGCTAGTGTTTTTCTTCCAATTGTGGTCTTTTGGTTGTCTGCAAAACTGTGTGCTTAACCTTGAGTGAGGAATGTAAGAAAGAGAGATAATGGGCATGTGTTTTGGCTGGAGGGACATGACTGCCAGGGTGGGAGGAAGAGAGACTTAAGAGGGGAGAGGGTTTTTCGGGGGGGGGGCAGACCATCTTGGCGGCGCGATTGAATGTTCTATGCTGGACTGGTCTCAATGTATATATGCAAAGCTTTGCAAATATATTACAAAATACCTATTCTGTCTCTGGTGGTTTTTCTACTCAGCTTTTAAGTGTCGTAAAGAGCTCGGGAGCGACTTGTGACTTGAATTCCCTGGGAGGAACAACTGGTCCAAAACGCAACACTAGTTATAAATAATTATCATATTACAAAACAGCTAGTGTTTTTCTTCCAATTGTGGTCTTTTGGTTGTCTGCAAAACTGTGTGCTTAACCTTGAGTGAGGAATGTAAGAAAGAGAGATAATGGGCATGTGTTTTGGCTGGAGGGACATGACTGTCAGGGTGGGAGGAAGAGAGACTTAAGAGGGGAGAGGGTTTTTCGGGGGGGGGGGGCAGACCATCTTGGCGGAGCGATTGAATGTTCTATGCTGGACTGGTCTCAATGTGTATATGCAAAGCTTTGCAAATATATTACAAAATACCTATTCTGTCTCTGGTGGTTTTTCTACTCAGCTTTAAGTGTCGTAAAGAGCTCGGGAGCGACTTGTGACTTGAATTCCCTGGGAGGAACAACTGGTCCAAAACGCAACACTAGTTATAAATAATTATCATATTACAAAACAGCTAGTGTTTTTCTTCCAATTGTGGTCTTTTGGTTGTCTGCAAAACTGTGTGCTTAACCTTGAGTGAGGAATGTAAGAAAGAGAGATAATGGACATGTGTTTTGGCTGGAGGGACATGACTGCCAGGGTGGGAGGAAGAGAGACTTAAGAGGGGAGAGGGTTTTTCGGGAGGGGCAGACCATCTTGAATGTTCTATGCTGGACTGGTCTCAATGTATATATGCAAAGCTTTGCAATTATATTACAAAATACCTATTCTGTCTCTGGTGGTTTTTCTACTCAGCTTTAAGTGTCGTAAAGAGCTCGGGAGCGACTTGTGACTTGAATTCCCTGGGAGGAACAACTGGTCCAAAACGCAACACTAGTTATAAATAATTATCATATTACAAAACAGCTAGTGTTTTTCTTCCAATTGTGGTCTTTTGGTTGTCTGCAAAACTGTGTACTTAACCTTGAGTGAGGAATGTAAGAAAGAGAGATAATGGACATGTGTTTTGGCTGGAGGGACATGACTGCTAGGGTTTTTCGGGGGGGGCAGACCATCTTGGCGGCGCGATTGAATGTTCTATGCTGGACTGGTCTCAATGTATATATGCAAAGCTTTGCAAATATATTACAAAATACCTATTCTGTCTCTGGTGGTTTTTCTACTCAGCTTTTAAGTGTCGTAAAGAGCTCGGGAGCGACTTGTGACTTGAATTCCCTGGGAGGAACAACTGGTCCAAAACGCAACACTAGTTATAAATAATTAACATATTACAAAACAGCTAGTGTTTTTCTTCCAATTGTGGTTTTTTGGTTGTCTGCAAAACTGTGTGCTTAACCTTGAGTGAGGAATGTAAGAAAGACAGATAATGGGCATGTGTTTTGGCTGGAGGGACATGACTGCCAGGGTGGGAGGAAGAGAGACTTAAGAGGGGAGAGGGTTTTTCGGGAGGAGCAGACCATCTTGAATGTTCTATACTGGACTGGTCTCAATGTATATATGCAAAGCTTTGCAAATATATTACAAAATACCTATTCTGTCTCTGGTGGTTTTTCTACTCAGCTTTAAGTGTCGTAAAGAGCTCGGGAGCGACTTGTGACTTGAATTCCCTGGGAGGAACAACTGGTCCAAAACGCAACACTAGTTATAAATAATTATCATATTACAAAACAGCTAGTGTTTTTCTTCCAATTGTGGTCTTTTGGTTGTCTGCAAAACTGTGTGCTTAACCTTGAGTGAGGAATGTAAGAAAGAGAGATAATGGGCATGTGTTTTGGCTGGAGGGACATGACTGCCAGGGTGGGAGGAAGAGAGACTTAAGAGGGGAGAGGGTTTTTCGGGGGGGGGGCAGACCATCTTGAATGTTCTATGCTGGACTGGTCTCAATGTATATATGCAAAGCTTTGCAAATATATTACAAAATACCTATTCTGTCTCTGGTGGTTTTTCTACTCAGCTTTAAGTGTGGTAAAGAGCTCGGGAGCGACTTGTGACTTGAATTCCCTGGGAGGAACAACTGGTCCAAAACGCAACACTAGTTATAAATAATTATCATATTACAAAACAGCTAGTGTTTTTCTTCCAATTGTGGTCTTTTGGTTGTCTGCAAAACTGTGTGCTTAACCTTGAGTGAGGAATGTAAGAAAGAGAGATAATGGGCATGTGTTTTGGCTGGAGGGACAAGACTGCGAGGGTGGGAGGAAGAGAGACTTAAGAGGGGAGAGGGTTTTTCGGGGGGGAGCAGACCATCTTGGCGGCGCGATTGAATGTTCTATGCTGGACTGGTCTCAATGTATATATGCAAAGCTTTGCAAATATATTACAAAATACCTATTCTGTCTCTGGTGGTTTTTCTACTCAGCTTTAAGTGTCGTAAAGAGCTCGGGAGCGACTTGTGACTTGAATTCCCTGGGAGGAACAACTGGTCCAAAACGCAACACTAGTTATAAATAATTATTTTAACAAAAAACATACAGCGTTTATGCCTTAAAAAACTGTAATGGCACAAACTACAAAGGAATGGGACCAGTCGGGGGAGATTTGGACAATGTGGGGGTCAACTTCTTTTACAGGTGTATCATAAAACGTTGTTAACTTAAAACATATAATAGTTCAACCAAATTAGGACAAGTTTTTTTTATTTTAGAATAACTTAAAACCCGTACTGGCAAAGGGAGTGTGAGAGTATAAATGCATGGCTGCCATAAATCATGTCTCTGCACACTTCACTCACTTCCTCCTCTTAAGGAAACGCGGGACTTGTTTACTTTGTAGTCCCGAGTGAGACATTTCCATTTGATTGAACGCGTCCAATCTGCACTTTTCTTTGACAAGTCATCTTTAAGACGTGCAGGTGATGTGTGCATGTTTTATTTATGTACAAATACACACAATACTGCATGTGCCTTTGAAGGGATGGACTGCTTTAAGAATGTGTGTGTTACTCCGATCATTTTGATGTATCTTATTCACATTAATGGACAGTTGGCACGTAAATATGTGAGCTTTCATAAACAATAGAAATTAATTATTGCAGAGGTGTCAAAGTCGTTTTCACTGAGGGCCACATTGTGGTTATGTTTGGCCCCAGAGAGCCTTTAACAGTGAATACTATTATTACACCATTTCCTTATGCATTTTATTAGTACATTTTTGGAAAATAGTCTGTGGTGGGCTCTCCTATTTCTGGGGCTGAGGTTGCTGAGGTAGATAAAAAGCTCCTCGGTGGCAAGGCCCTGGGGGTAGATGAGATCCGCCCGGAGTTCCTTAAGGCTCTGGATGCTGTGGGCCTGTCTTGGTTGACAAGGCTCTGCAGCATCGCGTGGACATCGGGGGCGGTACCTCTGGATTGGCAGACCGGGGTGGTGGTTCCTCTCTTTAAGAAGGGGAACCGGAGGGTGTGTTCCAACTATCGTGGGATCACACTCCTCAGCCTTCCCGGTAAGGTCTATTCAGGTGTACTGGAGAGGAGGCTACGCCGGATAGTCGAACCTCGGATTCAGGAGGAACAGTGTGGTTTTCGTCCTGGTCGTGGAACTGTGGACCAGCTCTATACTCTCGGCAGGGTCCTTGAGGGTGCATGGGAGTTTGCCCAACCAGTCTACATGTGCTTTGTGGACTTGGAGAAGGCATTCGACCGTGTCCCTCGGGAAGTCCTGTGGGGAGTGCTCAGAGAGTATGGGGTTTCGGACTGTCTGATTGTGGCGGTCCGCTCCCTGTATGCTCAGTGCCAGAGCTTGGTCCGCATTGCCGGCAGTAAGTCGGACATGTTTCCAGTGAGGGTTGGACTCCGCCAAGGCTGCCCTTTGTCACCAATTCTGTTCATAACTTTTATGGACAGAATTTCTAGGCGCAGTCAAGGCGTTGAGGGGATCTGGTTTGGTGGCTGCAGGATTAGGTCTCTGCTTTTTGCAGATGATGTGGTCCTGATGGCTTCATCTGGCCAGGATCTTCAGCTCTCACTGGATCGGTTCGCAGTCGAGTGTGAAGCGACTGGGATGAGAATCAGCACCTCCAAGTCCGAGTCCATGGTTCTCGCCCGGAAAAGGGTGGAGTGCCATCTCCGGGTTGGGGAGGAGATCTTGCCCCAAGTGGAGGAGTTCAAGTACCTCGGAGTCTTGTTCACGAGTGAGGGAAGAGTGGATCGTGAGATCGACAGGCGGATCGGTGCGGCGTCTTCAGTAATGCGGACGCTGTATCGATCCGTTGTGGTGAAGAAGGAGCTGAGCCGGAAGGCAAAGCTCTCAATTTACCGGTCGATCTACGTTCCCATCCTCACCTATGGTCATGAGCTTTGGGTTATGACCGAAAGGACAAGATCACGGGTACAAGCGGCAGAAATGAGTTTCCTCCGCCGGGTGGCGGGGCTCTCCCTTAGAGATAGGGTGAGAAGCTCTGTCATCTGGGGGGAGCTCATAGTAAAGCCGCTGCTCCTCCACATGGAGAGGAGCCAGATGAGGTGGTTCGGGCATCTGGTCAAGATGCCACCCGAACGCCTCCCTAGGGAGGTGTTTAGGGCACGTCCGACTGGTAGGAGGCCGCGGGGAAGACCCAGGACACGTTGGGAAGACTTTGTCTCCCGGCTGGCCTGGGAACGCCTCGGGATCCCCCGGGAGGAGCTGGACGAAGTGGCTGGGGAGAGGGAAGTCTGGGCTTCCCTGCTTAGGCTGCTGCCCCCGCGACCCGACCTCGGATAAGCGGAAGAAGATGGAGGGATGGATGGATTTTTTGAAAACTAAAATGTAAAAAAAAAAAAAGGTATGCTGCAATAATTTCACCTCAAAATGTAGTGTAAATTACTGTAAATGGAAATAAAGTACTGCGGTTTTAATAGTAAAAAAAAAAAAAGGCAGCTCAGTTACCGGAAGATGTCAGATTCAAACACTGATGACATCTATTAAACAAGACACGAGGCAAAGAATTGAACAGAGACAAAATTCAATTTGGACTCAATATTGAGGAGAGTCGTCTGTACACTGTACCCTTGCACAGTATCTCAGCACGCTCTGGCAAAAGATTACACGCCTCCTTCTTTTATTTTGGAGCCTCCCAGACCACATGGCCACCGCTGTTTCCAAAGGACGCAAAAAGTTCACAGAAAAGGTCGTAAACAATTCACAGAAAAGGTCAGTTCAAAAAGAGGTCCATAAAATATCTCAAAAAGAGTTTGTAAAATACTTCAAATAGAGTTCCATAAAATACTTCAAAAAGAGTTTGTCTGGAAATTGGGCAGATCCTGTCTTCTCTCCGCTTTGAAGTCCTTGGGTTAGAACCCTATCTTTCTGTTGATTACCATACATGCTCCCCCCCCCCCCCACACACACACACACACCCACCCCACCCCTATACAGTGGAGTTTTACAAGCCTTACTCTTGGTAGGTTTCAAAGACAGCTTTTGTCTTCTCACCAGAACCTCAATGTAACACAAAGTTTTTGTGATAATTTGGAAATAATTATTCTAACAAGAATTTTACTCTAAAATTTATATTTGTTTTTTTTACTGTAAATAAAAAAAACTGCAATTTAAGGTAAAATTGCCAGTTTTTTTGAGTTTTTTTTTTTTTACAGCAAATCAAAAACTGTAGATTTTTCAGTGTATTACTGTAAATGCCAAAATGGCACCACAGTTTATTACATTAAAAAAAATGTCTTTTTTTGTTTTTTTCCATTTAGAGAAAAATTCTGTAAAAAACACAATTACAATTTTATCATGAAATCTATTGCTACTTTTACATTGCACAATTTGTTGGATAATCATTATTATTAGTATGTATTTCTATTTAAAAAAATAGTTTGAATGTCTGATAATATATTTGTGCATAATTAGACAATATTTAAGTTAACATAATTTGTGATTACGTGGAGTACATTTTTTTTTTCTCCCAAAATTGAAAGAAAGAATACATTTAATAAGAAAAGTTACAGTACTTTATTGATAAATATTATTTCCAGGCTTTCGAGGGCCAAATAAAATGAAGTGGCAGTCCACATCTGGCCCCCGGGCCTTGAGTTTTACACCTGTGGATTATTGGGATACAGTCGTCTGCTTTTATCACGGAAAATGTGTTCTAACCCTAACCCTAACCCCAACCCTAACCCTAACCCTAACCCTCACCCCTAACCCTAACCCTAACCCTAACCCCAACCCTAACCCTAACCCTAACCCTCACCCCTAACCCTAACCCTAACCCTAACCCTAACCCCTAACCCCGGGCCTTGAGTTTTACACCTGTGGATTATTGGGATACAGTCGTCTTCTTTTATCACGGAAAATGTGTTCTGACCCTAACCCTAACCCTAACCCCAACCCTAACCCTAACCCTAACCCTCACCCCTAACCCTTACCCTAACCCTAACCCTAACCCCGGGCCTTGAGTTTTACACCTGTGGATTATTGGGATACAGTCGTCTTCTTTTATCACGGAAAATGTGTTCTAACCCTAACCCTAACCCTAACCCCAACCCTAACCCTAACCCTAACCCTCACCCCTAACCCTAACCCTAACCCTAACCCCGGGCCTTGAGTTTTACACCTGTGGATTATTGGGATACAGTCGTCTTCTTTTCTCATGGAAAATGTGTTCTGACCCTAACCCTAACCCTAACCCCAACCCTCACCCTAACCCTAACCCTAACCCTCACCCTAACCCTAACCCTAACCCCAACCCTAACCCTAACCCCTAACCCTAAACCTAACCCTAACCCTAACCCTACGCCTGTGGATTATTGGGATACAGTCATCTTCTTTTATCACGGAAAATGTGTTCCAACCCTAACCCTAACCCTAATCCCAACCCTACCGGAGACGGTAATGAAGGTACATGATTTATTTTAATATATCAAAAAAAGTACAAACGAAAAGCGCGCACAGTGGCGGAGAATAAACTATGAAAACCAAAAAGACTATAAACATGGAACAAAAACTTACTTGGCTTGGACAAAAATAGTAGCATGAAGGGTGGACATGGAAAGAAGTGTCAGGAATGGACAGAGCATAAATGTGAGGATGTCACCAGAAAGACAAACTGAAAACAATTAACTTAAATACTACAGACATGATTAACGAAAACAGGTGCGTGACTCAAGACGTGAAACAGGTGCGTGACGTGACAGGTGAAAACTAATGGGTTGCTATGGTGACAATCAAGAGTGCACAATGAGTCCAAACGTGGAACAGGTGAAACTAATGGGGTAATCATGGAAACAAGACAAGGGAGTGAAAAGACAGAAACTAAAGAGTCCTATAACTAAACAAAACATGACCTTAAAACAAAACATGATTACGCAGACATGACACGAACAGGCTAACCTCCTCCAACTTCGGAGGACAAAGCTACGAACAATGGGAGACCGGGCTTTCTGCTCCGCCGCTCCCAGTCTGTGGAACGCTCTCCCTGACCACCTGAGGGCACCACAGACTGTGGATGCTTTTAAAAAAGGCTAAAAAAAACCTTCTTTTTAAAAAAAGCCTTTTTTTAGATATATGCATACTAGTTTTAGCTATTTGGCTGTTCTAGTTTTTATTTGTATTTCTTTTTTATTAAATGTGCCTCGGCTCAAAAAAGGTTGAAAAACACTTATGTAGACCACAAGGAAGTCTTTTATATTTAGAAAAAAAATAAAAAATAATATGACTCCTTTGATGCGCCTTATAATCCGGTGCGCCTTATATATGAAAAAAAATATATATATTTTTTTAATAAAATTAAAAAAAAATAGACCGTCTGTGGAACGCTCTCCCTGACCACCTGAGGGCACCACAGACTGTGAATGTTTTTAAAAAAGGTTGAAAACCCCTTCTTTAAAAAAAAAAAAAAAAGCCTTTTTTTTAGATATATGCATACTAGTTTTAGCTATTTGGCTGTTCTAGTTTTTATTTGTATTTATTTTTTTATTAAATGTGCCTCGGCTCAAAAAAGGTTGAAAAACACTTATGTAGACCACAAGGAAGTCTTTCATATTTAGAAAAATAATAATAATAATATGACTCCTTTGATGCGCCTTATAATCCGGTGCGCCTTATACATGAAAAAATATATATATATTTTTTTAATAAAATTTTAAAAAAATAGACCGTCTGTGGAACGCTCTCCCTGACCACCTGAGGGCACCACAGACTGTGAATGCTTTTAAAAAAAGGTTTAAAAACCCTTCTTTTAAAAAAAAAAAAAAAGGCTTTTTTTTAGATATATGCATACTAGTTTTAGCTATTTGGCTGTTCTAGTTTTTATTTGTATTTATTTTTTTAATAAATGTGCCTCGGCTCAAAAAAGATTGAAAAACACTTATGTAGACCACAAGGAAGTCTTTTATATTTAGAAAAAAAATAAAAATAATATGACTCCTGTGATGCGCCTTATAATCCGGTGCGCCTTATATATGAAAACATATATATATATATTTTTTTAATAAAATTTAAAAAAAATAGACCGTCTGTGGAACGCTCTCCCTGACCACCTGAGGGCACCACGGACTGTGAATGCTTTTAAAAAAGGTTTAAAAACCCTTCTTTTTTTTAAGAAACAAGCATTTTTTTTTAGATATATGCATACTAGTTTTAGCTATTTGGCTGTTCTAGATTTTATTTGTATTTATTTTTTATTAAATGTGCCTCGGCTCAAAAAAGGTTGAAAAACACTTATGTAGACTACAAGGAAGTCTTTTATATTTAGAAAAAAAATAAAAATAATATGACTCCTTTGATGCGCCTTATAATCCGGTGCGCCTTATATATGAAACAATCTATATATATATTTTTAATAAAATTTTAAAAAATAGACCGTCTGTGGAACGCTCTCCCTGACCACCTGAGGGCACCACAGACTGTGAATGCTTTTAAAAAAGGTTTAAAAACCCTTCTTTAAAAATTTTTTTTTAAAAAAGCCTTTTTTTTAGATATATGCATACTAGTTTTAGCTATTTGGCTGTTCTAGTTTTTATTTGTATTTATTTTTTATTAAATGTGCCTCGGCTCAAAAAAGGTTGAAAAACACTTATGTAGACCACAAGGAAGTCTTTTATATTTAGAAAATAAAATTAAAATAATATGACTCCTTTGATGCGCCTTATAATCCGGTGCGCCTTATATATGAAAAAATATATATATTTTTTTTTAATAAAATTTAAAAAAAATAGACCGTCTGTGGAACGCTCTCCCTGACCACCTGAGGGCACCACAGACTGTGAATGCTTTTAAAAAAGGTTTAAAAACCCTTCTTTTTTTTAAAAAACAAGCCTTTTTTTTAGATATATGCATACTAGTTTTAGCTATTTGGCTGTTCTAATTTTTATTTGTATTTATTTTTTATTAAATGTGCCTCGGCTCAAAAAAGGTTGAAAAACACTTATGTAGACCACAAGGAAGTATTTTATATTTAGAAAAAAAATAAAAATAATATGACTCCTTTGATGCGCCTTATAATCCGGTGCGCCTTATATATGAAAAAAAAAAAAAAAAAAAAATTTTTAAATAAAATTTAAAAAAAATAGACCGTCTGTGGAACGCTCTCCCTGACCACCTGAGGGCACCACAGACTGTGAATGCTTTTTAAAAAGGTTTAAAAACCCTTCTTTTTAAAAAAAAAAAAAAAAAGCCTTTTTTTTAGATGTATGCATACTAGTTTTAGCTATTTGGCTGTTCTAGATTTTATTTGTATTTATTTTTTATTAAATGTGCCTCGGCTCAAAAAAGGTTGAAAAACACTTATGTAGACCACAAGGAAGTCTTTTATATTTAGAAAAAAAAAAAAAAAAAAAAGACTCCTTTGATGCGCCTTATATATGAAAAAATATATATATATTTTTTTTAATAAAATTTAAAAAAAATAGACCGTCTGTGGAACGCTCTCCCTGACCACCTGAGGGCACCACAGACTGTGAATGCTTTTAAAAAAGGTTTAAAAACCCTTCTTTAAAAAAAAAAAAAAAAAAGCCTTTTTTTTTAGATATATGCATACTAGTTTTAGCTATTTGGCTGTTCTAGCTATTAGTCAAGCGTTCCACTTCACGAGTGTATTCCTCAGTGTGTTTAGTGCATCGAGCGCACGAATACTGATGTTCACATCCCAGCTGAACTTTGGACTGGATATATGAAAAGAGCAACACTTCAAGTCAACCTTGCCGAGAGCGCTGAGGGGATGAAAAATCGGTAGCAGCACCCAAAGGGTGGGGGGGGGGTTGGCTGGGGTGAGCTTCCATCTGTGTGCTGCGTTCAAGGACACTCAGTGTTTTCCACTTTTGGAAGTGAATGAAACGAGTCAGTGTTCTCACCGAGGGGCCCT
>NC_084555.2:55282500-55385000 GCF_033978685.3 Nerophis lumbriciformis | reverse complement strand
CCTGACCCGCGTGTCAGGAAGGGGCGGGGACAGGAGAGGCGAGGCCAGCGAGGAAAGGCGGGAAGACGAGGCCTTGAGGATTCTTTCCACCAGTTTCCTGCGCTCCGCCTCGCCCGTCTCCAGCGTCCTCCTCCTCGGCTCCGACCCGGAGTGCGTCTCCTCCGTGCTGCGGGTCGCCCAGAGGCTCGCCCCGTCGCTGCCGGCGCTGCAGTGGATCATGGGATACCCTCTGTCGCCGGACTCCCTGCACACCTTGGGGGGTCCCCTCGGCCTGCTGGCGTACGGCGAGGTCGGACGCAAGCCCATCAGCTTTTACATCCGGGATGCTCTGCAGCTGATTGGCCGCGCCATCACCGTGGCGACCGTGGCGAGGCCCGACTTGGCGCTGATTCAGAACACGGTCAACTGTTACGACAAACCAGCGCCGAGAGAAACGCCTTCTTCGGGACAATACCTGTCCAGGTACATGCAGACACACCTATGATCCCTTCCCTTGTGTGTGCGTGCGTACGTGCATGTGTGTGTGTGTGTGTGTGTGTGTGTGTGTGTGTGTGTGTGTGTGTGTGTGTGTGTGTGTGTGTGTGCATCAACACTGCATCTAGTCACCTGCCAGCTGTGTCTCGCCGCCAGCCCATTCCCCGCCCCTATCCGATGGTACTCGTCCTCAGCACCATAGACAGAGGCGGTGACCTTGAAAATCATTTTTTACCTTGAAAAAATAATTTTACCTTGAAAATTTTTTTTTACCTAGAAAATCATTTTTTACCTTGAAAATTTTTTTTTACCTTGAAAATCATTTTTTACCTTGAAAATCATTTTTTACCTTGAAAATCATTTTTTACATTGGAAAAAAAAATTTACCTTGAAAAAAAAATTTTACCTTGAAAATTTTTTTTACCTTAAAATTTTTTTTTACCTTGAAAATCATTTTTTACCTTGAAAATCATTTTTTACCTTGAAAATCATTTTTTACCTTGAAAAAAAAAATGTACCTTGAAAATCATTTTTTACCTTGAAAATCATTTTTTACTTTGAAAAACAAATTTTACCTTGAACATGATTTTTTACCTTAAAATTTTTTTTTACTTTGAAAATCATTTTTTACCTTGAAAATCATTTTTAAACTTGAAAAAAAAATTTGACCTTGAAAATTTTTTTTACCTTAAATTTTTTTTTTACCTTAAATTTTTTTTTTACCTTGAAAAATTTTTTTTACCTTGAACATTTTTTTTTAACCTTAAATTTTTTTTTTACCTTGAAAATCATTTTTTACCTTGAAAATCATTTTTAAACTTGAAAAAAAAATGTTACCTTGAAAAATTTTTTTTACCTTGAAAATCATTTTTAACCTTGAAAAAAAAATGTTACCTTCAAATTTTTTTTTTAACTTAAAAATTTGTATTACCTTGAAAATCATTTTTTACCTTGAAAATCATTTTTTACCTTGAAAAAAAAACTTTACATGGAAAAAAAAATTTTACCTTGAAAATCATTTTTTACCTTGAAAATCATTTTTAACCTTGAAAAAAAATATTTACCTTGAAAATTTTTTTTTACCTTGAAAAAAAAAATGTACCTTGAAAAATTTTTTTTACCTTGAAAATAATTTTTTACCTTGAAAATGATTTTTTACCTTGAAAAAAATATTTTACCTTGAAAATCATTTTGTTACCTTGAAAATCATTTTACCTTGAATTTTTATTTTACCTTAAAAATGATTTTTTTACCTTGAAAATGATTGTTTACCTTGAAAAAAAATGTTTACCTTGAAAACATTTTTTTACCTTGAAAATCATTTTTTACCTTGAAAATCATTTTAAACCTTGAAAAAAAATGTTTACCTTGAAAACATTTTTTTACCTTGAAAATCATTTTTTACCTTAAAAAATGTTTTTACCTTGAAAATCATTTTTTACCTTGAAAATCATTTTTTACCCTGAAAATTTTTTTTTGGCAATATGACTCAAGGAAACAACACCAACATTTTATAAGTTCCATTGAAAATGTAGAACATTACACGCAAATCATTTTGGTTGTGCTTAACGACCTCGAAGCTATTTTTTTTGGTACAAATGAGAAATGATAAGTGTGACCAGTAGATGGCAGTCACACATAAGAGATATGTGTTGACCGCAATATGACTCAAGTAAACAACACCAACATGGTATATGCTCCATTGAAAATATAGAACGTTACACACGACGCTCAAAAATGTATGAAAATGTTTTAGTAGGACTTTGGTAAGCTATGAAGCCACACCGCTTGATGGATTGTACTGTGCTTCAACATAGGAGTATTATTATGCTATTATGTCTGTTGCTCATGTTTTCTTTAAGTTATGTTCTGTTTGGGTTTTGGACTCTTTTTAGTTCCTGTTTTCACTCCCTTGCTTTGTTACCATGCCAACCCATTAGTTGCACCTGTTTTCACATTCGGACTCACACACCTGTCATCAATCATGTGACTAGTATTTAAGCCTGTCCTTTTCAGTTAGTCTGTCTGGTGACATTACCTCTGTTACGTCTACTACCCATGCTACCCATGATACTCATGTTTATCATAGTTCATGCTGTTCGTTCTGGTCACAATAATTATTTATTTCATGTCCATAGTTTTTGCCCAAGTCCTAGTTTTTGTTTCATAGTCAAGTTTTATAAATATGTCCTTACCTTCACGCCATGTCCGCTCCAACTTTTATTGCATCTCGGGAAAACAAACCCCCCCCATACATACACATTATCTGGCCTTCTGTTTCGCAATATTATGCAAAAGCAACTTTTCTTACCTTCTGGTACCTGCTGATCTGTATTTGGGATCTGCATAAGTCCTGAAAATGTGCCCGTGCCCGCCTTTTGTAGTCAGTAGTGTAGTCTTCTTTTTCTCTATCTTCTTGTTATGTGACATTCATCCTCCACTGTTGCCATTTCTAATATAAAGTAGTGTAAAGTTCTTACTTATATCTGTCAGTAAACTCACCATGAAAGCACCTGGGCCATCTACGCACCTGTCGCTGTCTACGAGGCCGGGTCCTGGCACACCCCGTTTCCGCGGCAGGCCCGCAGGCCACGCCCCCCCTCCACAGATACATTCTTCTTAAAGATGGGAAAATATTACTCCAAAAATGTACATGAAAAAATGTGCACAAACAAAGGAAGAAGAACTCTTCAAATTCACCCTCAAGTGTGACTTACTACAAAGTGGAGCTATTCAGCGAGTACGAGCACGTGGAGCAGAATTAGCTTTTAGATATTTGAATGACACTCACAGCATCATTGGCTAAACCACTTCCTGCAGATTTAAAGAGAGCTTCTGACAGCTTTCAAGAGCTCTCCCAGGCAGCTGTCTAACGCCTATACACACACACACACACACAAACACACACACACACACACACTCACACACACCATAATAAGCCATTAAGGCTTCCACTTAAAGCTGGTAAAAAAGCAATGATGTTGTCATGTTTACACAGCTCACAATCACTAACTTATATTGAGCAACACTCCAGCATGTGGAACATATCTCATGTGACAGCTGAGGTCCAAGAACATATCCCAAGTGACAGCTGAAGTCCAAGAGGCCCCAATGATGACAGTTGTGCACACCCAAAAGCATTGTGGGCCGTGTACTGAAGGCACGAGGGTGAGCTCTGCAATGATTTTCAAGGTAAAAAATGATTTTCAAGGTAATAAAAATGTTTAAGGTAAAAAACAATTTTCAAGGTAAAATTTTTTTTTCAAGGTTAAAAATGATTTTCAAGGTAAAAAAAAAAAATTCAAGGTAACATTTTTTTTTCAAGGTTAAAAATGATTTTCAAGGTAAAAAATGATTTTTAAGGTAAAAAAAAATTTTCAAGGTAAAATTTTTTTTTCAAGGTAAAAAAATGATTTTCAAGGTAAAAAATGATTTTCAAGGTAAAAAATTATTTTCAAGGTAAAAAAAAATGTTAAGCTAAAAAAAATGTTTCAAGGTAAAAAAAATTTTTCAAGGTAAAAAATGATTTTCAAGGTAAAATTGTTTTTGAAGGAAAATTTTTTTTTTCAAGGTAAAAAATGATTTTTCAAGGTAAAAAATGATTTTCAAGGTAAAAAATTATTTTCAAGGTAAAAAAAATTTTTAAGGTAAAAAAAATTTTCAAGGTAATATTGTTTTTTCAAGGTAAAAAATGATTTTCAAGGTAAAAAATGATTTTCAAGGTAAAAAATGATTTTCAAGGTAAAAAAAAATTTTAAGGTAAAAAAAAATTTTCAAGGTAAAATTTTTTTTTCAAGGTAAAAAATGATTTTCAAGGTAAAAAATGATTTTCAAGGTACAATTTTTTTTTCAAGGAAACATTTTTTTTTCAAGGTAAAAAATGATTTTCAAGGTAAAAAAAAATTTTCAAGGTAAAATATTTTTTTCAAGTTTAAAAATGATTTTCAAGGTAAAAAAAAATTTTAAGGTAAAAATAAATTTTCAAGGTAAAATTTTTTTTTCAAGGTAAAAAATGATTTTCAAGGTAAAAAATGATTTTCAAGGTAAAATTGTTTTTTCAAGGTAAACAATGATTTTCAAGGTAAAAAAAGATTTTCAAGGTAAAAAAAAATTTTAAGGTAAAAAAAATGTTTCAAGGTAAAAAAAAATTTTCAAGGTAAAAAATGATTTTCAAGGTAAAAAATGATTTTCAAGGTAAAAAATGATTTTCAAAGTAAAAATTTTTTTTCAAGGAACATTTTTTTTTCAAGGTAAAAAATGATTTTCATGGTAAAAAAATATTTTCAAGTTAAAAAAAATTTTAAGGTAAAAAAAATTTTCAAGGTAAAATTTTTTTGTCAAGTTTAAAAATGATTTTCAAGGTAAAAAATGATTTTCAAGGTAAAAAAAATTTTTAAGGTAAAAAAAAATTTTCAAGGTAAAATTGTTTTTTCAAGGTAAAAAATGATTTTCAAGGTAAAAAATGATTTTCAAGGTAAAATAGTTTTTTCAAGGTAAAAAATGATTTTCAAGGTAAAAAATGATTTTCAAGGTAAAAAAAAATTTTAAGGTAAAAAAAATGTTTCATGGTAAAAAAAAATGTTTCAAGGTAAAAAATGATTTTCAAGGTAAAATTTTTTTTTCAAGGAAAATTTTTTTTTTCAAGGTAAAAAATTATTTTCAAGGTAAAAAATTATTTTCAAGGTAAAAAAAATTTTTAAGGTAAAAAAAATTTTCAAGGTAAAATTTTTTTTTCAATGTAAAAAATGATTTTCAAGGTAAAAAAAAATTTTCAAGGTAAAATTTTTTTTGTCAAGTTTAAAAATGATTTTCAAGGTAAAAAATGATTTTCAAGGTAAAAAAAAATTTTAAGGTAAAAATAAATTTTCAGGGTAAATTTTTTTTTTCAAAGTAAAAAATCATTTTCAAGGTAAAAAATTATTTTCAAGGTAAAATTTTTTTTTCAAGGTAAACAATGATTTTCAAGGTAAAAAATGATTTTCAAGATAAAAAAAAATTTTAAGGTAAAAAAAATGTTTCAAGGTAAAAAAAATGTTTCAAGGTAAAAAATGATTTTCAAGGTAAAAAATGATTTTCAAGGTAAAAAATGATTTTCAAGGTAAAAAATGATTTTCAAGGTAAAAAAAAATTTTAAGGTAAAAAAAATTTTCAAGGTAAAAAAAAATTTTCAAGGTAAAAAATGATTTTCAAGGTAAAAATTTTTTTTCAAGGAAACATTTTTTTTTCAAGGTAAAAAATTATTTTCAAGGTAAAAAATTATTTTCAAGGTAAAACAATTTTTTAAGGTAAAAAAAATTTTCAAGGTAAAATTTTGTTTTCAATGTAAAAAATGATGTTCAAGGTAAAAAATGATTTTCAAGGTAAAAAAAAAATTTCAAGGTAAAAAATGATTTTCTAGGTAAAACATTTCTTTCAAGGTAACATTTTTTTTTCAAGGTAAAAAATGATTTTCAAGGTCACCGCCTCTGGGCGGGGAATGGGCTGGCGGCGAGACACAGCTGGCAGGTGATTAGATGCAGTGTTGATGCACACACACACACACACACACACACACACTCACACACACTCACACACACTATAATAAGCCATTAAGGCTTCCACTTAAAGCTGGTAAAAAAGCAATGATGCTGTCATGTTTACACAGCTCACAATCACTAACTTATATTGAGCAACACTCCAGCATGTGGAACATATCTCATGTGACAGCTGAAGTCCAAGAACATAGCCCAAGTGACAGCTGAGGTCCAAGAACATATCTCATGTGACAGCTGAAGTCCAAGAACATATCCCAAGTGACAGCTGAGGTCCAAGAACATAGCCCAAGTGACAGCTGAGGTCCAAGAACATATCTCATGTGACAGCTGAGGTCCAAGAACATATCCCAAGAGACAGCTGAGGTCCAAGAGGCCCCAATGGTGACGTTTGTGCACACCCAAAAGCATTGTGGGCCGTGTACTGAAGGCACGAGGGTGAGCTCTGCATGGTGCGCCCCCCCGCTGAGAGCGATCATCAACAATCATAATCTTCCCCACCCGCCGTCTTGCAGTTAAACTGAGCTCACGCTGGGCCAGGACCCTCCAGGGTTGGATCCAGACTAAGTTGTCTGCTGGTGCCAGAACTGGAGGGACTTTGGCACTTTTGTAGCTACTGACTGAATTCTGTTTTTTTGGGTTTTTTTTTTTGTCCTGTCCAGCTTCTCAGGCAAATCTTATACCTAATTTTTGGAGTATAAGTCGCAGCGGCCGGTCTATTTGCCTTTTATTGACCTTATTGTACCTTTTATTCACATGTTTTACCTTCTATTAACCTTATCTTACCTTTTTACTGATCTTTTTGAACCTGTATTTAGCTTCTTCAATCTTTTATTCAAATTGTTGAACCTTTTATTTACCTCATTTTACTTTTTATTTACCTTCTCTTTTCCTTTCTTTGCCTTGCATTTACCTCCCTGATACATTTAACTTACTTTCTTTGACCTTCTATTTACTTTTTAATTACCTTCTGTTACCTTCTCTTTAGCTTTCTTTGCCTTTCATTTACTTCCCTGTTACCTTTAATTTACTTTCTTTGACCTTTTATTTACCTTCTATTTGCCTTTTATTTACCTTCTATTTGCCTTTTATTGACCTTATTTTACCTTATATTTACATGTTTTACCTTCTATTAACCTTATCTTAGCTTTTTAATGTTCTTTTGAACCTGTATTTAGCTTCTTCACTCTTTTATTCAAATTGTTGTACCTTCTATTTACCTTATTTTAGTTTTTATTTACTTTCTGTTACCTTCCCTTTACCTTTCTTTGCCTTGTATTTACCTCCCTGATACCTTTAATTTACTTTCGTTGACCTTCAATTTACCTTTTATTGAGCTTTTTTTACCTTCTCTTTACCTTTCTTTGCCTTTTATTTACTCCCTTGTTACCTTTACGTTCTTTGACCTTCTATTTACCTTTTATTTCTGTTTTATTTACCTTATTTTACATCATATTCACATGTTTTACCTTCTGTTAACCTTATCTTACCTTTTTACTGGTCTTTTCAAACCTGTATTTAGCTTCTTCAATCTTTTATTTAAATGTTTGTACTTTCTATTTACCTTATTTTACTTTTATTTACCTTATTTTACCTCTGACTTTCTTTGACCTTCTATTTACCTTCTAATTGCCTTTTATTTACCTTATTTTACCTTATATTCACATGTTTTACCTTCTATTAACCTCCTTACCTTTTCACTGTTCTTTTTGAACCTGTATTTAGCTTCTTCAATCTTTTTATTAAAATTTTTGTACCTTCTATTTACCTTATTCCTTATTTCCTTTCTTTTACCATCTCTTTACCTGTCTTTGCTTTTTATTTACCTCCCAGTTACCTTTAATTTACTTTCTTTGACCTTCTATTTACATTTGTTTACCTTTCTACGTACGTTGTAGTTAACTTTATTTACTTGTTGTCACCTTTTTATTTACCTTCTTTTACCTTGTTGCTTACTCAAAGTGTGTGACTGGTGGGAAACTGAGAGCTCTTAACGGTGGCTGCGTTCTAATGAGACGGAACTGTTGGCTTTTTTTTTTAAAGTATCCTTGAGAAAACATTTAGCAGCTGAGGAGCAAAGAGGAAGCTGGCGAGAATGAATGAAAGAAAGTAAAAGCACGCAGGAAGGTCAAAAGTTATTTTATTTTTGTTTAAGAGAGGATGTGCAGTTGCCACAGCAAGAAATCAACTCAGCCTGAGAAAATAAAGTTGTGGGTGTATTTCAGTGAGATATAATAATACAAATAAAAAAAAGGATGTGCTTGTTTATCCCCCAGAGTGCATTAAAGGGAAAAATACTCAGTGGAGGACGCAGGAAGCCGGAAGGGGAAATAAAAAAGAAATGAGGTTGAAATAAAGTAGGAAGTTGTGTTGGGGGAGGGGTGAGTGTTTATCCAAGAAAGATCTGGCATCTCGCTAGACATGTCTGCCACTGTCACGTTCAAACACTGAGGACATCTATTAAACAAGACAAAAGGCAAGGAATCAAACAGAGACAGAATTCAATTTGGACTCAATATTGAGGAGAGACATGGCCACTGCACTCTCTGTACAGTCCTGCACCACGCTCTGACCAAGAAGGTTTTCGTCTACTCCTTTATTCAGATGTTCAATGTTCACGCACCAACACATGTCACAGCAGGAATGGGAAGTATGTAAAACAGTCATTGTTTTCGGTCGCTTTGAAGACCAAGAAGAGGATTTCTCGGGCTTGGGCTCTTCCTGGATCCAGCTGGGGCAGGTGTTGGAGGACAAATGGATAACCCCTCCCGTCTCCTGACCACAGCAACTTCAAGAGGGCAGCGGGTCGTAAATAGCGTTGACCTCGGTTACCAAATAGTTGGAAGAGAGTTAGTGAAATACTTCAGAGAGAGTTCGTTTAACACTTCAAAGAGAGTTCCTCTGGAAGTTGAGCAGATCCTGCCATCTGTCCGTGTTGAAATCACAAGTGGCGTTTCACGAGCCTTCTTCCTCTTGTTAGGCCTCGAAAGACAGCATTCATCTTCTTATCAGGAACACAATGCAACACAACGTTTCTTTTGTGATAACTTACAAACAATTATTCCAACAGCCACACTGATGCTACACGGACGCCATTAAAGGCCAGCAAGCTTCCAGTCCGGGTCTCACTGGCTCACTGCAAAAAGTCAGTGTTCAAAAACAAGAAAAAAACAAACAAAAATGAGAGGTATTTTACTAGAACTAAGCAAAATGATCTGCCAATAGAACAAGAAAATTTGGCTTGTCAAGACTTTCCAAAACAAGTCAAATTAGATAACCTCAATGAACCCAAAAATACCTTAAAATAGGAATAGGGATGTCCGATAATGGCTTTTTGCCGATATCCGATATTCTGATATTGACCAAACCCTTAAATACCCATACCGATATTAACCGATACCAATATATACAGTTGTGGAATTAACACATTATTATGCCTAATTTGGACAACCAGGTATGGTCAGAGGTGGGTAGTAACGCGCTACATTTACTCCGTTACATCTACTTGAGTAACTTTTGGGATAAATTGTACTTCTAAGAGTAGTTTTAATGCAACATACTTTTACTTTTACTTGAGTATATTTATAGAGAAGAAACGCTACTTTTACTCCGCTACTTTTACTCCGCTACTTTTATCTACATTCAGCTCGCTACTCGCTACTCATTTTTATCGATCTGTTAATGCACGCTTTGTTTGTTTTGGTCTGTCAGACAGACCTTCATAGTGCCTGCGTTTCAACAAATACAGTCACTGGTGACGTTCACTCCGTTCCACCAATCAGATGCAGTCACTGGTGACGTTGGACCAATCAAACAGAGCCAGGCGGTCACATGACCTGACTTAAACAAGTTGAAAAACTTATCGGGGTGTTACCATTTAGTGGTCAATTGTACGGAATATGTACTGTACTGTGCAATCTACTAATAAAAGTTTCAATCAATCAATCAAAAGTGTGAAGGAAAAAAGACCATTTTTTATTTCAACCGTACATCCCGTCAAAAGCCTAAAGACTGACCGCACAGTTCCTGTCTTCACAATAAAAGTGCCGCTCCATCGCGCCTGCGCTTTCAAAACAAGAGTCTCCGAAAGCCAGCGCAAACAAGCTAGCAAGCTACGGAGTTTGCCGCCAATGTATTTCTTGTAAAGTGTATAAAAACGAATATGGAAGCTGGACAAATAAGATGCCAAAAACCAACCACTTTCATGTGGTATTAGACAGAAAGGAGGAACTTTTTTTCTCCTCCATTCGAAAACGTGGACGTTATCATCACTACTGTCTGATTACAATCAACGCAAGTCGTCAGAATCAGGTAATACACCAACTTATATTCTTGTCTTCATGAAAGAAAGGAATCTATATGTGTTAAACATGCATGTATATTCATTAAAACACCTTTAACATGTAAACAAAAACGGCAAAATAAATAAATATAAATGATATACTGTATATATCAATGTATGTATATATATATATATATATATATATATATATATATATATATATATATATATATATATATATATATATATATATATATATATATATATATGTCTTAATAAGGTTCAAAGAGAACGGCCTACGGATCACGATTGAAGCCAACAAGCAAACCGTCAACTTTCTTGACGTCACTTTCAACCTGAGAAATAACAGCTACCAACCCTTCACGAAACCCAACACAACACTCCAATACGTGCATCATGACAGCAACCATCCACCCACCACCACGAAAAGAATACCTACCGGAATCAATAAAAGGCTATCGATGCTGTCATCTAGCAAAGCTGAATTTGACCAAGCAACCCCCCCGTACCAAAAAGCCCTTGATGAAAGCGGATACAATTTCACCCTCACCTATGAACCCACGCCAGGAAACCAGCCAAAAAAGAACAGAAAACGAAACGGCATCATCTGGTACAACCCCCCCATACAGCAAAAACGTCTCAACGAACATTGGACACAAATTCCTCAATCTGATTTACAAACACTTTCCCAAAGACAACAACCTAAGAAAAGTATTCAACAAGAACAACATCAAATTGAGCTACAGCTGCATGAACAATATACGACAAATCATCTCAAACCACAACAAAACAATTGCAAATGAGCCGTCGACCCCCAGTCAGAACGACTCCAAAACCAACAAAGCATGTAACTGTCGAAAGAAACCTGATTGCCCCCTCAACGGGGGATGCTTACAAACATCAGTTGTCTACCAATCTAAGGTAATACGCAAGGACATTAACACATCCGACACATATGTAGGATTAACCGAGGGTGAATTCAAAACCAGATGGAACAACCACAAGGCTTCTTTCAGGAACCAAAACCTGCGGAATACCACAGAACTCAGCAAACACATTTGGGACCTCAAAGACAATAATGTTGAATATTCAATAACATGGCAAATTCTTGCATCCAGCACACCTTACAATAGTGGTAATAAAAGATGCAACCTATGCTTGAAAGAGAAACTGTTTATTATTTACCGTCCAGACCTGTCATCCCTCAACAAGCGCAGCGAAATTGTAACAACATGCCGCCATAGACGGAAACACCTCCTAGGTAACACATGAACCAATCACCACGGCCCTAGGCCAGCCTGTACCCACCTACTCTATGCCCTATATAAACCATGGTATGCGAATGCTCCCATTAAAATCTCCTGACGATTGAGGGTACCCCCCCTCATGAAACAGGCCTGTAGAGATGAAATAGTCTTGTGATTTTTTTTCCCACACATACATATATATATATATATATATATATATATATATATATATATATATATATATATATATATATATATATATATATATATATATATATATATATATATATATGATATGTGTGTGTATGTTACTCATCAGTTACTCAGTACTTGAGTAGTTTTTTCACAACATACTTTTTACTTTTACTCAAGTAAATATTTGGGTGACTACTCCTTACTTTTACTTGAGTAATAAATCTCTAAAGTAACAGTACTCTTACTTGAGTACAATTTCTGGCTACTCTACCCACCTCTGGGTATGGTGAAGATAAGGTCCTTTAAAAAAAATAAAAAAATAATGAAATAAAATAAGATAAATAAATTCAAAACCTTTTCTTGAATAAAAAAGAAAGTAAAAGAATATAAAAACAGTTACATAGAAACTAGTGATTAATGAAAATGAGTCAAATGAAGTGTTAAAGGTTAGTACTGTTAGTGGAGCAGCATCATGTGTGCTTACGGACTGTATCCCTTGCAGACTGTATTGATATACAGGTAAAAGCCAGTAAATTAGAATATTTTGAAAAACTTGATTTATTTCAGTAATTGTATTCAAAAGGTGTAACTTGTACATTATATTTATTCATTGCACACAGACTGATGCATTCAAATGTTTATTTCATTTAATTTTGATGATTTGAAGTGGCAACAAATGAAAATCCAAAATTCCGTGTGTCACAAAATTAGAATATTACTTAAGGCTAATACAAAAAAGGGATTTTTAGAAATGTTGGCCAACTGAAAAGTATGAAAATGAAAAATATGAGCATGTACAATACTCAATACTTGGTTGGAGCTCTTTTTGCCTCAATTACTGCGTTAATGCGGCGTGGCATGGAGTCCATGAGTTTCTGGCACTGCTCAGGTGTTATGAGAGCCCAGGTTGCTCTGATAGTGGCCTTCAACTCTTCTGCGTTTTTGGGTCTGGCATTCTGCATCTTCCTTTTCACAATACCCCACAGATTTTCTATGGGGCTAAGGTCAGGGGAGTTGGCGGGCCAATTTAGAACAGAAATACCATGGTCCGTAAACCAGGCACGGGTAGATTTTGTGCTGTGTGCAGGCGCCAAGTCCTGTTGGAACTTGAAATCTCCATCTCCATAGAGCAGGTCAGCAGCAGGAAGCATGAAGTGCTCTAAAACTTGCTGGTAGACGGCTGCGTTGACCCTGGATCTCAGGAAACAGAGTGGACCGACACCAGCAGATGACATGGCACCCCAAACCATCACCCAACCATGCAAATTTTGCATTTCCTTTGGAAATCGAGGTCCCAGAGTCTGGAGGAAGACAGGAGAGGCACAGGATCCACGTTGCCTGAAGTCTAGTGTAAAGTTTCCACCATCAGTGATGGTTTGGGGTGCCATGTCATCTGCTGGTGTCGGCAAGTTTTAGAGCACTTCATGCTTCCTGCTGCTGACCTGCTCTATGGAGATGGAGATTTCAAGTTCCAACAGGACTTGGCGCCTGCACACAGCGCAAGATCTACCCGTGCCTGGTTTACAGACCATGGTATTTCTGTTCTAAATTGGCCCGCCAACTCCCCTGACCTTAGCCCCATAGAAAATCTGTGGGGTATTGTGAAAAGGAAGATGCAGAATGCCAGACCCAAAAACGCAGAAGAGTTGAAGGCCACTATCAGAGCAACCTGGGCTCTCATAACACCTGAGCAGTGCCAGAAACTCATCGACTCCATGCCACGCCGCATTAACGCAGTAATTGAGGCAAAAGGAGCTCCAACCAAGTATTGAGTATTGTACATGCTCATATTTTTCATTTTCATACTTTTCAGTTGGCCAACATTTCTAAAAATCCCTTTTTTGTATTAGCCTTAAGTAATATTCTAATTTTGTGACACACGGAATTTTGGATTTTCATTTGTTGCCACTTCAAATCATCAAAATTAAATGAAATAAACATTTGAATGCATCAGTCTGTGTGCAATGAATAAATATAATGTACAAGTTACACCTTTTGAATGCAATTACTGAAATAAATCAAGTTTTTCAAAATATTCTAATTTACTGGCTTTTACCTGTATATTGATATATAATGTAGGAACCTACCACAATATTAATAACATAGAGAAACAACCCTTTTGTGTGAATGAGTGTAAATGGGGGAGGGAGGTTTTTTGGGTTGGTGCACTAATTGTAAGTGTATCTTATGTTTTTTATGTTGATTTAATTAAAAAAAAAAAATCGGCAAGCCGATATTATCGGACATCTCTAAATAAGAATATTCTCACTAATAACAAGTGCACTTTTCTTGGTAGGAAAAAAAAACGAGACCTTTTTTCTCAATATGTTGAAAAATATTCTTAAATGAGGTAAATGCTGGTGCCATTATCTTGACATTGTCAGGTTTGTCACTGACAGTTTAGTTATGTTTTGAGTTTTTCCTCTGTTTGTCTTTATTTCCTGTCGGCGCTCTTATTTTGGTTATTTCCTACTTGTCTCCCTGAGTGCTGTGTCCCCTCAGCTGTGGCTGATTGGCACCTGGCCACACCTGCTGTCAATCAGCCAGCTGCTATTTAAACCTGCCTTCTCCTCCAGTCAGTGCTGGATTATTGTCTTTCCTACTTGTCGATGCCAGTGTAGCTGTAAGCGCTAGCGGTAAGCTATTTATTGTAGATGTTTGTAGCTTGCTGTCTTTTTGTTTCTCGTCTTCCAGTTCCTGTTTCCTGTTCCTAGTTCCTGGTTTGTGTTTTTTCCTTTATTTTATGAACATTAAATCATGTTTTTCCGCACAATGCCTTCCGCCTTCTCTGCATCTTGGGGTTCGTATCCTACAAACTTTGACAGACATAATGATATGCGCATTTCTTGAAACCAGCAAAGTTATACTAAAAACTAGTTGATTGTTCTTAATGGAAAGGCAACAAGGCAACCGCTTGTTATTCTCGGGGTCTCCTAGCCGCTCATGTTTTTTCCATCGATGACATGACATCATCGCCGCAAGTGCGTGCTCTTTCAGTCAATTAGTGCCGTGCCATTGTAGAGAGCATCATTAGATATGGGATCACCTCATGGTTTGGCAACCTAACCGTTAAGCTAAAAAGCAAACTGGCCGGCATGCATAAAACGGCAATGAAAATCGGAGGGAGGAAAGAATATGAGCCTATACAGTTAGGAAAAAAGCTAAGAAAATTATTTCCAACTCACAACATCCACTCTTTCCTGAATATGCAACCCTGCCATCAGGGAGAAGACTCCGGGTCCCACTATGCAAATCTAACCGCCTTAAATTATCATTTGTCCCAGCCTCCATTAAGCTGACCAACAATGTGCAATAGAATTTTAATACATAGGTTAGCACTTTTTTAGCACATAGCACTTTAGCACATAGCACTTTAGAACTAAGCACTTTAGCACACAGCACTTTATCCATGAGCTCTAGTGCAATGCACATTGGTACTTTATCTTTATCTCCATACTGTAGATTTTATGCCTACATCAAAGTGCCACCTATGTCTATCAAGCTCCATGTTCTTATGTTTAAATGTTAGTTGTATGGTTGTGGTTGTGTCTGTGCTTGTGTTTTTGTTCTGTTGTTTTTGGGTAAGTTAAGAAAGCAATGATGCACTGTGCCCAAGACAAATTTCCCCGCGGGGACAATAAAGTTGAACCTTGAACCTTGAACCTTGGGGAATATATATATATATATATATATATATATATATATATATATATATATATATATATATATATATATGTGTGTGGGAAAAAAATCACAAGACTATTTCATCTCTACAGGCCTGTTTCATGAGGGGGGGTTCCCTCAATCATCAGGAGATTTTAATGGGAGCATTCACATACCATGGATTATATAGGGCACAGAGTGGGTGGGTACAGGCTGGTGTAGGGGCGTGGTGATTGGCTCATGTGTTACCTAGGAGGTGTTTCCGTCTGTGGCGGCATGCTGTTATAATTTCGCTGCGCTTGTTGAGGGATGACAGGTCTGGGCGGTAAATAATAAACAGTTTTTCTTTCAAGCATAGGTTGCATCTTTTATTACCACTATTGTAAGGTGTGCTGGATGCAAGAATTTGCCATGTTATTGAATATTCAACATTATTGTCTTTGAGGTCCCAAATGTGTTTGCTGAGTTCTGTGGTATTCCGCAGGTTTTTGTTCCTGAAAGAAGCCTTGTGATTGTTCCATCTGGTTTTGAACTCTCCCTCGGTTAATCCTACATATGTGTCGGATGTGTTAATGTCCTTGCGTGTTACCTTAGATTGGTAGACAACTGATGTTTGTAAGCACCCCCCGTTGAGAGGGAAATCAGGTTTCTTTCGGCAGTTGCAGTCTTTGTTGGTTTTGGAGTCGCTCTGGCCGACGGTTCATTTGCAATTGTTTTGTTGTGGTTTGAGATAATTTGTCGTATATTGTTCATACAGCTGTAGCTCAATTTAATGTTGTTCTTGTTGAATACTTTTCTTAGGGTGTTGTCTCTGGGAAAGTGTTTGTCAATCAGATTGAGGAATTTGTGTCCAATGTTAGTTGAGACGTTTTTGCTGTATGGGGGGTTGTACCAGATGATGTTGTTTCGTTTTCTGTTCTTTTTTGGTTGGTTTCCTGGCATGGGTTCATAGGTGAGGGTGAAATTGTACCCGCTTTCATCAAGGGCTTTTTGGTACGGGGGGGTTGCTTGGTCAAATTCAGCTTTGCTAGATGACAGCATCGATAGCCTTTTATTGATTCCGGTAGGTATTCTTTTCGTGGTGGTGGGTGGGTGGTTGCTGTCATGGTGCACGTATTGGAGTGTGTGGAGTGAACCTTGGTATTTACCGTGATGACGGACTGGCAGTGTGTCGCGCCTCGCCAAGGAGCAGCGAGAATACCAAGAAGCGCATATGCCAAATTTTCAAAGAGAACGGCCTACGGATCACGATTGAAGCCAACAAGCAAACCGTCAACTTCCTTGACGTCACTTTCAACCTGAGAAATAACAGCTACCAACCATTCACGAAACCCAACACAACACTCCAATACGTGCACCATGACAGCAACCACCCACCCACCACCACGAAAAGAATACCTACCGGAATTAATAAAAGGCTACCGATGCTGTCATCTAGCAAAGCTGAATTTGACCAAGCAACCCCCCCGTACCAAAAAGCCCTTGATGAAAGCGGATACAATTTCACCCTCACCTATGAACCCACGCCAGGAAACCAGCCAAAAAAGAACAGGAAACGAAACGACATCATCTGGTACAACCCCCCATACAGCAAAAACGTCTCAACTAACATTGGACACAAATTCCTCAATCTGATTGACAAACACTTTCCCAAAGGCAACACCCTAAGAAAAGTATTCAACGAGAACAACATTAAACTGAGCTACAGCTGTATGAACAATATACGACAAATTATCTCAAACCACAACAAAACAATTGCAAATGAACCGTCGGCCCCCGGACAGAGCGACTCCAAAACCAACAAAGACTGCAACTGCCGAAAGAAACCTGATTGCCCTCTCAACGGGGGGTGCTTACAAACATCAGTTGTCTACCAATCTAAGGTAACACGCAAGGACATTAACACGTCCGACACATATGTAGGATTAACCGAGGGAGAGTTCAAAACCAGATGGAACAACCACAAGGCTTCTTTCAGGAACCAAAACCTGCGGAATACCACAGAACTCAGCAAACACATTTGGGACCTCAAAGACAATAATGTTGAATATTCAATAACATGGCAAATTCTTGCATCCAGCACACCTTACAATAGTGGTAATAAAAGATGCAACCTATGCTTGAAAGAGAAACTGTTTATTATTTACCGTCCAGACCTGTCATCCCTCAACAAGCGCAGCGAAATTGTAACAGCATGCCGCCACAGACGGAAACACCTCCTAGGTAACACATGAGCCAATCACCACGCCCCTACGCCAGCCTGTACCCACCCACTCTGTGCCCTATATAAACCATGGTATGTGAATGCTCCCATTAAAATCTCCTGATGATTGAGGGAACCCCCTCATGAAACAGGCCTGTAGAGATGAAATAGTCTTGTGATTTTTTTTCCCCACACATACATATATATATATATATATATATAAATATATATATATATATATATATGCACTGTATTTTTCGACTATAAGTCACAGTTTTTTTCATAGTTTGGCCGGGGGTGCGACTTATACTCAGGAGCAACTTATGTGTGAAATGATGAACACATTATAATATTATTGATCTCATTCACGTAAGAGACTAGACGTATAAGATTTCATGGGATTTAGCGATTAGGAGTGACAGATTGTATAGCATGTTCTATATGTTATAGTTATTTGAATGACTCTTACCATAATATGTTACGTTAACATACCAGTTGGTTATTTATGCCTCATATAACGTACACTTATTCAGCCTGTTGTTCACTATTCTTTATTTATTTTAAATTGCCTTTCAAATGTCTATTCTTGCTGTTGGCTTTTATCAAATACATTTCCCCCAAAAATGAGACTTATACTCCAGTGCGACTTATATATGTTTTTTTTTCTTCTTTATTATGCATTTTCGGCCGGAGCGACTTATACTCCGGAGCGACTTATAGTCCGAAAAATACGGTGTGTATCCATCCATCCATTTTCTACCGCTTATTCCCTTCGGGGTCGCGGGGGTCAACACAGATAGACAGACAACACTTGTGGGACTTCAACCTGGGTGGGTATTTTGAACATTTTGGGGACTTTTGCCGACTTTTCCAACTTTTATCCCCAACCCCCGTGGGACTCGGCTGGGTGTGTCATGGACATTTTGGGCATCCCGGACTTGTGGGACTCGAACCTGGGTAGGTATTTTGAACGTTTTTGGGGACTTTTGACGACTTTTCTCACTTTTCTCCCCCACTTCCTGTGGGACTTTGCTGGGTACGTTTTGGACATTTTTTGCATCCTGGGACTTGTGCGGCCGGCGGCGGGACTCGTGGGACTGGAACCCGGGGAGGTTTTTTGGACACAATTGGGACTTTTGACCATTTTCGCCGCCTTTTCCCCTCTTCTTCCCCGCCTTCCTGTGCACCATTGCTGGGTGTGTTTTGGACTTTTGGACACCAGAAAAGCTTCCAGTCCGGGTCTCACTGGCTCACTGCAAAAAGTCAGTGTTCAAAAACAAGAAAAAAACAAACAAAAATGAGGGGTATTTTACTTGAACTAAGCAAAATGATCTGCCAATAGAACAAGAAAATTTGGCTTGTCAAGACTTTCCAAAACAAGTCAAATGAGCTAACCTTAATGAACCCAAAAATACCTTAAAATAAGAATAGGGATGTCCGATAATGGCTTTTTGCCGATATCCGATATTCTGATATTGACCAAGCCCTTAATAACCCATACCGGTATCAACCGATACCGATATCAACCGATACCAATATATACAGTCGTGGAATTAACACATTATTATGCCTAATTTGGACAACCAGGTATGGTGAAGATAAGGTCCTTTTTTTTAAAAAAAATTATGAAATAAAATAAGATAAATAAATTAAAAACATTTTCTTGAATAAAAAAGAAAGCAATATAAAAACAGTTACATATAAACTAGTAATTAATGAAAATGAGTCAAATGAAGTGTTAAAGGTAGGTATTTTGAACATATTTGGGGACTTTTGACGACTTTTCTCACTTTTCTCCCCCACTTCCTGTGGGACTTTGCTGGGTACGTTTTGGACATTTTTTGCATCCTGGGACTTGTGCGGCCGGCGGCGGGACTCGTGGGACTGGAACCCGGGGAGGATTTTTGGACACAATTGGGACTTTTGACCATTTTCGCCGCCTTTTCCCCTCTTCTTCCCCGCCTTCCTGTGCACCATTGCTGGGTGTGTTTTAGACTTTTGGACAAAAATAGTTTCAAATCTCAGCAACAAGCTGTAATATCTTACTGAGATCATTTAGGACCAAAACACTTAAAACAAGTAAAACACTCTAACATCAAATCTGCTTAGTGAGAAGAATGATCTTATCAGACAGAAAATAAACAAATATCAGCCTTATTTGACATATTTCATCTTGCTCAGATTGCAGTGTTTGCAGTGTGGCTGCACTCGGAGGGAGTAAACTTTCCTCCCAGGCGAGATGGAGAGATAAGGGGTAGGGGATAAGGTGGGGGGGTGGTTGAGGGTGAGACGCTCTCTTATAGAGTCATCACTTACCATGGCACTCTGTTGACATTTACTCTTAAACACGGAAACGGCGGCCAGGTGTTATTGACAGGAAGCGCTTCATCCCTGACGCCGGCGGACGACTTATCACGCTGCCCCGACGCCCACGCTCATCCATTACCGGGACAGCCTGCCGCACAAACACACACAGACTCACAACAAGACTTTGTCCTTGTCTTTGCCTCCCGCTCTTATCTGCACGCAACCATCTCAGCATGAAGGGCCACAAAAGAAAAAAGGATTTTGCAGTTTTTCAGCACGATAACAGATATGGTTTTTAAATGTCTTTGTGGCCGAGCACACCCGTGTGTGTGTGTGTGTGTGTGTGTGTGTGTGTGTGTTTGTGTGTGTGTGTGGGGCCGCCTTGATGAATGTGCAGGGTGGCATTAAGACGTCTGGGGGCCCGAGGCCAACCTAGTCACAAAGGGGCCTCCACAGAAAAGAAACAACATGTTGTTAGAAACTAGCATGTTAGCTACACGTTGATCAATAACAATACATAACACAACTAGAGAGCGCTAACAATATAATAACAATACATAACACAACTAGAGAGCGCTAACAATATAATAACAATACATAACACAACTAGAGAGCGCTAACAATATAATAACAATACATAACACAACTAGAGAGCGCTAACAATATAATAACAATACATAACACAACTAGAGAGCGCTAACAATATAATAACAATACATAACACAACTAGAGAGCGCTAACAATATAATAACAATACATAACACAACTAGAGAGCGCTAACAATATAATAACAATACATAACACAACTAGAGAGCGCTAACAATATAATAACAATACATAACACAACTAGAGAGCGCTAACAACATAATGACAATACATAACACAACTAGAGAGCGCTAACAATATAATAACAATACATAACACAACTAGAGAGCGCTAACAATATAATAACAATACATAACACAACTAGAGAGCGCTAACAATATAATAACAATACATAACACAACTAGAGAGCGCTAACAATATAATAACAATACATAACACAACTAGAGAGCGCTAACGATATAATAACAATACATGACACAACTAGAGAGCGCTAACAATATAATGACAATACATAACACAACTAGAGAGCGCTAACAATATAATAACAATACATTACACAACTGGAGAGCGCTAACAATATAATAACAATACATAACACAACTAGAGAGTGCTAACAATATAATAACAATACATAACACAACTAGAGAGCGCTAACAATATAATAACAATACATAACACAACTAGAGAGCGCTAACAATATAATAACAATACATAACACAACTAGAGAGCGCTAACATTATAATAACAATACATAACACAACTAGAGAGCGCTAACAATATAATAACAATACATAACACAACTAGAGAGCGCTAACAATATAATAACAATAGATAACACAACTAGAGAGCGCTAACATTATGATGACAATACATAACACAACTAGAGAACGCTAACAATATAATAACAATACATAACACAACTAGAGAGCGCTAGCAATATAACAACAATACATAACACAACTAGAGAGCGCTAACAATATAATAACAATACATAACACAACTAGAGAGCGCTAACAATATAATAACAATACATAACACAACTAGAGAGCGCTAACGATATAATAACAATACATAACACAACTAAAGAGCGCTAACAATATAATAACAATACATAACACAACTAGAGAGCGCTAACAATATAATAACAATACATAACACAACTAGAGAGCGCTAACAACATAATAACAATACATAACACAACTATAGAGCGCTAACAATATAATAACAATACATAACACAACTAGAGAGCGCTAACAACATAATAACAATACATAACACAACTAGAGAGCGCTAACAATATAATAACAATACATAACACAACTAGAGAGCGCTAACAATATAATAACAATACATAACACAACTAGAGAGCGCTAACAATATAATAACAATACATAACACAACTAGAGAGCGCTAACAATATAATAACAATACATAACACAACTAGAGAGCGCTAACAATATAATAACAATGCATAACACAACTAGAGAGCGCTAACAATATAATAACAATACATAACACAACTAGAGAGCGCTAACAATATAATAACAATACATAACACAACTAAAGAGCGCTAATAATATGATAACAATACATAACACAACTAGAGAGCGCTAACAATATAATAACAATACATAACACAACGAGAGAGCGCTAACAATATAACAACAACACATAACACAACTAGAGAGCGATAACAATATAATAACAATACATAACACAACTAGAGAGCGCTAATAATATGATAACAATACATAACACAACTAGAGAACACTGACAATATAATAACAATACATAACACAACTAGAGAGCGCTAACAATATAATAACAATACATAACACAACTAGAGAGCGCTAACAACATAACAACAATACATAACACAACTAGAGAGCGCTAACAATATAATAACAATACATAACACAACTAGAGAGCGCTAACAATATAATAACAATACATAACACAACTAGAGAGCGCTAACAATATAATGACAATACATAACACAACTAGAGAGCGCTAACAATATAATAACAATACATAACACAACTAGAGAGCACGCTGGAAATCACTGAGAGCGGCCCGTTCTGTTATGTATACTGAGGGGAGGTGACGCCAACAGACACCAGGGGGCTTGTAGCTCTATAGATTTATTATATATATTCACCATATATATATATATATATATATATATATATATATATATATATATATATATATATACATATATATATATATAATAAACAATAGAATATAAACTAAGGAAATGGAGTGTGAACTAGTTCCAAAAGTGTATGTGGTGTGTGGCTATGTGTGTGATTAGCTTTGGTGTGTGTTACCAAATATTGTCGAGAGCGAAGGAACACGGAAGTCCGTGGAGCAGGCAGATAATCCAGGGCGAGCGAGAGGAACGTGTCCAAGCGGGAGGTCGAGAATCCAAAAAGGGTAGTCCGGGAGGCAAGGAGAACAACAGGGGATCACAGCAGAAAAACGGGAAGCATTCCGGCACGGCATGGCAGGTTGTGTGGGCTGATGAAGGCAGCTCGTTCATCCCGGGCAGGTGTGCAGATTGCAGATCTCCTGCAGCCGTGCGGAGGTGCGCCCGCAGCGGAGAGGGAACGCCCGTGGGGGCGTGGCCCGCGGTGCTCTCACTGGAGCGGCGGTGGCAGGAGTCTGAGCCGTAACACGTTCTTTCACAAATGTGTGTAGAAACAGTCTCTATGCTTGACTTGATACACCTGTGATTAGGACACCTGATTCTCATCATTTGGATGGGTGGTGTTGCGTTTTGGACCAGTTGTTCCTCCCAGGGAATTCAAGTCACAAGTCGCTCCCGAGCTCTTTACGACACTTAAAGCTGAGTTGAAAAAAACCACCGGAGACAGAATAGGTATTTTGTTGTATATTTTCAAAGCTTTGCATATATACTTTTTGAGACCAGTCCAGCATAGAACATTCTATCGCCCCGCCAAAATGGTCTCTCCTTCCCGACCCCAAAACCCTCTCTCTCTTGTCCCTTCTCTGTAGACAAAACAAATGCTAGTCAAAACACATTCCAAAGAACTCAAGGTTAACACACACAGTATACTTGCGGAAAAACAAAAAGAGAATAAATGGAAAACACCAGCTGTTTTCAAATATGACTATGAAAGAAAATAAGTAACACTAAAATTCGGATGTATGTAAATATCTGCCTCCGGCCCTAGGGTCGTGTCACGGGGCTGGAAAGGAAACATGAGCGCGGGAGAATGAGGACGACGCCACACGCATTTTGAATAGAAACCGAGGCAGATGATGTAAATTGATTGTGGAAGTAAGTAATGATGCAGGAGGAGAAAGTGGCGAGAGGGGAGGAGATCCACCAGGAATTCACAAACACGCTCATAAACGTGCTCGCATCCTGCAGGGATGGATTCTACGCTTTGGTTAATGAGCAATCTCATCTTTTGATATCACTACACAAGTCTCATACATGTACACGCACATGTTATACACGTACACACACCTCATACACGCACACATACATGTTATACACGTACTCATACACCTACACATACATGTTATACACGTACACACACCTCATACACGCACACATACATGTTATACACGTACTCATACACGCACACATACATGTTATACACGTACACACACCTCATACACGCACACATACATGTTATACACGTACACACACCTCATACACATACATGTTATACACGTACACACACCTCATACACGCACACATACATGTTATACACGTACACACACCTCATACACGCACACATACATGTTATACACGTACACACACCTCATACACATTCATGTTATACACGTACACACACCTCATACACATTCATGTTATACACGTACACACACCTCATACACGCACACATACATGTTATACACGTACTCATACACGCACACATACATGTTATGCACGTACACACACCTCATACACGAACACATACATGTTGTACACGTACACACACCTCATACACGCACACATACATGTTATACACGTACACACACCTCATACACATACATGTTATACATGTACACACCTCATACACGCAAACATACATGTTATACACGTACACACACACATACATGTTATACATGTACACACACCTCATACACGCACACATACATGTTATACACGTACACACACACATACATGTTATACACGTACACACACACATACATGTTATACACGTACACACACCTCATACACGCACACATACATGTTATACACATACACGCACACCTCATACACACACACATACATGTTGTACACGTACACACACCTCATACACGCACACATACATGTTATACATGTACACACACCTCATACACGCACACATACATGTTATACACGTACACACACCTCATACACGCACACATACATGTTATACACGTACACACACCTCATACACGCACACATACATGTTATACACGTACACACACCTCATACACGCACACATACATGTTATACACGTACACACACCTCATACACGCACACATACATGTTATACACGTACACACACACCTCATACACATACATGTTATACACGTACACACACCTCGTACACGCACACATACATGTTATACACGTACACACACCTCATACACGTACACATACATGTTATACACGTACACACACCTCATACACGCACACGTACATGTTATACACGTACACACACCTCATACACGCACACATACATGTTATACACGTACACACACACCTCATACACATTCATGTTATACACGTACACACACCTCATACACATACATGTTATACACGTACACACACCTCATACACGCACACGTACATGTTATACACGTACACACACCTCATACACGCACACATACATGTTATACACGTACACACACCTCATACACATACATGTTATACACGTACACACACCTCATACACATACATGTTATACACGTACACACACCTCATACACGCACACATACATGTTATACACGTACACACACCTCATACACATACATGTTATACACGTACACACACCTCATACACGCACACATTCATGTTATACACGTACACACACCTCATACACGCACACTTACATCCCATGCATGTACAAATGCATGTCATACACGTACATTTAAAAAAAAAGTAGAAATGATTGTCACACACACACAAGGTGTGGTGAAATTATTCTCTGCATTCGACCCATTCCCTTGTTCACTCCCTGGGAGTTGAGGGGAGCAGTGAGCAGCAGCGGTGGCCGCGCCCGGGAATCATTTTTGGTGATTTAACCCCCAATTCCAAGCCTTGATGCTGAGTGCCAAGCAGGGAGGTAATGGCTCCCATTTTTATAGTCTTTGGTATGACTCGGCCGGGGTTTGAACTCACGACCTACCCATCTCAGGGCGGACACTCTAACCACTAGGCCACTGAGCAGGTTATAGCTCACACACGTACACATACATCCTATATACATACGGATAGACCTCATACATGAACAGGTACATCCCATAAAAGTACACACACAGTGGTGGTCAAAAGTGTACAAAACCTCCGAGGACAAAGCTACGAAGAATGGGAGACCGGGCTTTCTGCTCAGCCGCTCTCCCTGACCACCTGAAGGTACCACAGACTGTGGATGCTTTTAAAAAAGGCTTAAAAACCCTTTTTTTTTAAAAAGGCTTTTTTTTTTTTTAGATATATGCATACTAGTTTTAGCTATTTGGATGTTCTAGTTTTAATTTTTATTAATTTTTTATTATTATTATTATTATAATTTTTTTTTTTTTTTTTTTTTTATTAATTTTTTTATTTTATTTTTATTTTTTTAATTTTTTTTTAATACACTGTAACACTGTATTTTTTTGTGATGTAGTGATTGGAGCACATTCATGAAGTTTGCTTCTTTTATGAATTTATTATGGCTCTACTGAAAATGTGAGGGTGAAAAGTATACATACAACAATGTTAATATTTGCTTACATGTCCCTTGGCAAGTTTACCTGCAGATACATCAGATATTAGGTGTTGTTTTTTTTACCTTTCACATTCATATTTTGCTGTGTTTGTTCCATTTTTGATGATTGTTGTCATGATCCGTGGTCCAGGTCATGTTTTTGTGTTTTCTGTTAGTTTTGGACTCCTTTTAGTTCTTGCTTGTGCACCTGTGAGTTTGTTTTGGTTGCCACGGTTACTCATTGTGTTCACCTGTCTCTGATTAGTGCTCACCTGCTTCCCGAGCACTAATCAGGGGCATTATTTAAGTTTGCCTTCGCCAGTCAGTCCGGCCTGGCGTCATTGGTTCCTTCGTGCTCCTGTTAGGTGAGTTTTGCCTTGTCCCTACACTGCAAAAAGTCAGCGTTCAAGAACAAGGAAAAAAAAATACAAAAATGAGGGGTATTTTACTTGAACTAAGCAAAATTATCCGCCAATAGAACAAGAACATTTGGCTTGTCAAGACTTTCCAAAACAAGTCAAATTAGCTAACCTCAATGAACCCCAAAATACCTTAAAATAAGAATATTCTCACTAATAATAAGTGCACTTTTCTTGGTAGCAAAAACAAATATGAGACTTTTTTCTCAATATGTTGAAAAATATTCTTAAATTAGGTAAATGCTAGTGCCATTATCTTGACATCATGATTGCATTACGTTTCTTGAAACCAGCAAACTTACACTAAAAAATAGTTTATTTTTCTTAATGGAAAGGCAAAAAGGCAACGCTCAGGCAAATCATATTGTCTAAAAATACATTTTCCCATCGATAACATGACATCATATATATATATATATATATATATATATATATATATATATATATATTATATATACACACATTAGTGATGGGTCCGGCAACACCGATGCATCGGCGCATGCGTCGAGCTCATAGAGCAAAACCCTGTGTCGGTGCGCGTACCGCTTTTAGAAAGTCACGTGACCGATCATGAGCTGTTTTGGTCACATGACCGATACGCCAACTGTGTCGCCTCCTCTGTGCCCTGTGAGCGGCTCTTTTCTACAGCCGGAGAAATAATAACTAAGAAGAGAAAGCGTCTAAAATGTAATACGTCGGAAAAACTTTTTTTTTTATAAAAATGTGTAAAAAATAAAATTAAACAAATTCCCAGTCCACAATCATCCACAACACGTTCTCTTAGATTTCCATGTTATGATACATGTTCACATTATTTATTGACTGTATCTAAAAAAGATACAAATATATTTTTATTTAAATGAAGATATGAAATAATCCTAAATGAAATACAATGACTTGGTTTATATTATTGTATATACTAGGGCAGGGGTCACCAACGCGGTGCCCGCGGTCACCAGGTAGCCCGTAAGGACCAGATCAGTCGCCCGCTGGCCTGTTCTAAAAATAGCTCAAAGAGCAGCACTTACCAGTGAGCTGCCTCTATTTTTTAAATTGTATTTATTTACTAGCAAGCTGGTCTCGCTTTGCTCCACATTTTTAATTCTAAAAGAGACAAAACTCAAATAGAATTTGAAAATCCAAGAAAATATTTGAAAGACTTGGTCTTCACTTGGAATAAGCGGTAGAAAATGGATGGATGGATGGGTCTTCACTTGTTGAAATAAATTCATTTATTTTTTACTTTGCTTCTTATTACTTTTAGAAATACAATTTTAGAGAAAAAATACAACCTTAAAAATGATTTTAGGATTTTTAAACAAATATACCTTTTTCCCTTTTAAATGTCTTCCTCTTCTTTCCTGACAATTTAAATCAATGTTCAAGTAAATTTTTTTTATTTTTTTATTGTAAAGAATAATAAATATTTTAGCTTCTGTTTTTTCGACGAAGAATATTTGTGAAATATTTCTTCAAACTTACTATGATTAAAATTCAAAAAAAATTATTCTGGCAAATCTCGAAAATCTGTAGAATCAAATTTAAATCTTATTTCAAAGTATTTTGAATTTCTTTTAAAATTTTTGTTCTGGAAAATCTAGAAGAAATACTGATTTGTCTTTGTTAGAAATATAGCTTGGTCCAATTTGTTAAATATTCTAACAAAGTGCAGATTGGATTTTAACCAATTTAAAACATGTCATCAAAATTCTAAAATGTATCTTAATCAGGAAAAATTACTAATGATGTTTCAGAAATTCTTTTTTTAATTTTTTCAAAAAGATTCAAATTAGCTAGTTTTTCTCTTCTTTTTGTCAGTTGAATTTTGAATTTTAAAGAGTCGAAATTGAAAATTGTATTTTAATTTTTTTCGTGTTTTCTCCTCTTTTAAACCGTTCAATTAAGTGTTTTTTTTCATCATTTATTCTCTACAAAAAACCTTCCGTAAAAGGAAAAAAAAATGTACGACGGAATGACAGACAGAAATACCCATTTTTTTATATATATAAATGTATTTATTTAGCTATTCTTGTTTGAATCACACTTACGTGTAACTTACAAATGACAATATATTTATTTATTGAAGTGTGTATCAAACTGGTAGCCCTTCGCATTAATCAGTACCCAAGAAGTAGTTTTTGGTTTCAAAAAGGTTGGTGACCCCTGTACTAGGGCATCAAATCAGTGTCAGTTGAGTCGGTCCATAGGTTGCCTGTAGGGATTTTTAATGTCCAGCAGATGTCAGTATTTAGTGACACAGTATCGACACAGTATCAATACAGTTTTGCAATGTGTCGAAACACTTCATGACGCCTCATCAACCCATCACTAATATATATATATATATATATATATATATATATATATATATATATATATATTTACAGCCCGGCCCCCAGTCAGTTTGTTTTTTTAATTGGAATTTATCTGAATGTGCATGAACTATTTCTGTTCAAAATAGTTTTGAAATGTTAAATGTTTAAATATAAACTGTCAGTTAAATTATGAGACACAATTGTGTCAAAGTCATGTTTGTTTTTTTTCATGCTTGAAATAAGAAATGCTGACTTTAAAAAAGTAGTTTTATACTTGTGAGTGTTGATGACACAACACTTGATATTCTAGTTTCAAGCATGTTTTACTCAATATAGGTCATCACATCTCAGCAACAAGCTGTAATATCTTACTGAGATCATTTAGGACCAAAACACTTAAAACAAGTAAAACACTCTAACATCAAATCTGTTTAGGAGAAGAATAATCTTATCAGACAGAAAATAAGCAAATATCACCCTTATTTGACATATTTCATCTTACTTAGATTTCAGTTTTTGCAGTGTCGTAGTTTGCGTCATGCCTTGCTACATAAGTCTTGTTTGTTCATGCCACATTTAGTAATTTTTCTCGTCCATAGTTTATGCTAAATGTTAGTTTAGCATCCAGTTTTCCTTTTGCTTGTTTTCTGTTTTTTGGTACTTTGCGTTATTTTTGTGAATAAATCATGTTCTTACCCGAACGCTTTGTCCGGAGTGGTCCGTCTGCATTCCCGGGAGAACGACCCCGCGTAAAGATGCGACCCAAACGTGACAGAATAACGCCAGCCCGACTGACTGGCAAAGGCAAACTTAACTAATGCCTCTGATTAGTGCTCGGGGAACAGGTGAGCACTAATCAGAGACAGGTGAACACAATGAGTAACCGTGGCAACCAAAACAAACTCACAGGTGCACAAGCAAGAACTAAAGGAGTCCAAAACTAACAGAAAACACACAAACATGATCCGGACTACGGATCATGACAATTGTAAAATATGTGGATGGAGAAGGGGTGTGACGTTCAAATGTTGTCAATATTCAGTGTTTTATCCGTCATAGTTAATATTGTAACATTCTTTTTTTACATTCAGTAAAAAAAATGTCAAATTCCATTCCGTTTTTTAAGGCGGTCTATCATAACGTTTTTAGCATTCAATCCGACATTATTGTGAGGTTTTGTATTAGTGTTCCTAAAAATAGATATACCGGCCCCCAGACACATTTTTTTTTCTCTAAATGTATAGTAGTATATAGTAGTACAGTAAACTGACAGTTAATATTTAAACATTTAACATGTGACTGTCATGTCTGTGTAATCATGTTTTGTTTTAAGTCATGTTTTGTTTAGTTTCTGGCTTTTCACTCCCTTGTCTTGTTTGCATGATTACCCATTAGTTTCACCTGTTCCACGTTTGGACTCATTGTGCACTCTTGTTTGTCACCATAGCAACCCATTAGTTTTCACCTGTCACGTCACGCACCTGTTTCACGTCTTGAGTCACGCACCTGTTTTCGTTAATCATGTCTGTAGTATTTAAGTTCAGTGTTTTTCAGTTTGTCTTCCTGACGACCTCACCACATTTATGCTCTGTCCATTCTTTCCATGTCCATTCCTCAAGCAACTATTTTTGTCCAAGCCAAGTAAGTTTTTGTTCCATGTTTATAGTCTTTTTGGTTTCATAGTTTGTTCTCCGCCATTGTGCGTGTTTTTCGTTTGTACTTTTTGCTATAGTCTTTTGATTTCATAGTTTATTCTCCGCCACTGTGCGCGCTTTATTTATTCCTTTTTTTTTTATAATAATTAATAAATCATGTACCTTCCTTCCCGTCTCGCCCGAGCCAACTTTCCGTTGCATCCCGGAAAAGCACACACCCAAGACCAAGTCATGACAGTGACATTCTAAAAACATTTTAACAGAAATAGTTCATGCACATTCAGATAAATATTTCAAAATTACAATTTAAAAAAATTGGGCCGGGGGCCGGGCTGTAAATATGCGCACTAATTGACTGAAAGAGCACGCACTTGGCGCGATGATGTCATGTTATCCATGGAAAAATGCATTTTTAGACAATATGATTTGCCTGAGCGTTGCCTTTTTGCTTTTCCATTAAGAACAATAAACTAGTTTTTAGTGTAAGTTTGCTGGTTTCAAGAAATGTAATGCTATCATTATGTCAAGATAATGGCACTAGCACTTACTTCATTTAAGAATATTTTTCAACATATTGATAAAAAAGGTCTTTTTTTTTTTTCTTTCTACCAAGAAAAGTGCACTTGTTATTAGTGAGAATATACTTATTTTCAGAGGTGGGTAGAGTAGCCAGAATTTGTACTCAAGTAAGAGTACTGTTACTTTAGAGATTTATTACTCAAGTAAAAGTAAGGAGTAGTCACCTAAATATTTACTTGAGTAAAAGTAAAAAGTATGTTGTGAAAAAACTACTCAAGTACTGAGTAACTAATGAGTATGGATCTCAGGAAACAGAGTGGACCAACACCAGCTGGACTGCTGCTGAGTAGTCCAAAGTCATGTTTTCTGACGAAAGCAAATTTTGCATTTTCTTTGGAAATCGAGGTCCCAGAGTCTGGAGGAAGACAGGAGAGGCACAGGATCCACGTTGCCTGAAGTCTAGTGTAAAGTTTCCACCATCAGTGATGGTTTGGGGTGCCATGTCATCTGCTGGTGTCGGTCCACTCTGTTTCCTGAGATCCAGGGTCAACGCAGCCGTCTACCAGCAAGTTTTAGAGCACTTCATGCTTCCTGCTGCTGACCTGCTCTATGGAGATGGAGATTTCAAGTTCCAACAGGACTTGGCGCCTGCACACAGCGCAAAATCTACCCGTGCCTGGTTTACGGACCATGGTATTTCTGTTCTAAATTGGCCCGCCAACTCCCCTGACCTTAGCCCCATAGAAAATCTGTGGGGTATTGTGAAAAGGAAGATGCAGAATGCCAGACCCAAAAACGCAGAAGAGTTGAAGGCCACTATCAGAGCAACCTGGGCTCTCATAACACCTGAGCAGTGCCAGAAACTCATCGACTCCATGCCACGCCGCATTAACGCAGTAATTGAGGCAAAAGGAGCTCCAACCAAGTATTGAGTATTGTGCATGCTCATATTTTTCATTTTCATACTTTTCAGTTGGCCAACATTTCTAAAAATCCCTTTTTTGTATTAGCCTTAAGTAATATTCTAATTTTGTGACACACGGAATTTTGGATTTTCATTTGTTGCCACTTCAAATCATCAAAATTAAATGAAATAAACATTTGAATGCATCAGTCTGTGTGCAATGAATAAATATAATGTACAAGTTACACCTTTTGAATGCAATTACTGAAATAAATCAAGTTTTTCAAAATATTCTAATTTACTGGCTTTTACCTGTATGTATATACATACATTGATATATACAGTATATAATTTATATTTATTTATTTTGCCGTTTTTGTTCACATGTTAAAGGTGTTTTAATGAATATACATGCATGTTTAACACATATAGATTCCTTTCTTTCATGAAGACAAGAATATAAGTTGGTGTATTACCTGATTCTGATGACTTGCATTGATTGTAATCAGACAGTAGTGATGATAACGTCCACATTTTCGAATGGAAGAGAAAAAAAGTCTTCCTTTCTGTCCAATACCACATGAAAGTGGTTGGTTTTTGGCATCTTATTTGTCCAGCTTCCATATTCGTTTTTATACACTTTACAAGAAATACATTGGCGGCAAACTCCGTAGCTTGCTAGCTTGTTTGCGCTGGCTTTCGGAGACTCTTGTTTTGAAAGCGCACGCGCGATGGAGCGGCACTTTTATTGTGAAGACAGGAACTGTGCAGTCAGTCTTTAGGCTTTTGACGGGATGTACGGTTGAAATAAAAAAAGGGTCTTTTTTCCTTCACATTTTTGATTGATTGATTGGAACTTTTATTAGTAGATTGCACAGTACAGTACATATTCCGTACAATTGACCACTAAATGGTAACACCCCAATAAGTTTTTCAACTTGTTTAAGTCAGGTCATGTGACCGCCTGGCTCTGTTTGATTGGTCCAACGTCACCAGTGACTGCATCTGATTGGTGGAACGGAGTGAACGTCACCAGTGACTGTATTTGTTGAAACGCAGGCACTATGAAGGTCTGTCTGACAGACCAAAACAAACAAAGCGTGCATTAACAGATCGATAAAAATTAGTAGCGAGTAGCGAGCTGAATGTAGATAAAAGTAGCGTTTCTTCTCTATAAATATACTTAAGTAAAAGTAAAAGTATGTTGCATTAAAACTATTCTTAGAAGTACAATTTATCCCAAAAGTTACTCAAGTAGATGTAACGGAGTAAATGTAGCGCGTTACTACCCACCTCTGCTTATTTTAATGTATTGTTGGGTTCATTGAGGTTAGCTACTTGTTTTGGAAAGTCTTGACAAGCCAAATTTTCTTGTTCTATTGGCAGATAATTTTGCTTAGTTCAAATAAAATACCCCTCATTTTTGTATTTTTCTTCTTGTTTTTGAATGCTGACTTTTTGCAGTGCAGGTGGTTGAGAAAAGGGGGGTTGCCCAAACACAAGGGGGAGCTTAGCTAGCTTTTTTTCCTCAGACCTCATCATCAACAGTCCCTGCACGGTTCACCTGCTCCAAGGATCTTCAACTTTTAAACCAGGTGTCCAATGTCCTCCTGACAGAACCAACGCCAATCAAGACCCGATCAAACATTCGTTAGCATTGAGCCCCCCCCCCCCCCCCCCCACAGAGGGTCTTTACGCAATCGAGCGCTGAGACCAGAGCAAACAGTTCCTGCAGGGTTCAAGAAAGCGCGGCAGATTTATGTGGCGAGCAGGATTGCTCGGCGCTAATATATTTCCCTAGTAAAGTGCGGTGTGGAAGGCAGCAGGCGAGTGAGGCGAATAGCAATGTCTGTCAGGGCGGCTCGCAGAAAGACTCTGCGTGAACTTTTAATTATGACTTTCTGGGAGACGCCATTTCTCATCGGAGATGACTCGGAAAAAGCTCTCCTGTCACATCTGCAATATTCTTTTTACCCTTTTTCCTATTACATTGACTTGATGGCGGGGATGTTTATCGTAATTGGACTGACCATCAATGGTGATCGCTGCCTTTCTGTCCTTGTCCAAGGTTTTTCTCCAACGCCTCCTTCGCCGGCGCCACGGGCCTGATCCAGGTGGACGCCGGCCTCTCCAGGGTGCTCTCCTCGCAGCTGTTCCACGTCTGGAGCCTCAAGAGGGGCGCTCTGGGCCAGCCGGCGTGGGTCACCGTGGGGCAGTGGTCCCGAGGCAGGCTGGAGTTGGAGGGGGGCGTCCTGGGGCTGGGAGGCTTCGGGAGCAGCCAGGGGCAAGGCCTGGGCGCTGGGGTGAGAGGGGGCGACGGCCAGGGCGACCCGAACGCCGGGGGGCGCTGGAGACCCGGACTTTCCGTCGAGGGTCACCGTCTGCGGGTGGTGACGTTGGTGGAACATCCGTTTGTGTTCACGCGCGAGGTGGACGAAGATGGGCTGTGTCCGGCCGGTCAGCTCTGCCTGGACCCCAGAACCAACCGTTCCGACGTCATACAAGGACTCTTTAACCACCTGCACAACTCCAACACTTCAACAGCCGACTGGGAAGGCGGTAAGTTTGGTTCTTCAGACTTTAAAGCAGGGGTGCTCACACTTTTTCTGCAGGCGAGCTACTTTTCAATTGATCAAGTCGTGGGGATCTACCTCATTCATATATATCATTTATATTTACTTATTTATGAAATATATGTTTTTGTTAACAAGTTAAAGGTGTTTAATGATAATGCAAGCATGTTTAACACATATAGTTAATATTGTTAATAAATTAAAGGTGTTAATTAAAATACAAGTTTGTTTAATACATATAGTTAATATTGTTAATAAGTTAAAGGTGTTTAAAGATAATGCAAACATGTTTAACACATATAGTTAATATTGTTAACAAGTTAAATATGTTTAGTGATAATGCAAGGATGTTTAACACATATAGTTAATATTGTTAATAAATTAAAGGTGTTTAATGATAATACAAGAATGTTTAACACATAGTTAATATTGTTAACAAGTTGAAGGTGTTTAAAGATAATACAAGCATGTTTAACACTTATAGTTAATATTGGTAATAAGTTAAAGGTGTTTAAAGATAATACAAGCATGTTTAACACATATAGTTAATATTGTTAACAAGTTAAAGGTGTTTAATGATAATACAAGCATGTTTAACACAAATAGTTAATATTGTTAATAAGTTAAAGGTGTTTAAAGATAATGCAAACATGTTTAACACATATAGTTAATATTGTTAACAAGTTAAAGGTGTTTAAAGATAATACAAGCATGTTTAACACATATAGTTAATATTGTTAATAAGTTAAAAGTGTTTAAAGATAATACAAGCATGTTTAACACTTATAGTTAATATTGGTAATAAGTTAAAGGTGTTTAAAGATAGTACAAGCATGTTTAACACTTATAGTTAATATTGGTAATAAGTTAAAGGTGTTTAAAGATAATACAAGCATGTTTAACACATATAGTTAATATTGGTAACAAGTTAAAGGTGTTTAAAGATAATACAAGCATGTTTAACACATATAGTTAATATTGTTAATAAATTAAAGGTTTTAATTAAAATACAAGTATGTTTAATACATATAGTTAATATTGTTAACAAGTTAAAGGTGTTTAATGATAATACAAGAATGTTTAACACAAAGTTAATATTGTTAACAAGTTAAAGGTGTTTAAAGATAATACAAGCATGTTTAACACTTATAGTTAATATTGGTAATAAGTTAAAGGTGTTTAAAGATAATACAAGCATGTTTAACACATATAGTTAATATTGGTAATAAGTTAAAGGTGTTTAAAGATAATACAAGCATGTTTAACAAATATAGTTAATATTGTTAATAAGTTAAAAGTGTTTAATGATAATACAAGAATGTTTAACACATAGTTAATATTGTTAACAAGTTAAAGGTGTTTAAAGATAATACAAGCATGTTTAACACTTATAGTTAATATTGGTAATAAGTTAAAGGTGTTTAAAGATAATACAAGCATGTTTAACACATATAGTTAATATTGTTAATAAATTAAAGGTGTCAATTCAAATACAAGTATGTTTAATACATATAGTTAATATTGTTAACAAGTTAAAGGTGTTTAATGATAATACAAGCATGTTTAACACATATAGTTAATATTGTTAATAAATTAAAGGTGTTAATTAAAATACAAGTATGTTTAATAAATATAGTTAATATTGTTAACAAGTTAAAGGTGTTTAATGATAATACAAGCATGTTTAACACATATAGTTAATATTGTTAATAAGTTAAAGGTGTTTAAAGATAATGCAAACATGTTTAACACATATAGTTAATATAGTTAACAAGTTAAAGATGTTTAGTGATAATACAAGCATGTTTAACACATATAGTTAATATTGTTAATAAATTAAAGGTGTTTAATGATAATACAAGAATGTTTAACACATAGTTAATATTGTTAACAAGTTAAAGGTGTTTATAGATAATACAAGCATGTTTAACACTTATAGTTAATATTGGTAATAAGGTAAAGGTGTTTTAAGATAATACAAGCATGTTTAACACATATAGTTAATATTGTTAATAAATTAAAGGTGTTAATTAAAATACAAGTATGTTTAATACATATAGTTAATATTGTTAACAAGTTAAAGGTGTTTAATGATAATACAAGCATGTTTAACACATATAGTTAATATTGTTAATAAGTTAAAGGTGTTTAAAGATAATGCAAACATGTTTAACACATATAGTTAATATTGTTAACAAGTTAAAGATGTTTAGTGATAATGCAAGCATGTGTAACACATATAGTTAATATTGTTAATAAATTAAAGGTGTTTAATGATAATACAAGAATGTTTAACACAGTTAATATTGTTAACAAGTTAAAGGTGTTTAAAGATAATACAAGCATGTTTAACACATATAGTTAATATTGTTAATAAGTTAAAGGTGTTTAAAGATAATGCAAACATGTTTAACACATATAGTTAATATTGTTAACAAGTTAAAGGTGTTTAAAGATAATGCAAGCATGTTTAACACATATAGTTAATATCGTTAACAAGTTAAAGGTGTTTAAAGATAATGCAAGCATGTTTAACACATATAGTTAATATTGTTAATAAATTAAAGGTGTCAATTAAAATACAAGTATGTTTAATACATATAGTTAATATTGTTAACAAGTTAAAGGTGTTTAAAGATAATGCAAACATGTTTAACACATATAGTTAATATTGTTAACAAGTTAAAGGTGTTTAAAGATAATGCAAGCATGTTTAACACATATAGTTAATATTGTTAATAAATTAAAGGTGTTTAATGATAATACAAGAATGTTTAACACATAGTTAATATTGTTAACAAGTTAAAGGTGTTTAAAGATAATACAAGCATGTTTAACACTTATAGTTAATATTGGTAATAAGTTAAAGGTGTTTAAAGATAATACAAGCATGTTTAACACATATAGTTAATATTGTTAATAAATTAAAGGTGTCAATTAAAATACAAGTATGTTTAATACATATAGTTAATATTGTTAACAAGTTAAAGGTGTTTAATGATAATACAAGCATGTTTAACACATATAGTTAATATTGTTAATCAGTTAAAGATGTTTAGTGATAATGCAAGCATGTTTAACACATATAGTTAATATTGTTAATAAATTAAAGGTGTTTAATGATAATACAAGAATGTTTAACACATAGTTAATATTGTTAACAAGTTAAAGGTGTTTAAAGATAATACAAGCATGTTTAACACTTATAGTTAATATTGGTAATAAGTTAAAGGTGTTTAAAGATAATACAAGCATGTTTAACACATATAGTTAATATTGTTAATAAGTTAAAGGTGTTTAAAGATAATGCAAACATGTTTAACACATATAGTTAATATTGTTAACAAGTTAAAGATGTTTAGTGATAATGCAAGCATGTTTAACACATATAGTTAATATTGTTAATAAATTAAAGGTGTTTAATGATAATACAAGCATGTTTAACACATAGTTAATATTGTTAACAAGTTAAAGGTGTTTAAAGATAATACAAGCATGTTTAACACATATAGTTAATATTGTTAATAAGTTAAAAGTGTTTAGAGATAAAACAAGCATGTTTAACACATATAGTTAATATTGTTAATAAGTTAAAAGTGTTTAAAGATAATACAAGCATGTTTAACACATATAGATTCCTTTCTTTCATGAAGACAATAATATAAGTTGGTGTATTACCTGATTCTGATGACTTGCATTGATTGGAATCAGACAGTGGTGCTGATAACGTCCGCATTTTCGAATGGAGGAGAAAAAAAGTCTTCCTTTCTGTCCAATACCACATGAAAGTGGTTGGTTTTTGGCATCTTATTTGTCCAGCTTCCGTACTCCTTTGTATACACTTTACAAGAAATACATTGTTGGCAAACTCCGTAGCTTGCTAGCTTGTGCACGCCAGCTTTCTGAGACTCTTATTTTGGTAGCGCAGGCAGGATGAAGTAGCGCTTTTATTGTGCAACTGTGCAGTCGGTCTTTGGAGTTTTGACGACAGGTACGGCGCCAGAGTCTGTTGAAATAAAGTGTTTCTCGCCTTCCAGTCGGTAATTTTAATGAGCTGGCAGCAGCCAGCGTCATCTCAGAAGACCCTCGGGTGCCGTGAATGTCAATCAAGTGACCAAAGTGACGTCATAGTGAAGATTTATGATCGCTCATTTTTAGGACTATTTTTTTAAATGCCTGGCTGGTGATCGACTGACACACCCTCCGAGATCGACCGGTAGCTCGCGATCGACGTAATGAGCACCCCTGCTTTAAAGGGTAGATTGGTAAATGGTAAATGGGTTATACCTGTATAGCGCTTTTCTACCTTCAAGGTACTCAAAGAGCTTTGACACTATTTCCACATTCACCCATTCACACACACACTGATGGCGCTAACCACGACTCATCAGGAGCAAGGGTGAAGAGTCTTGCTCTAGGACACAACGGACGTGACGAGGTTGGTAGAAGGTGGAGATCGAACCAAGAACCCTTAGGTCCCAACTGGCTGTAACTATTCTTCCAAATAGTTACGAATCCCTGTAAAAAGTAGCGTATAATTCACATTTCTGATAATTGTCAGTAGGGTAGGTTACACTTAAACTACAAACATAAACATTTGGATTACCATGACATGGTAGATCGGAGCCGCTGATTCTATTGGGATTCAGTCCACGCCGTCCTCTACCTCTCAGGCCTTCCGGAGGATCTGAGGAAGTGCTGCTACGGCTACTGCGTGGACCTGCTGGAGAAGCTGGCGGAGGACATGGGCTTCGCCTTCGACCTCTACATCGTGGGGGACGGAAAGTACGGCGCCATGAGCGCAGCCGGGCGCTGGACGGGGCTGGTCGGGGACCTGAGGAGCGGGACGGCGGACATGGCGGTCACCTCGTTCTCCATCAACTCGGCGAGGAGCAGAGTCATCGATTTCACCTCGCCCTTCTACTCCACCAGCCTGGGCATCCTGGTACGCCTCCGTTTGTTTACTTACTAGCAAAGGGAACGTGCTAGCGTTGAGGATTTATATACATGATGTAATGTAGTAACGGGCATACTTATAATAACATTTAATATTTACGTATTTTGATCATTTTACGCATTTAAAAAATGCCAACAAACATAATAAAACATCACTTACTGTACAAAGTCTGCGGTCCTTAGGATGCCGACTGCTGGGGCGTTCATATATTCCCATTTAGATGAAGAATGACTCATAGTCCTCACAAAGAAAAGGGCCGGGGTCTTTTCGTGTCGTCTTCGCCAGTTTCGTTGTCTCAAATGGTTTTCAAAAAGTACCAACTTATCGGAATACCTACTCAGACGTCTTCTGTCCATGCGAGATGTGTTATTTATGATCTGGAATAAAATTGCAGGGAAGCGAGGAAGCAGCAGACCACACGTCGCCGCTATAAACAGTTTGTCTGTGTTAGCGCTTATAATAACAATAACACTAATACTTGGTTAATATTCAAGTCAGGAAATGTAAATGGAGTATTGTTGGCGCTTTTTTGAATGATTATTTATTGGATTTTATGGGCAAAATAGTGGAGCTCCCATTGGCTCCGCTGTAAACAGACTTTTATTTAATATTTAGAATACATTAAAAATGCCATGTCTTTCATAATATTAGTGAACGATTGGCAAAATAAAAATAAAAATGTGCCGTTCCCCTTAAAAAAGGTAACTAATTCTTACCAACGTTGATTTTGATTCATTATTATTACAAATAATTGTCAAAGTGTACCAACTTATCGGAATACCTACTCAGACGTCTTCTGTCCAGGCGAGATGTGTTAGTTATGATCGAGAATAAAAGTGCAGGGAAGCGAGGAAGCAGCAGACCACTCCATGATGTAAACATAGGCACACACGGAAGTGATTACGTCACCGCTATAAATAGTTTGTCTGTGTTAGCGCTTATAATAACAATATCACTAAAAATTGGTTAATATTCAAGTCAGGAAATGTAAATGGAGTATTGTTGGCGGTTTTTGATGGATTATTTATTGGATTTTATGGGCAAAATAGTGGAGCTCCCATTGGCTCCGCTGTAAACAGACTTTTATTTATGTTTATTTAATATTTAGAATGCATTAAAAATGCCATGTCTTTCATAATATTAGTGAACGATAGGCAAAATAAAAATAAAAAAAGTGCTGTTTCCCTTAAAAAAAGGTCAATAATTCATACCAACGTTGATTTTGACTAATTATTATTAAAAATGGTTGTCAAAGTGTACCAACTTATCGGAATACCTACTCAGACGTCTTCCGTCCAGGCGAGATGTGTTATTTATGATCTAGAATAAAAGTGCAGGGAAGCGAGGAAGCAGCAGACCACTCCATGATGTAAACATAGGCACACACGGAAGTGATTACGTCGCCGCTATAAACAGTTTGTCTGTGTTAGCGCTTATAATAACAATATCACTAATACTTGGTTAATATTCAAGTCAGGAAATGTAAATGGAGTATTGTTGGCGGTTTTTGAAAGATTATTTATTGGATTTTATGGGCAAAGAAGTGGAGCTCCCATTGGCTCCGCTGGAAGCAGACTTTTATTTACATTTATTTAATATTTAGAATGCATTAAAAAAAACATGTATTTCATAATATTAGTGAACGATAGGCAAAATAAAAATAAAAAAAGTGCTGTTTCCCTTAAAAAAGGTCAATAATTCATACCAATGTTGATTTTGATTCATTATTATTACAAATGGTTGTCAGAGTGTACCAACTTATCGGAATACCTACTCAGACATCTTCTGTCCAGGCGAGATGTGTTATTTATGATTTAGAATAAACGTGCAGGGAAGCGAGGAAGCAGCAGACCACTCCATGATGTAAACATAGGCACACACGGAAGTGATTACGTTGCCGCTATAAACAGTTTGTCTGTGTTAGCACTTATAATAACAATATCACTAATAATTGGTTAATATTCAAGTCAGGAAATGTAAATGGAGTATTGTTGGCGGTTTTTGAAAGATTATTTATTGGATTTTATGGGCAAAATAGTGGAGCTCCCATTAACTCCGCTGTAAACAGACTTTTATTTATGTTTATTTAATATTTAGAATGCATTAAAAATGCCATGTCTTTCATAATATTAGTGAACGATAGGCAAAATAAAATTAAAACAAGTGCTGTTTCCCTTAAAAAAAGGTAAATAATTCATACCAACGTTGATTTTGAGTCATTATTATTACAAATGGTTGTCAAAGTGTACCAACTTATCGGAATACCTACTCAGACGTCTTCTGTCCAGGCGAGATGTGTTATTTATGATCTAGAATAAACGTGCAGGGAAGCGAGGAAGCAGCAGACCACTCCATGATGTAAACATAGGCACACACGGAAGTGATTACGTCGCCGCTATAAACAGTTTGTCTGTGTTAGTGCTTATAGTAACAATATCACTAATACGTGGTTAATATTCAAGTCAGGAAATGTAAATGGAGTATTGTTGGCGGTTTTTGAATGATTATTTATTGGATTTTATGGGCAAAATAGTGGAGCTGCCATTGTCTCCGCTGTAAACAGACTTTTATTTAATATTTAGAATGCATTAAAAATGCCATGTCTTTCATAATATTAGTGAACGATAGGCAAAATAAAAATAAAAAAAGTGCTGTTTCCCTTAAAAAAAGGTCAATAATTCATACCAACGTTGATTTTGAGTCATTATTATTACAAATGGTTGTCAGAGTATACCAACTTATCGGAATACCTACTCAGACGTCTTCTGTCCAGGTGAGATGTGTTATTTATGATCTGGAATAAAAGTGCAGGGAAGCGAGGAAGCAGCAGACCACTCCATGATGTAAACATAGGCACACACGGAAGTGATTACGTCGCCGCTATAAACAGTTTGTCTGTGTTAGCGCTTATAATAACAATGTCACTAATAATTGGTTAATATTCAAGTCAGGAAATGTAAATGGAGTATTGTTGGCGGTTTTTGAAAGATTATTTATTGGATTTTATGGGCAAAATAGTGGAGCTGCCATTGGCTCCGCTGTAAACAGACGTTTATTTACGTTTATTTAATATTTAGAAGGCATTAAAAATGCCATGTCTTTCATAATATTAGTGAACGATAGGCAAAATAAAATAAAAAATAAAAAAAGTGCTGTTTCCCTTAAAAAAAGGTCAATAATTCATACCAACGTTGATTTTGAGTCATTATTATTACAAATGGTTGTCAAAGTGTACCAACTTATCGGAATACCTACTCAGACGTCTTCTGTCCAGGCGAGATGTGTTATTTATGATCGGGAATAAACGTGCAGGGAAGCGAGGAAGCAGCAGACCACTCCATGATGTAAACATAGGCACACACGGAAGTGATTACGTCGCCGCTATAAACAGTTTGTCTGTGTTAGCGCTTATAATAACAATGTCACTAATACTTGGTTAATATTCAAGTCAGGAAATGTAAATGGAGTATTGTTGGCGGTTTTTGAATGATTATTTATTGGATTTTATGGCCAAAATATTGGAGCTGCTATTGGCTCCGCTGTAAACAGACTTTTATTTATGTTTATTTAATATTTAGAATGCATTAAAAATGCCATGTCTTTCATAATATTAGTGAACGAAAGGCAAAATAAAAATAAAAAAAGTGCTGTTTCCCTTAAAAAAAGGTCAATAATTCATACCAACGTTGATTTTGAGTCATTATTATTACAAATGGTTGTCAAAGTGTACCAACTTATCGGAATACCTACTCAGACATCTTCTGTCCAGGTGAGATGTGTTATCTATGATCGAGAATAAAAGTGCAGGGAAGCGAGGAAGCAGCAGACCACTCCATGATGTAAACATAGGCACACACGGGAGTGATTACGTCACCGCTATAAACAGTTTGTCTGTGTTAGCGCTTATAATAACAATATCACTAATAATTGGTTAATATTCAAGTCAGGAAATCTAAATGGAGTATTGTTGGCGGTTTTTGAAAGATTATTTATTGGATTTTATGGGCAAAATAGTGGAGCTGCCATTGGCTCCGCTGTAAACAGACTATAATTTACGTTTATTTAATATTTAGAATGCATTAAAAATGCCATGTCTTTCATAATATTAGTGAACGATAGGCAAAATAAAATAAAAAAAAGTGCTGTTTCCCTTAAAAAAGTTCAATAATTCATACCAACGTTGATTTTGATTAATTATTATTACAAATGGTTGTCAGAGTGTACCAACTTATCGGAATACCTACTCAGACGTCTTCTGTCCAGGTGAGATGTGTTATTTATGATCTAGAATAAAAGTGCAGGGAAGCGAGGAAGCAGCAGACCACTCCATGATGTAAACATAGGCACACACGGGAGTGATTACGTCGCCGCTATAAATAGTTGGTCTGTGTTAGCGCTTATAATAACAATATCACTAATAATTGGTTAATATTCAAGTCAGGAAATGTAAATGGAGTATTGTTGGCGCTTTTTTGAATGATTATTTATTGGATTTTATGGGCAAAATAGTGGAACTCCCATTGGCTCCGCTGTAAACAGACTTTTATTTATGTTTATTTAATATTTAGAATGCATTAAAAATGCCATGTCTTTCATAATATTAGTGAACGATAGACAAAATAAAAATTAAAAAAGTGCTGTTTCCCTTAAAAAAAGGTCAATAATTCATACCAACGTTGATATTGATTCATTATTATTACAAATGGTTGTCAAAGTGTACCAACTTATCGGAATACCTACTCAGACGACTTCTGTCCAGGCGAGATGTGTTAGTTATGATCTAGAATAAACGTGCAGGGAAGCGAGGAAGCAGCAGACCACTCCATGATGTAAACATAGGCACACACGGAAGTGATTACGTCGCCGCTATAAACAGTTTGTCTGTGTTAGCGCTTATAATAACAATATCACTAATACGTGGTTAATATTCAAGTCAGGAAATGTAAATGGAGTATTGTTGGCGGTTTTTGAATGATTATTTATTGGATTTTATGGGCAAAATAGTGGAGCTCCCATCGGCTTTTATTTATTTTATTATTTAATATTTAGAATGCATTAAAAATGCCATGTCTTTCATAATATTAGTGAACGATAGGCAAAATAAAAATAAAAAAAGTGCTGTTTCCCTTAAAAAAAGGTCAATAATTCATACCAACGTTGATTTTGATTCATTATTATTACAAATGGATGTCAGAGTGTACCAACTTATCGGAATACCTACTCAGATGTCTTCTGTCCAGGCGAGATGTGTTATTTATGATCGAGAATAAACGTGCAGGGAAGCGAGGAAGCAGCAGACCACTCCATGATGTAAACATAGGCACACACGGAAGTGATTACGTCGCCGCTATAAACAGTCTGTCTGTGTTAGCGCTTATAATAACAATATCACTAATACTTGGTTAATATTCAAGTCAGGAAATGTAAATGGAGTATAGTTGGCGGTTTTTGAAAGATTATTTATTGGATTTTATGGGCAAAATAGTGGAGCTCCCATTGGCTCCGCTGTAAACAGACTTTTATTTACATTTATTTAATATTTAGAATGCATTAAAAAAAAACATGTATTTCATAATATTAGTGAACGATAGGCATTTTTTTTTTTTTAAAGTGCTGTTCCCCTTAAAAAAGGTAACTAATTCTTACCAACGTTGATTTTGATTCATTATTATTACAAATGGTTGTCAAAGTGTACCAACTTATCGGAATACCTACTCAGACATCTTCTGTCCAGGCGAGATGTGTTATTTATGATTTAGAATAAACGTGCAGGGAAGCGAGGAAGCAGCAGACCACTCCATGATGTAAACATAGGCACACACGGAAGTGATTACGTCGCCGCTATAAACAGTTTGTCTGTGTTAGCGCTTATAATAACAATATCACTAATACTTGGTTAATATTCAAGTCAGGAAATGTAAATGGAGTATAGTTGGCGTTTTTTTGAATGATTATTTATTGGATTTTATGGGCAAAATAGTGGAGCTGCCATTGGCTCCGCTGTAAACAGACTTTTATTTATGTTTATTTAATATTTAGAATGCAATAAAAATGCCATGTCTTTCATAATATTAGTGAACGATAGGCAAAATAAAAATAAAAAAAGTGCTGTTTCCCTTAAAAAAGGTCAATAATTCATACCAACGTTGATTTTGATTCATTATTATTACAAATAATTGTCAATGTGTACTAACTTATCGGAATACCTCCTCAGACGTCTTCTGTCCAGGCGAGATGTGTTAGTTATGATCGAGAATAAAAGTGCAGGGAAGCGAGGAAGCAGCAGACCACTCCATGATGTAAACATAGGCACACACAGGAGTGATTACGTCGCCGCTATAAACAGTTTTTCTGTGTTAGCGCTTATAATAACAATATCACTAATAATTGGTTAATATTCAAGTCAGGAAATGTAAATGGAGTATTGTTGGCGGTTTTTTAATGATTATTTATTGGATTTTATGGCCAAAATATTGGAGCTGCTATTGGCTTCGCTGTAAACAGACTTTTATTTACGTTTATTTATTATTTAGAATGCATTAAAAATGCCATGTCTTTCATAATATTAGTGAATGATCGGCAAAATAAAAATAAAAAAAGTGCTGTTTCCCTTAAAAAAGGTCGATAATTCATACCAATGTTGATTTTGAGTCATTATTATTACAAATAATTGTCAAAGTGTACCAACTTATCGGAATACCTACTCAGACGTCTTCCGTCCAGGCGAGATGTGTTATTTATGATTTAGAATAAAAGTGCAGGGAAGCGAGGAAGCAGCAGACCACTCCATGATGTAAACATAGGCACACACGGAAGTGATTACGTCGCCGCTATAAACAGTTTGTCTGTGTTAGCGCTTATAATAACAATATCACTAATACTTGGTTAATATTCAAGTCAGGAAATGTAAATGGAGTATTGTTGGTGGTTTTTAAAATATTATTTATTGGATTTTATGGGCAAAATAGTGGAGCTCCAATTGGCTTTTATTTATTTTATTATTTAATATTTAGAATGCATTAAAAATGCCATGTTTTTCATAATATTAGTGAACGATAGGCAAAACAAAAAATAAAAAAGTGTTGTTTCCCTTAAAAAAGGTCAATAATTCATACCAACGTTGATTTTGATTCATTATTATTACAAATGGTTGTCAAAGTGTACCAACTTATCGGAATACCTACTCAGACGTCTTCCGTCCAGGCGAGATGTGTTATTTATGATCTAGAATAAACGTGCAGGGAAGCGAGGAAGCAGCAGACCACTCCATGATGTAAACATAGGCACACACGGAAGTGATTACGTCGCCGCTATAAACAGTTTGTCTGTGTTAGCGCTTATAATAACAATATCACTAATAATTGGTTCATATTCAAGTCAGGAAATGTAAATGGAGTATTGTTGGCGGTTTTTTGAATGATTATTTATTGGATTTTATGGTCAAAATAGTGGAGCTGCCATTGGCTCCGCTGTAAACAGACTTTTATTTACATTTATTTAATATTTAGAATGCATTAAAAAAAAACATGTATTTCATAATATTAGTGAACGATAGGCAATTTTTTCTTTTTAAAAGTGCCGTTCCCCTTAAAAAAGTTCAATAATTCATACCAACGTTGATTTGATTCATTATTATTACAAATGGTTGTCAAAGTGTACCAACTTATCGGAATACCTACTCAGACGTCTTCCGTCCAGGCGAGATGTGTTATTTATGATTTAAAATAAAAGTGCAGGGAAGCGAGGAAGCAGCAGACCACTCCATGATGTAAACATAGGCACACACGGAAGTGATTACGTCGCCGCTATAAACAGTTTGTCTGTGTTAGCGCTTATAATAACAATATCACTAATAATTGGTTAATATTCAAGTCAGGAAATGTAAATGGAGTATAGTTGGCGGTTATTGAAAGATTATTTATTGGATTTTATGGGCAAAATAGTGGAGCTCCCATTGGCTCTGCTGTAAACAGACTTTTATTTACATTTATTTAATATTTAGAATGCATTAAAAATGCCATGTCTTTCATAATATTAGTGAACGATTGGCAAAATAAAAATAAAAAAAGTGCTGTTCCCCTTAAAAAAGTTCAATAATTCATACCAACGTTGATTTTGATTCATTATTACTACAATTAATTGTCAAAGTGTACTAACTTATCGGAATACCTACTCAGACGTCTTCTGTCCAGGCGAGATGTGTTATTTATGATCTAGAATAAAAGTGCAGGGAAGCGAGGAAGCAGCAGACCACTCCATGATGTAAACATAGGCACACACGGAAGTGATTACGTCCCCGCTATAAACAGTTTGTCTGTGTTAGCGCTTATAATAACAATATCACTAATACGTTGTTAATATTCAAGTCAGGAAATGTAAATGGAGTATAGTTGGCGGTTTTTGAAAGATTATTTATTGGATTTTATGGGCAAAGTAGTGGAGCTGCCATTGGCTCTGCTGTAAACAGACTTTTATTTATGTTTATTTAATATTTAGAATGCATTAAAAATGCCATGTTTTTCATAATATTAGTGAACGATAGGCAAAATTAAAAAAAAAAAAGTGCTGTTTCCCTTAAAAAAAGGTCAATAATTCATACCAACGTTGATTTTGAGTCATTATCATTACAAATGGTTGTCAAAGTATACCAACTTATCGGAATACCTACTCAGCCGTCTTCTGTCCAGGCGAGATGTGTTATTTATGATCTAGAATAAACGTGCAGGGAAGCGAGGAAGCAGCAGACCACTCCATGATGTAAACATAGGCACACACGGGAGTGATTACGTCGCCGCTATAAACAGTTTGTCTGTGTTAGCGCTTATAATAACAATATCACTAATAATTGGTCAATATTCAAGTCAGGAAATGTAAATGGAGTATTGTTGGCGGTTTTTGAAAGATTATTTATTGGATTTTATGGGCAAAGTAGTGGAGCTGCCATTGGCTCTTATTTATTTAATTTTTTAATATTTAGAATGCATTAAAAATGCCATGTCTTTTATAATATTAGTGAACTATTGGCCAAAACAAAAATTAAAATGTGCCGTTCCCCTTAAAAAAGGTAAATAATTTATACCAACGTTGATTTTGATTCATTATTATTTTTTGAGCAAACAAAATTCTTAGGCATCCAGAAGGGCCTCACTTAAAAAAGTGTTATAAAATGTTATTTTCAACGCAAAATATTTCCAAGTAGAATTTCTGAAGTAATTGGAGCCTTCAATAGGTCCTTAATTCATAACAACATTGATTTTGATTATACAACAAATTATATAACAAATCCTTTTCAACTTATATTCAATTGAATAGACTGCAAAGACAAGATATTTCATGTTCACACTGAGAAACTTTCTTATTTATTTGCAAATAATCATGAACTTAGAATTGAATGGCAGCAACACATTGCAAAAAAGTTGTCACAGGGGCATTTTTACCACTGCGTCACATGGCCTTTCCTTTTAACAACACTCAGTAAAGGTTTGGGAACTGAGGAGACACATTTTGAAGTGGAATTATTTCCCATTCTTGCTTGATGTACAGCTTAAGTTGTTCAACTCTGTTGTGGTATATTAGGCTTCATAATGCGTTGCACATTTTCAATGGGAGACAGGTCTGGACTACAGGCAGGCCGGTCTAGTACCCGCACTCTTTTACTATGAAGCCACGCTGTTGTAACACGTGCAGAATGTGGCTTGGCATTGTCTTGCTGAAATAAGCAGGGGCGTCCATGATAACGTTGCTTGGATGGCAACATATGTTGCTCCAAAACCTGTATGTACCTTTCGGCATTAATGGTGCCTTCACAGATGTGTAAGTTACCCATGTCTTGGGCACTAATACACCCCCATACCATCACACATGCTGGCTTTTACACTTTCACCCTAGAACAATCCGGATGGTTCTTTTCCTCTTTGGTACGGAGGACACGACGTCCATTGTTACCAAAAACAATTTAAGATGTGGTTTTCGTCAGACCACAGAACACTTTTCCACTTTGCATCAGTCCATCTTAGATGAGCTCGGGCCCGGCGAAGCCGGCGGCGTTTCTGGGTGTTGTTGATAAATGGCTTTTGTTTTGCACAGTAGAGTTTTAACTTGCACTTACAGATGTAGCGAGCAACTGTAGTTACTGACAGTGGTTTTCTGAAGTGTTCCCAAGCCCATGCGGTGATATCCTTTACACATTGATGTCGGTTTTTGATGCAGTACCGCCTGAGGGATCCAAGGTGCGTAATATCATGGCTTACGTGCAGTGATTTCTCCAGATTCTCTGAACCTTTTGATGATATTACGGAGCGTAGATGGTGGAATCCCTAAATTCCTTGCTTGAGAAATGTTGTTCTTAAACAATTTGTTGTTGACAAAGTGGTGACCCTCGCCCCCGTCCTTGTTTGTGAATGACTGAGCATTTCATGGAAGCTGCTTTTATACCCAATCATGGCACCCACCTGTTCCCAATTAGCCTGTTCACCTGTTGGGATGTTCCAAATAAGTCTTTGATGAGCATTCCTCCACTTTCTCACTCTTTTTTGCCACTTGTGCCAGCTTTTTTTAAACATGTTGCAGGCATCAAATTCCAAATGAGCTAATATTTGCAAAAAATAACAAAGTTTACCAGTTTGAAGGTTAAGTATCTTGTCTTTGCAGTCTATTCAATTGAATATAAGTTGAAAAGGATTTGTTGTTATTGACCATTTACACAACGTGACAACTTCACTGCTTTTGGGTTATGTATATCATTGCAAATGTCACCTGTATGCTTATATAATCCACTTTTTATGCACTTTGCACACTCTTGTTTTAGCATCTCCTGTCTTACTCGGCTTCTGCGTTCATGTCGCAGCGATACGCTCCGCCACCGCTTGATTTTTTCACCCTTTGGCCCCGCTCATCCAGCAACAGGGGTTCATTAGTGTGTGAATAATTAGTTTCGCTTTTTTTTTCGCGGAGCCTATTAATTATGGAAATGCAACAAAAAAAAAAAAAGGAGCAGCAGTTTAGGACACAATAATGGCTTCAGAGAGAGTCGGCGTCTGAGCGCAGCCCGGAGACGTTGCAGCAGTTATTCTTTGATTTGTTAACATCGCCCTCCGCGGCTGACACCACCAAAAATGCATAATGTGATATGACAGTAGGGAACCGTTTCCGAGTCGGAGATACACTGTTTGAAAAAGGGAGAGAAAAAAAAAAAAAGCCTCTCTCACCATTTACACAACTGATGAATTGTGCCAAAAGAAAAGTAGACGGGAGATTTTTACTATCTAATTATGGCTGCTTGTGTTTACCGACAAGCTCCTCCATAATGCTCGTATAAATGTGTTTTTACAGGCCGGTGGTAAAAGTATGATGTGTATATGATATGTTTGCACAATACTCTTTTATTCCAGGGAAAAGCTGACTCTGGAAAAAAACAAAACAACATCTTGTAACCAAATCGAGAGTTTTATTTTAGCTAAGGAAGTTGTAGTATTGGTGAAGGCTTCACATTCAATAAGATACACTGAATTGATTCACCAAAACTAACCTGTTATACAGGAGGAAAAAGCACACATATGTGGGCTTTGTACCGAGGATGTCGTTGTGGCTTGTGCAGCCCTTTGAGACACTTGTGATTTAGGGCTATATAAATAAAGATTGATTGATTGATTGATTGACATTGGGCTGCCACTCCACACAGACGTATTACTGTTACAAAACAAAACAAAAAGAGGCCAAACTCAGAATAGTTTTGACAGACTGTCAGACCGTCCAACACTGGCCCATCATCCTGTCAGACCGTCCAACAGTGGCCCATCATCCTGTCGGACCGTCCAACACTGGCCCATCATCCTGTCAGACCGTCCAACACTGGCCCATCATCTGTCAGACCGCCCAACACTGGCCCATCATCCTGTCAGACCGTCCCACACTGGCCCATCATCCTGTCAGACCGTCCAATACTGGCCCATCATCCTGTCAGACCTTCCAACACTGGCCCATCATCCTGTCAGACCATACAACACTGGCCCATCATCCTGTCAGACCATCCAACACTAGCCCATCATCCTGTCAGACCGCCCAACACTGGCCCATCATCTGTCAGACCGCCCAACACTGGCCCATCATCCTGTCAGACCGTCCAACACTGGCCCATCATCCTGTCAGACCGTCCAACACTGGCCCATCATCTGTCAGACCGCCCAACACTGGCCCATCATCCTGTCAGACCGTCCAACACTAGCCCATCATCCTGTCAGACCATACAACACTGGCCCATCATCCTGTCAGACCGCCCAACACTGGCCCATCATCCTGTCAGACCATCCAACACTGGCCCATCATCCTGTCAGACCATACAACACTAGCCCATCATCCTGTCAGACCATACAACACTGGCCCATCATCATGTCAGACCATACAACACTGGCCCATCATCCTGTCAGACCATCCAACACTGGCCCATCATCCTGTCAGACCATCCAACACTAGCCCATCATCCTGTCAGACCATACAACACTGGCCCATCATCCTGTCAGACCGTCCAACACTGGCCCATCATCCTGTCAGACCGTCCAATACTGGCCCATCATCCTGTCAGACCGCCCAACACTGGCCCATCATCCTGTCAGACCATACAACACTGGCCCATCATCCTGTCAGACCATCCAACACTAGCCCATCATCCTGTCAGACCTTCCAACACTGGCCCATCATCCTGTCAGACCATCCAACACTAGCCCATCATCCTGTCAGACCATACAACACTGGCCCATCATCCTGTCAGACCATCCAACACTAGCCCATCATCCTGTCAGACCATACAACACTGGCCCATCATCCTGTCAGACCGTCCAACACTGGCCCATCATCTGTCAGACCGCCCAACACTGGCCCATCATCCTGTCAGACCGTCCAACACTGGCCCATCATCCTGTCAGACCATCCAACACTAGCCCATCATCCTGTCAGACCATACAACACTGGCCCATCATCCTGTCAGACCGCCCAACACTGGCCCATCATCCTGTCAGACCATCCAACACTGGCCCATCATCCTGTCAGACCATCCAACACTAGCCCATCATCCTGTCAGACCATACAACACTGGCCCATCATCCTGTCAGACCATCCAACACTGGCCCATCATCCTGTCAGACCATACAACACTGGCCCATCATCCTGTCAGACCATCCAACACTGGCCCATCATCCTGTCAGACCATACGACAATGGCCCATCATCCTGTCAGACCATACAACACTGGCCCATCATCCTGTCAGACCATCCAACACTAGCCCATCATCCTGTCAGACCTTCCAACACTAGCCCATCATCCTGTCAGACCATACAACACTGGCCCATCATCCTGTCAGACCGCCCGACACTGGCCCATCATCCTGTCAGACCATCCAACACTGGCCCATCATCCTGTCAGACCATCCAACACTAGCCCATCATCCTGTCAGACCATACAACACTGGCCCATCATCCTGTCAGACCGTCCAACACTGGCCCATCATCTGTCAGACCGCCCAACACTGGCCCATCATCCTGTCAGACCGTCCAACACTGGCCCATCATCCTGTCAGACCGTCCAATACTGGCCCATCATCCTGTCAGACCTTCCAACACTGGCCCATCATCCTGTCAGACCATACAACACTGGCCCATCATCCTGTCAGACCGTCCAACACTGGCCCATCATCCTGTCAGACCGTCCAACACTGGCCCATCATCCTGTCAGACCATACAACACTGGCCCATCATCCTGTCAGACCATCCAACACTGGCCCATCATCCTGTCAGACCATACAACACTGGCCCATCATCCTGTCAGACCATCCAACACTAGCCCATCATCCTGTCAGACCATACAACACTGGCCCATCATCCTGTCAGACCATCCAACACTAGCCCATCATCCTGTCAGACCTTCCAACACTAGCCCATCATCCTGTCAGACCATACAACACTGGCCCATCATCCTGTCAGACCGCCCAACACTGGCCCATCATCCTGTCAGACCGTCCAACACTGGCCCATCATCCTGTCAGACCGTCCAATACTGGCCCATCATCCTGTCAGACCTTCCAACACTGGCCCATCATCCTGTCAGACCATACAACACTGGCCCATCATCCTGTCAGACCGTCCAACACTGGCCCATCATCCTGTCAGACCGTCCAACACTGGCCCATCATTCTGTCAGACCGTCCAACACTGGCCCATCATCCTGTCAAACCATCCAATACTGGCCAATACAGGACGTTTCAATTGTTCACAGACTGGTCGCGCTCATCAGAATGACAAGACACTTCCGGTCTGCAGGTGATAGCATTCAATTGGGAAGAAATGCCCTACTGCCCCCTACTGACCAATGTGAATATTGATAAATGTGTAATGACAGCTCCAAAAACGAATTCAAACCACAAAAAAAATAAATAAATCAACACAAAAATGTGACACATTATGGGTGGGTCACATATGCATGTACAGTAGATGGCAGTATTGTCCTGTTTAAAAGTGTCACAACATTGCTGTTTACGGCAGACAAACTGCTTTACGGTAGACACTGTTGTTGTGTGTTGTCAACACGTCACTCAGGTCCGCCTGAATTTCGGGAGTTTTTCGGGAGAAAATTTGCCCCGGGAGGTTTTCGGGAGAGGCGCTGAATTTCGGGAGTCTCCCGGAAAATCCGGGAGGGTTGGCAAGTACGCCAAACGGTGCCTGTAACACGGCAGTAAAACGGCTGATCAAACAAAATAGAAGTAGCTGGCTCTCCAATCAACTAAACAGACTCAATAAGTCCACGGTGAAGTCTTGGTGAATTTAACTGAGGGATTTGTGAAACTCAACAATACAAAAAGAATGCCGTCATAAGTTAATAATACTAGACTCAGACACTCGTGAACGTGCTAGCATATTAGCTAAAGCTAACCATGCTAGCGTCATTACATTACGATTCCGACCATGACACCTCTAATTTAGGTGTATTTTCTATTTGTCAGTGAACGATGCAGAATATGGCCATTTCAAAATATTGCAACTAAAGTGTTTGTGAGTTGTAGTTTGTAAATGAACACTGAAATTCAAGTATTTACTTTATTTATATATATATATATATATATATATATATATATATATATATATATATATATATATATATATATATATATATATATATATATATATATATGTCTTAATAAGGTTATCCAAAAAATAGTGCTCGATACCGTAGTAGAGCGCAATATATGTATGTGTGGGAAAAAAAATCACAAGACTATTTCATCTCTACAGGCCTGTTTCATGAGGGGGGGTACCCTCAATCATCAGGAGATTTTAATGGGAGCATTCGCATACCATGGTTTATATAGGGCACAGAGTGGGTGGGTACAGGCTGGCCTAGGGGCGTGGTGACAACCACCCACCCACCACCACGAAAAGAATACCTACCGGAATCAATAAAAGGCTATCGATGCTGTCATCTAGCAAAGCTGAATTTGACCAAGCAACCCCCCCGTACCAAAAAGCCCTTGATGAAAGCGGATACAATTTCACCCTCACCTATGAACCCACGCCAGGAAACCAGCCAAAAAAGAACAGAAAACGAAACGACATCATCTGGTACAACCCCCCATACAGCAAAAACGTCTCAACGAACATTGGACACAAATTCCTCAATCTGATTGACAAACACTTTCCCAAAGACAACACCCTAAGAAAAGTATTCAACAAGAACAACATTAAATTGAGCTACAGCTGCATGAACAATATACGACAAATCATCTCAAACCACAACAAAACAATTGCAAATGAGCCGTCGACCCCCAGTCAGAGCGACTCCAAAACCAACAAAGCATGTAACTGTCGAAAGAAACCTGATTGCCCCCTCAACGGGGGGTGCTTACAAACATCAGTTGTCTACCAATCTAAGGTAATACGCAAGGACATTAACACATCCGACACATATGTAGGATTAACCGAGGGTGAATTCAAAACCAGATGGAACAATCACAAGGCTTCTTTCAGGAACAAAAACCTGCGAAATACCACAGAACTCAGCAAACACATTTGGGACCTCAAAGACAATAATGTTGAATATTCAATAACATGGCAAATTCTTGCATCCAGCACACCTTACAATAGTGGTAATAAAAGATGCAACCTTTGCTTGAAAGAGAAACTGTTTATTATTTACCGTCCAGACCTGTCATCCCTCAACAAGCGCAGCGAAATTGTAACGACATGCCGCCATAGACGGAAACACCTCCTAGGTAACACATGAGCCAATCACCACGCCCCTAGGCCAGCCTGTACCCACCCACTCTGTGCCCTATATAAACCATGGTATGCGAATGCTCCCATTAAAATCTCCTGATGATTGAGGGTACCCCCCCTCATGAAACAGGCCTGTAGAGATGAAATAGTCTTGTGATTTTTTTTCCCCACACATACATATATATATATATATATATATATATATATATATATATATATATATATATATATATATATATATATATATATATATATATATATATATATATAGCTAGAATTCACTGAAAGTCAAGTATTTCTTATATATATATATATCTTAACCACGCCCCCAACCACGCCCCCGCCCCACTCCCGACCACGCCCCCACCTCCCGTGGTAATGGCTCCCATTTTTATAGTCTTTGGTATGACTCGGCCTGGGTTTGAACTCACGACCTACCAATCTCAGGTCGGACACTTTAACCACAAGGCCACTGAGCAGGCTTAATAAAGCAACTTTTTGTTCAGCAAAAAAGTTGTTCTCTTTTGATCCAGCCGCACTGTCCTGTCGCCCTTCTGCCCGGGAGGGGGTGACAAGACCGGAAATACACATCACAATATTTGTATGACATTAATTCTAGACAACGACGGTCAATATCTCAGTTGTTGTATTTTTTTTGCAGGTCCGCAGTCAGGACACCGCCGCCCCGATCGGAGCCTTCATGTGGCCCCTGCACTGGTCCATGTGGGTGGGCATTTTTGTCACGCTGCACCTCACCGCCCTCTTCCTCACCCTATACGAGTGGAACAGCCCCTTCGGCATGACCCCCCATGGGAGGAACAGGATGCGCATCTTCTCCTATTCCTCCGCCCTCAACCTCTGCTACGCCATACTGTTCGGACGCACCGTCGCCACCAAGGTAACGCCGCTCTTGTCTTCTCCATCCATATGTGGTGGGTGTGGAGACGTGATGAAGGTAGAATACGACGTGTTTCTTTGAGAGCAAGAAAGCCGCGAGGGTGTTTGAGAAGAGGATTTAAGAGGGTTTGCAGCACAATCTAATAATCAGAATGAAGCAAGGAATCATGCAGAGACAAGGCATTCGACCGTGTACCCCGGGAAGTCCTGTCGGGAGTGCTCAGAGAGTATGGGGTAACGGACTGTCTTATTGTGGCAGTTCGCTCCCTGTATAATCAGTGCCAGAGCTTGGTCCGCATTGCCGGCAGTAAGTCGGACACGTTTCCAGTGAGGGTTGGACTCCGCCAAGGCTGCCCTTTGTCACCGATTCTGTTCATAACCTTTATGGACAGAATTTCTAGACGCAGTCAGGGCGTTGAGGGGATCTGGTTTGGTGGCTGCAGGATTAGGTCTCTGCTATTTGCAGATGATGTGGTCCTGATGGCTTCCTCTGGCCAAGATCTTCAGCTCTCGCTGGATCAGTTCGCAGCCGAGTGTGAAGCGACTGGGATGGGAATCAGCACCTCCAAGTCCGAGTCCATGGTTCTCTCCCGGAAAAGGGTGGAGTGCCATCTCTGGGTTGGGGAGGAGATCTTGCCCCAAGTGGAGGAGTTCAAGTACCTCGGAGTCTTGTTCACGAGTGGGGGAAGAGTGGATCGTGAGATCGACAGGCGGATCGGTGTGGCATCTTCAGTAATGCGGACGCTGTATCGATCCGTTGTGGTGAAGAAGGAGCTGAGCCGGAAGGCAAAGCTCTCGATTTACCGGTCGATCTACGTTCCCATCCTCACCTATGGTCATGAGCTTTGGGTCATGACCGAAAGGACAAGATCACGGGTACAAGCGGCCGAAATGAGTTTCCTCCGCCGAGTGGCGGGGCTCTCCCTTAGAGATAGGGTGAGAAGCTCTGTCATTCGGGGGGAGCTCAAAGTAAAGCCGCTGCTCCTCCACATCGAGAGGCGCCAGATGAGGTGGTTCGGGCATCTGGTCAGGATGCCACCCGAACGCCTCCCTAGGAAGGTGTTTCGGGCACGTCCGACCGGTAGGAGGCCACGGGGAAGACCCAGGACACGCTGGGAAGACTATCTCTCCCGGCTGGCCTGGGAACGCCTCGGGATCCCCCGGGAGGAGCTGGACGAAGTGGCTGGGGAGAGGGAAGTCTGGGCTTCCCTGCTTAAGCTGCTGCCCCCGCGACACGACCTCGGATAAGCGGAAGAAGATGGATGGATGGATGGATGGAGACAGGTGTTATGGGCTGTATTCTAGTTACAAATCCAAACTACGTTCTAAAAATCCTCTATTTATTAGGAATGTCCCTATTATATCATTGTCGCTGAGGGAAGGGGGTAATCTCGACAACTCCAGTTAGACACAATATATGATTATACAAAAATGCAAATATGTTGACACTTGGTGCTATCGCCCAGTCTCTGCTTTGTCTGCATCCCAGTACCCAATGTTCGGCCTCTGGCAGTCAGCAGGCCGAGTACTGGTGCTATCGCCCAGTCTCTGCTTTGTCTGCATACTTTATAGCAACAGCCCTTAAGCATAAAGTTATGATAATAATATATACATTATTATTCTAACATTTCCCTCGTGTTTATCACATAACTTCCCCAGAATCTTCTTATCCCCAATAACTTCTTCTTCTCTGCTACGCCATACTGTTCGGACGCACCGTCGCCACCAAGGTAACGCCGCTCTCGTCTTCTCCATCCATACGTGGTGGGTGTGGAGACGTGATGAAGGTAGAATACGACGTGTTTCTTTGAGAGCAAGAAAGCCGCGAGGGTGTTTGAGAAGAGGATTTAAGAGGATTTGCAGCGCAATCTAATAATCAGAAAGAAGCAAGGAATCATGCAGAGACAGAGTTCAATTTAGTTTGAGGAGACAGGTGTTTTGGGCTGTATTCTAGTTACAAATCCAAACTAGGTTCTAAAAATCCTCTATTTATTAGGAATGTCCCTATTACATCATTGTCGCTGAGGGAAGGGGGTAATCTCGACAACTCCAGTTAGACACAATATCATCATAGCAGTCTGTCGGGTGCGACAATGACTGTTTCATTTCGGTCGGATCATAGTCCTCCACTCAGCCCGGTCTTTTGCCTTCAGCTGCCAGGTTGCAGTGTCGATCTTCAACCTTGGTAACCCGGGCGACGTCCGAGCCGGTATGGCATCTATTTCTCCTGACCATTTTCATGAAACTGCTTGCAAGAGGTTTCAAGTACTGCTAGCTTTTGCGGGACTAACAGCACATACTTGGCGAATAGAGGTTTCTCAGGGGCAAGGCCAGGCCAAGACAGACTGATTCCACGACTCGTTGCAGCGACTGACCAGATGATAGGTTTGTCTATCTCTGCTCTTGTGTAGAGTATGTCGCTATGCTCTGACTGGCATGGTCCACCACAGACCTTGTGACAGTAGCATGATTGAAAACTGCCAGGATGTCCAGTCTCACCCAGAAGCCGTGATTTGTCTTCGGGGTTTACTCCCTTAGCCTTTGGTCAACCAAGACCTTAACCACAAGGCAGTGGTAAACACGTCGTAACCCTGAGGAGGGAGGCTACCAGGTGCTACACCTTGCCCAAGGGTGACCTGGGGTTTTCTGTCGGGGTTGTCCATCCCCTAGCCTTTGGTCAACTTAGACCTTAACCACAAGGCAGCGGTAAACACGTCGTAACCCTGAGGAGGGAGGCTACCAGGTGCTACACCTTGCCCAAGGGTGACCTGGGGTTTTCTGTCGGGGTTGTCCATCCCCTAGCCTTTGGTCAACCAAGACCTGCCTGCAAGGCAGCGGTGACTCATGGAGGGCGGGGTCGTCAGAGCCCGTGCAGTAACCAAACTGCCCACTGCCTCACAATATATGATTATACAAAAATGCAAATATGTTGACACTTGGTGCTATTGCCCAGTCTCTGCTTTGTCTGCGTCCCGGTACCCAATGTTCGGCCTTGGCAGTCAGCAGGCCGAGTACTGGTGCTATCGCCCAGTCTCTGCTTTGTCTGCATCCCGGTACCCAAAGTTCGGCCTTGGCAGTCAGCAGGCCGAGTCTAGACACAACACTGATAAAGAGGCTGGCAATATTTTGGATTGCTAGCTCTGCACAAATACAAAAATATCACTTCAGCATAATTGACAATACGTTATAGCAACAGCCCTTAAGCATAAAGTTATGATGATAAAATATACATAATTATTATAACATTTCCCTCGTGTTTATCACATAACTTCCCCAGAATCTTCTTATCCCCAATAACTTCTTCTTCTCTGCTACGCCATACTGTTCGGACGCACCGTCGCCACCAAGGTAACGCCGCTCTCGTCTTCTCCATCCATATGTGGTGGGTGTGGAGACGTGATGAAGGTAGAATACGACGTGTTTCTTTGAGAGCAAGAAATCCGCGAGGGTGTTTGAGAAGAAGATTTAAGAGGGTTTGCAGCACAATCTAATAATCAGAAAGAAGCAAGGAATCATGCAGAGACAGAGTTCAATTTAGTTTGAGGAGACAGGTGTTTTGGGCTGTATTCTAGTTACAAATCCAAACTACGTTCTAAAAATCCTCTATTTATTAGGAATGTCCCTATTACATCATTGTCGCTGAGGGAAGGGGGTAATCTCGACAACTCCAGTTAGACACAATATCATCATAGCAGTCTGTCGGGCGCGACAATGACTGTTTCATTTCGGTCGGATCATAGTCCTCCACTCAGCCCGGTCTTTTGCCTTCAGCTGCCAGGTTGCAGTGTCGATCTTCAACCTTGGTAACCCGGGCGACGTCCGAGCCGGTATGGAATCTATTTCTCCTGACCATTTTCATGAAACTGCTTGCAAGAGGTTTCAAGTACTGCTAGCTTTTGCGGGACTAACAGCACATACTTGGCGAATAGAGGTTTCTCAGGGGCAAGGCCAGGCCAAGACAGACTGATTCCACGACTCGTTGCAGCGACTGACCAGATGATAGGTTTGTCTATCTCTGCTCTTGTGTAGAGTATGTCGCTATGCTCTGACTGGCATGGTCCACCACAGACCTTGTGACAGTAGCATGATTGAAACTTCCAGGATGTCCAGCCTCACCCAGAAGCCGTGATTTGTCTTCGGGGGTTTACTCCCTTAGCCTTTGGTCAACCAAGACCTTAACCACAAGGCAGTGGTAAACACGTCGTAACCCTGAGGAGGGAGGCTACCAGGTGCTACACCTTGCCCAAGGGTGACCTGGGGTTTTCTGTCGGGGTTGTCCATCCCCTAGCCTTTGGTCAACTTAGACCTTAACCACAAGGCAGCGGTAAACACGTCGTAACCCTGAGGAGGGAGGCTACCAGGTGCTACACCTTGCCCAAGGGTGACCTGGGGTTTTCTGTCGGGGTTGTCCATCCCCTAGCCTTTGGTCAACCAAGACCTGCCCGCAAGGCAGCGGTGACTCATGGAGGGCGGGGTCGTCAGAGCCCGTGCAGTAACCAAACTGCCCACTGCCTCACAATATATGATTATACAAAAATGCAAATATGTTGACACTTGGTGCTATTGCCCAGTCTCTGCTTTGTCTGCGTCACAGTACCCAATGTTCGGCCTCTGGCAGTCAGCAGGCCGAGTACTGGTGCTTTTGCCCAGTCTCTGCTTTGTCTGCGTCCCGGTACCCAAAGTTCGGCCTTGGCAGTCAGCAGGCCGAGTCTGGACACAACACTGATAAAGAGGCTGGCAATATTTTGGATTGCTAGCTCTGCACAAATACAAAATTACCACTTCAGCATAATTGACAATACTTTATAGCAACAGCCCTTAAGCATAAAGTTATGATGATAAAATATACATAATTATTCTAATATTTCCCTCGTGTTTATCACATAACTTCCCCAGAATCTTCTTATCCCCAATAACTTATTCTTCTCTGCTACGCCATACTGTTTGGACGCACCGTCGCCACCAAGGTAGCGCCGCTCTCATCTTCTCTATCCATATGTGGTGGGTGTGGAGATGTGATGAAGGTAGAATACGACATGTTTCTTCGAGAGCAAGAAAGCCGCGAGGGTGATTGAGAAGAGGATTTAAGAGGGTTTGCAGCACAATCTAATAATCAGAAAGAAGCAAGGAATCATGCAGAGACAGAGTTCAATTTAGTTTGAGGAGACAGGTGTTTTGGGCTGTATTCTAGTTACAAATCCAAACTACGTTCTAAAAATCCTCTATTTATTAGGAATGTCCCTATTACATCATTGTCGCTGAGGGAAGGGGGTAATCTCGACAACTCCAGTTAGACACAATATATGATTATACAAAAATGCAAATATGTTGACACTTCGTGCTATCGCCCAGTCTCTGCTTTGTCTGCATCCCAGTACCCAATGTTCGGCCTCTGGCAGTCAGCAAGCCAAGTACTGGTGCTATCGCCCAGTCTCTGCTTTGTCTGCATACTTTATAGCAACAGCCCTTAAGCATAAAGTTATGATAATAATATATACATTATTATTCTAACATTTCCCTCGTGTTTATCACATAACTTCCCCAGAATCTTCTTATCCCCAATAACTTCTTCTTCTCTGCTACGCCATACTGTTCGGACGCACCGTCGCCACCAAGGTAACGCCGCTCTTGTCTTCTCCATCCATATGTGGTGGGTGTGGAGACGTGATGAAGGTAGAATACGACGTGTTTCTTTGAGAGCAAGAAAGCCGCGAGGGTGATTGAGAAGAGGATTTAAGAGGGTTTGCAGCGCAATCTAATAATCAGAAAGAAGCAAGGAATCATGCAGAGACAGCGTTCAATTTAGTTTGAAGAGACAGGTGTTTTGGGCTGTATTCTAGTTACAAATCCAAACTACGTTCTAAAAATCCTCTATTTATTAGGAATGTCCCTATTACATCATTGTCGCTGAGGGAAGGGGGTAATCTCGACAACTCCAGTTAGACACAATATCATCATAGCAGTCTGTTGGGCGCGACAATGACTGTTTCATTTCGGTCGGATCATAGTCCTCCACTCAGCCCGGTCTTTTGCCTTCAGCTGCCAGGTTGCAGTGTCGATCTTCAACCTTGGTAACCCAGGCGACGTCCGAGCCGGTATGGAATCTATTTCTCCTGACCATTTTCATGAAACTGCTTGCAAGAGGTTTCAAGTACTGCTAGCTTTTGCGGGACTAACAGCACATACTTGGCGAATCGAGGTTTCTCAGGGGCAAGGCCAGGCCAAGACAGACTGATTCCACGACTCGTTGCAGCGACTGACCAGATGATAGGTTTGTCTATCTCTGCTCTTGTGTAGAGTATGTCGCTATGCTCTGACTGGCATGGTCCACCACAGACCTTGTGACAGTAGCATGATTGAAAACTGCCAGGATGTCCAGTCTCACCCAGAAGCCGTGATTTGTCTTCGGGGTTTACTCCCTTAGCCTTTGGTCAACCAAGACCTTAACCACAAGGCAGTGGTAAACACGTCGTAACCCTGAGGAGGGAGGCTACCAGGTGCTACACCTTGCCCAAGGGTGACCTGGGGTTTTCTGTCGGGGTTGTCCATCCCCTAGCCTTTGGTCAACCAAGACCTTAACCACAAGGCAGCGGTAAACACGTCGTAACCCTGAGGAGGGAGGCTACCAGGTGCTACACCTTGCCCAAGGGTAACCTGGGGTTTTCTGTCGGGGTTGTCCATCCCCTAGCCTTTGGTCAACCAAGACCTGCCCGCAAGGCAGCGGTGACTCATGGAGGGCGGGGTCGTCAGAGCCCGTGCAGTAACCAAACTGCCCACTGCCTCACAATATATGATTATACAAAAATGCAAATATGTTGACACTTGGTGCTATTGCCCAGTCTCTGCTTTGTCTGCGCCCCGGTACCCAAAGTTCGGCCTTGGCAGTCAGCAGGCCGAGTACTGGTGCTATCGCCCAGTCTCTGCTTTGTCTGCATCCCTGTACCCAAAGTTCGGCCTTGGCAGTCAGCAGGCCGAGTCTGGACACTACACTGATAAAGAGGCTGGCAATATTTTGGATTGCTAGCTCTGCACAAATACAAAAATACCACTTCAGCATAATTGACAATACTTTATAGCAACAGCCCTTAAGCATAAAGTTATGATGATAAAATATACATAATTATTCTAACATTTCCCTCGTGTTTATCACATAACTTCCCCAGAATCTTCTTATCCCCAATAACTTCTTCTTCTCTGCTACGCCATACTGTTCGGACGCACCGTCGCCACCAAGGTAACGCCGCTCTCGTCTTCTCCATCCATATGTGGTGGGTGTGGAGACGTGATGAAGGTAGAATACGACGTGTTTCTTTGAGAGCAAGAAAGCCGCGAGGGTGTTTGAGAAGAGGATTTAAGAGGGTTTGCAGCACAATCTAATAATCAGAAAGAAGCAAGGAATCATGCAGAGACAGAGTTCTATTTAGTTCAAGGAGACAGGTGTTTTGGGCTGTATTCTAGTTACAAATCCAAACTACGTTCTAAAAATCCTCTGTTTATTAGGAATGTCCCTATTACATCATTGTCGCTGAGGGAAGGGGGTAATCTCGACAACTCCAGTTAGACACAATATATGATTATACAATAATGCAAATATGTTGACACTTGGTGCTATTGCCCAGTCTCTGCTTTGTCTGCGTCCCGGTACCCAATGTTCGGCCTTGGCAGTCAGCAGGCCGAGTACTGGTGCTATTGCCCAGTCTTTGCTTTGTCTGCATACTTTATAGCAACAGCCCTTAAGCATAAAGTTATGATGATAATATATACATAATTATTCTAACATTTCCCTCGTGTTTATCACATAACTTCCCCAGAATCTTCTTATCCCCAATAACTTCTTCTTCTCTGCTACGCCATACTGTTCGGACGCACCGTCGCCACCAAGGTAGCGCCGCTCTCATCTTCTCCATCCATACGTGGTGGGTGTGGAGACGTGATGAAGGTAGAATACGACGTGTTTCTTCGAGAGCAAGAAAGCCGCGAGGGTGATTGAGAAGAGGATTTAAGAGGGTTTGAAGCACAATGAAAAAAATACAAAAATGTAACCAGGGAACAAAGAAGATTGATTGTGTGAGAGGTTATGAATGTGAGGCAGCGATGTAGTTGAGAGGCACAGGTGTCTGGACGGAGATTGAAAGAGTTATGACACGATTAGGATGGATGAAGTCAGTTGCAAACAGGAGAATGTGCAAAGTCGCGAGGAAAGTAACTAGATGGCTGACAGAAAACAGTCCGAGTCGGGTCGAAGGGTTAATTGTGCAAGCGGAGATGAGGAATGGAGCGGGAACAGGGTGACGTGGTGACGCGTGAGGGCCAAGATGGAGAGCCCGGTCACGCTTGTAGGAAGGAGAAATGCTGCTGCAACACTCTGTAATGATTTACTAGCAGCTAGTAAGGCTCCTTGTCTTACTGCCTCTGACAGATTTACAGCCAGAGTGAATAAAACGCCACACTTCCTAAAATTATATGTTTCGGAGTAAAGTCTTTGATTTAAAACTTTACTCTCTTCTGTTCCTCAGAGGACCTCGTTGCAGACTATCAAACAGGAGTCGCAGTAGCACGACCGATTTAAGACGCTGAGCTCTAGGCCCGTGTGACCAATTCTAGTAAGACCAGGTAGACCGGCGCATCATTTGCAGTAATGCGGTTACAGTACCTTCTCCACTTATTGTATGGAACTTTGTGTTGGGACCAAAAAGACAAGTTTGTGGATATAAGCAGCAGAAATTAATTGCCTCTGCATGGTAACTAAAGAAAACTAGAGAAAAATCAGGCATGTGCAGGACCGGCTCCTCGCAGAGGGCCTTCTTAACCCTCTCTAACGCATGCTGGCAATGCTCCGTCCACTGGACCAGATCTGGAGCAACCTTTCGAGTGAGGTCAGTTAGTGGGCTGGTCAGGTCCGCAGACCGCGGGATAAACCTCCGGTAGTGACCTGCCAGACCCAAAAACTGCCTCACCCCTTTTTTCGTCTTGGGGTTTGGGCAGGCCGCAATTGCCACGAAAACCTAAAAACCTACTCAATGGCCTAGTGGTTAGAGTGTCCGCCCTGAGATCGGTATGTTGTGAGTTCAAACCCCGGCCGAGTCATACCAAAGACTATAAAAATGGGAGCCATTACCTCCCTGCTTGGCTCTCAGCACCAAGGGTTGGAATTGGGGGTTAAATCACCAAAAATGATTCCTGGGCGCGGCCACTGCTGCTGCCCACTGCTGCTGCCCACAGCTCCCCTCACCTCCCAGGGGGTGAACAAGGGGATGGGTCGAATGCAGAGGACAAATTTCACCACACCTAGTGTGTGTGTGACAATCATTGGTACTTTAACTTTAACTTTTCCCGGGGTTGTCTTTAGAGATCATCTATCATCTGTAGATGACTCCTGCTAACCTCTCTGGTAAGGTTTTCTAGGTTTTCCTTCCAATCCGGAGGAGACTGCCTGGGTAGTACTTGTGGCTTTGGAATGGGAATGGGTATAGGTACCCTGAGAATGCTTTGGGGAGGTTGTTCGGGACAGTCAGGTCTTGGCACCCTAGACTGGATTACGCTGCTCTCCCATGACCCTGTCCGTTGCTTCGACTTACCCACCCATATTGCTGTCACTCTGGGCTGGGACCGAAAGGACAAGGTCATGGATACAAGCGGCAGAATTGAATTATCTCAGTATGGTTTCTTTGGTCGCCTTACAGATAGGGTGTTGAGCTTGACAATCTGTCATCTGTGGATGACTCTTGGTAACCTTTTTAAAGTTAAAGTTAAAGTTAAAGTACCAATGATTGTCACACACACACTAGGTGTGGCGAGATTATTCTCTGCATTTGACCCATCACCCTTGATCACCCCCTGGGAGGTGAGGGGAGCAGTGGGCAGCAGCGGTGGCCGCGCCCGGGAATCATTTTGGTGATTTAACCCCCAATTCCAACCCTTGATGCTGAGTGCCAAGCAGGGAGGTAATGGGTCCCATTTTTATAGTCTTTGGTATGACTCGGCCGGGGTTTGAACTCACAACCTACCGATCTCAGGGCGGACACTCTAACCACTAGGCCACTGAGCAGTTTCAGGTTGTTCTTCCAATTGGGAGACGATTGCCCGGGTAGTACTTCGACTTGTGGGAGAGACCAAGTCTCTCAGCTGGCCTCGGATTGCCTTGAGGAAGTGGATTGGGATGGTCAGGTCTTGGCACCCTAGACTAGATTAAACTGCTCCCCCATGACCTTAACAGTTACTTGTACCACACATCTACTTTGGGCCGAGACCAAAAAAACAAGGCTGTGGACACAAGCGGCAGAAATGAATTGCCTCTGCATGGCTTCTGGGGTCGTCCTTAGAGATCGGGTGAGGATGCTCGGTCAACGATCACCTGCGGCTAACTTCTCAATAATTAAGTGGGAGTATTTGGGGTTTAACTAAGACTTGCTGGAAATGGACTGTGTCTATTAGCTGGTTTCAGGATACCTTTGGGAAGTGGCTACAGTTAGAGAGGTCTTGGCATCCTTTGGACTGGCTTTAACACTGGCATGGCTATCTAACATGGCTTCTGGGGTCGTCCTTAGAGATCGGGTGAGGATGCTCGGTCAGCTATCACCTGCGGCTAACTCTCGATAATTAAGGGGGAGTGTTTGGGGTTTAACTAAGACTTGCTGGAAATGGACTGTGTCTATTAGCTGGTTTCAGGATACCTTTGGGAAGTGGCCACAGTTAGAGAGGTCTTGGCATCCTTTGGACTGGCTTTAACACTGGCATGGCTATCTAACATGGCTTCTGGGGTCGTCCTTAGAGATCGGGTGAGGATGCTCGGTCAGCTATCACCTGCGGCTAACTCTCGATAATTAAGGGGGAGTGTTTGGGGTTTAACTAAGACTTGCTGGAAATGGACTGTGTCTATTAGCTGGTTTCAGGATACCTTTGGGAAGTGGCCACAGTTAGAGAGGTCTTGGCATCCTTTGGACTGGCTTTAACACTGGCATGGCTTTCTAACATGGCTTCTGGGGTCGTCCTTAGAGATCGGGTGAGGATGCTCGGTCAACTATCACCTGCGGCTAACTCTCGATAATTAAGGGGGAGTGTTTGGGGTTTAACTAAGACTTGCTGGAAATTGACTGTGTCTATTAGCTGGTTTCAGGATACCTTTGGGAAGTGGCTACAGTTAGAGAGGTCTTGGCATCCTTTGGACTGGCTTTAACACTGCTGCCCCTTGACCCTGACCCGGATAAGTGAGATGGCCTAATGCAGATCTTGTCTTGGCAAACATTTTGTTCAAAACAACACAATGTCAAGAGGTCATTCAGTATCAGACTGCTCATCTTCACAACTAAAGTTGCGTCAATGTCAGCGGGACTAAGCACGCCATCACAAACACACAATTATTCCCCCGTCCCTGGACAGAAGCAATGCAAATGACTCTGGAACAGGAACAGAACTGAAGTTATTAGGGAGACCTTCCCCCCTTATTGAAAGGTTGCAGGTTTGATCCTGGATGATGAACAGATTTGTGGTCATTAGCGAGCTCGCGACCCGTGAAAATGACCTTGTTGGAAACGCCGCATCAGAGCCAAAAAATATTTGCTTTCTTAGCGAGGCTACGTTGTTAAAAATCTGCAGAGGAAGGTCTCTACATCAAATTAACTCCGGTAGCTTTTTCTGTAATGGCATACGACAGTGTTTACCCTCAGGGTCACCTATCAGAAATATACCTGGCTGCTTCAGGTCAAGCATTCTAAGGCCTGAGAAAGTCGACTTTCTTCTCCATTTTAAAGAGACAATGTACTGGAATACGAATTAAAAAAATAGCCGTTTTAAATCGTTGTCGTTGTGGCTTGTGCAGCCCTTTGAGACACTTGTGATTTAGGGCTATATAAGTCAACTTTGATTGATTGATTGAAATCACACTGACAGAACATTAGCATGGAATACAATGCGACACATTATGCCTTGTCTGAGCTCCTGATTCTCCTGTAAGGCAAAGAGAAGGGATAAGTGACAAGTGTATTGTGTTCTTCCCATAACTCTAGAAAGCATGTCTAGCAGAAAGCACATAAAAGTGCACCTTAGGTGTGCTGATTTTAGGGTTGGCTACCTTTCACATTTAAACCGGTACCCGGGAATCAACGGTATAAATGTTCCCTATTTTTAAGTGCGGTAATAAATTGTAATTGTTTTTCCATCCATCCATCCATCTTCTTCCGCTTATCCGAGGTCGGGTCGCGGGGGCAGCAGCTTAAGCAGGGAAGCCCAAACTTCCCTCTCCCCAGCCACTTCGTCCAGCTCCTCCCGGGGGATCCCGAGGCGTTCCCAGGCCAGCCGGGAGAGATAGTCTTCCCAGCGTGTCCTGGGTCTTCCCCGTGGCCTCCTACCGGTTGGACGTGCCCGAAACACCTTCCTAGGGAGGCGTTCGGGTGGCATCCTGACCAGATGCCCGAACCACCTCATCTGGCTCCTCTCGATGTGGAGGAGCAGCGGCTTTACTTTGAGCTCCCCCGAATGACAGAGCTTCTCACCCTATCTCTAAGGGAGAGCCCCGCCACTCGGCGGAGGAAACTCATTTCGGCCGCTTGTACCCGTGATCTTGTCCTTTCGGTCATGACCCAAAGCTCATGACCATAGGTGAGGATGGGAACGTAGATCGACCGGTAAATCGAGAGCTTTGCCTTCCGGCTCAGCTCCTTCTTCACCACAACGGATCGATACAGCGTCCGCATTACTGAAGACGCCGCACCGATCCGCCTGTCGATCTCACAATCCACTCTTCCCCCACTCGTGAACAAGACTCCGAGGTACTTGAACTCCTACACTTGGGGCAAGATCTCCTCCCCAACCCGGAGATGGCACTCCACCCTTTTCCGGGAGAGAACCATGGACTCGGACTTGGAGGTGCTGATTCCCATCCCAGTCGCTTCACACTCGGCTGCGAACCGATCCAGTGAGAACTGAAGATCTTGGCCGGAGGAAGCCATCAGGACCACATCATCTGCAAATAGCAGAGACCTAATCCTGCAGCCACCAAACCAGATCCCCTCAACGCCCTGACTGCGCCTAGAAATTCTGTCCATAAAAGTTATGAACAGAATGGGTGACAAAGGGCAGCCTTGGCGGAGTCCAACCCTCACTGGAAACGTGTCCGACTTACTGCCGGCAATGCGGACCAAGCTCTGACACTGATTATACAGGGAGCGAACTGCCACAATAAGACAGTCCGTTACCCCATACTCTCTGAGCACTCCCCACAGGACTTCCCGGGGTACACGGTCAAACGCCTTCTCCAAGTCCACAAAGCACATGTAGACTGGTTGGGCAAACTCCCATGCACCCTCAAGGACCCTGCCGAGAGTATAGAGCTGGTCCACAGTTCCACGACCAGGACGAAAACCACACTGTTCCTCCTGAATCCGAGGTTCGACTATCCGGCGTAGCCTCCTCTCCAGTACACCTGAATAGACCTTACCGGGAAGGCTGAGTAATTGTTTTTTAATAATTAAATATGTTTTTTATTTGAACATCTAAAAAAGAGCTGACTATGATAACTTCTTCTTAGGTGTTGTATATTGGGTTTTTTTTAATTACATTTCTGAGTCAATTACTTTGTTGGAATTGAAAATTGCAACACTACCGATAGGCAGTTTGGCTGAGTCCGCTCTCAGTGCTGCTGGAGTGATGGCCAAGTCTTTGGTCAAATTTTAGATAAGAAACAATGTAAACATGAATAATTGGTTCTAGCCTCGACAAAAGTCCCCATTTTATATTATAAAATGCACACTTTGAAGACACTATAATGTATATACTATATACTATATTGCCAAAAGTATTTGGCCACCTGCCTCGACTCACATATGAACTTGAAGTGCCATCCCATTCTTAACCCATAGGCTTCAATATGATCTGGGTCCACCTTTTGCAGCTATTACAGCTTCAACTCTTCTGGGAAGGCTGTCCACAAGGTTGTGGAGTGTGTTTATAGGAATTTTCCACCATTCTTCCAAAAGTGCATTGGTTTTTAACTTGAAAAAAGGTACTTTGAATTTGTCAAGGAAAATTGGAACGGTTTGAATCAGATGAAAAATGTGTGAATTGTGGAACTTTGAAGAATGTAACATTGATTTCAATGGGAATGTTCCCAAAAATGGGGAATTTCGGGAAAAGCTGGAATTTTTAAAGAAATGGTAAAAACCAATTGAATGGTTTGAATGAGTTGAAATGGTTGGTGTTTGAATTTTTCAAATCGGTTGACAAATGTGGAAGTACTAGCATATTGAATTGCTAAATGGTATTACAGAATTCCTGGAAATTCGGGACAACTGGGAATTCGTCCAGTTTAAAAAACAATTTCGTTTTTTCTCCTAATTAAGAGGAATGTTTTGACATATGAAAAATGTGGTAATTGTGGAACTTTGAAGAATGTCCCATTGATTTCAATGGGAATTTCCCCAAAATTTGGGAATTTCGGGAAAAGCTGGAATTGTTTTGAAAATGGTAAAACATGTGAATATCCTGAATAAGTTGAAATGGTTGATGTTTGAACTTTTCAAATCAGTTGAGAAATGTGGAAGTACTAACATGTTGAATTGAGAAATGGTATTATGGAATCCCTGGAAATTCGGGAAAACTGGGAATGTTTCCGGTTCAAAAAACAACTTTGTTTTTTGTCCTAATTAAGAGGAATGTTTTGACAGTAGAACGATTGAAGTGGGTTGAAAAAGGTGGGAGGAGTAGTCGCCAGAATAAAGGGTTGAAATAGGGCTTTGGAAAACCAGGAATTCTGGAAAATCCGGGAATTGTTTTGAACTCGGAAAAAGCCACTTTGAATTTCCATAAGGGTGGAATGTGTTGAAGGTGGAATTGTTTGAATAGGTTGAAAATGTGGAAATGGTGGAAACTTGAAAAATGGCCAATTCATTTTGAATGGGGCAAATGGGGGAGGGGGGGGGGGGGGATTTTGGGAAATCCGGGAATTGTTTTTGAATTGTTGAAGGAGAGCACACCATTCCCAAACAGGCTGAATATTTTGAAGTTGGAACAGTTTGAAGCAGATGAAATATGTGGGAATTGTGGAAATTTGAAGAATGTCCCATTAATTTTAATAGGAATTTCGGGAAAAGATGGAATTTTTTTTGAAAATGGTAAAATACGTGAATGGTCTGAATGACTTGAAATGGTTGATGTTGACATTTTTCAAATGAGTTGAGAAATGTGGAAGTACTAACATGTTAAATTGAGAAATGGTATTACGGAATTCCTGGAAATTCGGGAAAACTGGGAATTTTTCCAGTTCAAAAAACAACTTGTTTTTTTGTCCTAATTAATAGGAATTGTTTGACAGTGGAACGGTTGAAGTGGGTTGAAAAAGGTCAGAAAAAAAGGGTGGAAATAGGGCTTCGGAAAACCAGGAATTCTGGAAAATCCTGGATTTTTTTTTAACTTGAAAAAAAGGTACCTTGAATTTGTCAAGGAAAAGTTGGAACGGTTTGAATCAGATGAAAAATGTGTGAATTGTGGAACTTTGAAGAATGTAACATTGATTTTAATGGGAATTTCCCCAAAAATTGGGAATTTCGGGAAAAGCTGGAATTAAAAAAAAAATGGTTAAAAACTTGAATGGTTTGAATGAGTTGAAATGGTTGGTGTTTACATTTTTCAAATCGGTTGAGAAATGTTGAAGGACTAACATGTCCAATTGAGAAATGGTACATTTTGGGAAAACCGGGAATTTTTCCAGTTTTAAAAAACAACTTCGGTTTTTTTCTTATTAAGAGGAATGTTTTGACAGTGGAACGGTTGAAGTGGGTTGGAAAAGGTGGGAGGAGTAAATCACCAGAATAAAGGGTTGAAATAGGGCTTTGAAAAATCAGGACTTTTGGAAAATCCTGGAATTTATTTGAACTCGGAAAAAAAGCCACATTGCATTTCCAGAAGGGTGGAATGTGTTGAAGGTGGAATAGTTTGAATAGGTTGAAAAATGTGGAAATGGTGGAAGCTTGGACAAATGGCCAATTCATTTTGAATGGGAAAAATGTCCCAGGAAACCTGGAATTCTGGGAAATCTGGGAATTTTTGGAATTTTTTAAGGGAAAACCTGCGATTCCTGAATAGGCTGAACAGTTTGAAGCTGTAACAGTTTGAATGGGGTGAAACATGTGGAAGGTAGAGCAGGAATGTTGGAGCGTTCACACAATTAAGTTAGTTTTGAGGTGTAACAAACGCGAGCGTTGGGTGCGTTGGGTGCGTTGGGTGCGTTGGGTGCGTTGGGTGCGTTGGGTGCGTTGGGTGCGTTGGGTGCGTTGGGTGCATTGGGTGTGTTGGGTGCGTTGGGTGCGTTGGGTGTGTTGGGTGCGTTGGGTGTGTTGGGTGTGTTGGGTGTGTTGGGTGCGTTGGGTGCTTTAGGTGTTTTTGGTGCGTTGGGTGCGTTGGGTGTGTTGGGTGCGTTGGGTGCGTTGGGTGCGCTGGGTGCGTTGGGTGTGTTGGGTGTGTTGGGTGTGTTGGGTGTGTTGGGTGCATTGAGTGCGTTGGGTGCGTTGGGTGCGTTGGGTGCGTTGGGTGCATTGGGTGCGTTTGGTGCGTTGGGTGCGTTGGGTGCGTTGGGTGCGTTTGGTGCGTTGGGTGCGTTGGGTGCGTTTGGTGCGTTGGGTGCGTTGGGTGCGTTGGGTGCGTTGGGTGCGTTGGGTGTGTTGGGTGCGTTGGGTGCGTTGGGTGCGTTGGGTGCGTTGGGTGCGTTGGGTGCGTTTGGTGCGTTGGGTGCGTTGGGTGCGTTGGGTGCGTTGGGTGTGTTGGGTGCGTTGGGTGCGTTGGGTGTGTTGGGTGTGTTGGGTGCGTTGGGTGCGTTGGGTGCGTTGGGTGCGTTAGGTGCGTTTGGTGCGTTGGGTGCGTTGGGTGTGTTGGGTGCGTTGGGTGCGTTGGGTGTGTTGGGTGCGTTGGGTGCGTTGGGTGCGTTGGGTGCGTTTTCTTATTAAGAGGAATGTTTTGACAGTGGAACGGTTGAAGTGGGTTGGAAAAGGTGGGAGGAGTAAATCACCAGAATAAAGTGTTGAAATAGGGCTTTGAAAAATCAGGACTTTTGGAAAATCCTGGAATTTATTTGAACTCGGAAAAAAAGCCACTTTGCATTTCCAGAAGGGTGGAATGTGTTGAAGGTGGAATAGTTTGAATAGGTTGAAAAATGTGGAAATGGTGGAAACCTGGAAAAATGGTCAATTCATTTTGAATGGGAAAAATGTCCCGGAAAACCTGCAATTCTGGGAAATCTGGGAATTTTGGGAATTTTTCAAGGGAAAGCCTGTGATTCCCGAATAGGCTGAACAGTTTGAAGCTGTAACAGTTTGAATGGGGTGAAACATGTCGAAGGTAGAGCAGGAATGTTGGAGCGTTCACACAATTAAGTTAGTTTTGAGGTGTAACAAACGCGAGCGTTGGGTGTGTTGGGTGTGTTGAGTGCGTTGGGTGTGTTGGGTGTGTTGGGTGTGTTGGGTGCGTTGGGTGCGTTGGGTGTGTTGGGTGCGTTGGGTGTGTTGGGTGCGTCTCCCTTCTCTCAGTGGCCGGCAAGGTACTTGCAAAGATTATGCTTTCTTGCCTTACATTTCTAACAGAGGGCATCCTCCAAGAGACACAGTGTGGCTTCAGAAAGAACCGAAGTACACTAGACATGATCTTCGCTGCCCGTCAAATCCAGGAGAAATGCAGGGAACAAAACAAGGACCTCTACATTACCTTTATTGACCTCACCAAGGCCTTTGACACAGTTGACCGCGATTTGCTCTGGAGCATCCTCAGGAAGTTTGGTGTCCCCCCCAAGTTTCTCAGCATCCTAAAACAGTTTCATGATGGTATGCAGGCCTGTGTACTTGTAGGCAGTGAGCAGTCCCCCTCTTTCCCGGTGAAAGTAGGGGTCAAGCAGCGGTGTGTACTGGCCCCAGCGATCTTCAATCTTTTCCTGGCAGCAGCCACACTCCTATTCCGCCAGTCCATCACGAAAGATAGTGGTGTCTCCATCGAGTTTCGCCTGGATGGGAGCCTATTCAACATCCGGCGCCTACAGGCAAAGACGAAGATGGCAGGCACCAACATCCAGGAGCTGCAATATGCAGACGACTGCGCACTCCTCGCTCACACTCCTGATGCCATGCAGCATGCACTAGACACCATGTCATCAGTCTACCGCTCACTAGGTCTGGTGATCAACATTCAGAAAACAGAGGTTCTCATCCAGGAGAGGTCCCCATCCCCTACACCCCCTGTCTTTACCATCAGCGGCACACCCCTCAAGCTGGTTGAGCAGTTTTGCTACCTCGGCAGTTTTCTGACCCCAACATGCCAGATCGATGATGACATCCAGGCTCGTATCAACTCAGCCTCCTCTGCCTTTGGAAGACTGCGCTCCCGGGTGTTTGAAAACAACCACCTTCGAACCTCAACAAAAGTGTCAGTCTACAGGGCGGTGTGTGTTTCAACTCTGCTGTATGGGTCGGAAGCCTGGACAATGTACCGCAGACACATCCGCTGCCTTGATGCATTTAACACGCATTCTTGGCATCACATGGCAGGACCGAGTTCCTCATACGGACATCTTGCAGCGCACTGAGTCCATAAGTATAGAGGCCTCCCTGGCACAGCGACAACTCCGGTGGGTTGGTCACACCATCCGGATACCAGGACACCGATTGCCTCGTCAGATGCTTTATGGTCAGCTCCTTTCAGCCAGCAGAAAGCCCGGAGGACAAAAGCTGCGGTACAAAGACCAACTGAAAGGGATATTGAAGAGGTGCAACATCAAAACCCCACGAACTTGAGACAGCTGCAGCCAATCGATCGCTGTGGCGTTCGCTGTGCCATGACGGGGTCATGTATCTGGAGGAGTGTCGGAACCAACACCGGAGGGATCAGCGGAGGCGAAGACACCACCCTGCAGTTCCAGAACCATCCCAGCCCCCTGATTCAGGCCTGACATGTCCCCACTGTGGCAGGACGTGTGGTTCCAGAATCGGACTTCATAGTCATATGGAGTGGCATCGTCGCCAGCAACGATAGCCACCGACCAGAGCAACAAAATGGAAGCTACGTCATCTTCGACTACGATGGACCGCCTAAGCAAGGGTGCGTTGGGTGTGTTGGGTGCGTTGGGTGTGTTGGGTGCGTTGGGTGCGTTGGGTGTGTTGGGTGCGTTGGGTGTGTTGGGTGCGTTGGGTGCGTTGGGTGCGTTGGGTGCGTTGGGTGCGTTGGGTGTGTTGGGTGTGTTGGGTGTGTTGGGTGCGTTGGGTGCGTTGGGTGCGTTGGGTATGTTGGTTGCGTTGGGTGCGTTGGGTCTGTTGGGTGCGTTGGGTGTGTTGGGTGCGTTGGGTGCGTTGGGTGTGTTAGGTGTGTTGGGTGCGTTGGGTGTGTTGGGTGTGTTGGGTGCGTTGGGTATGTTGGGTGTGTTGGGTGTGTTGGGTGCGTTGGGTGCGTTGGGTGCGTTGGGTGCGTTGGGTGCGTTGGGTTAGTTGGGTGCGTTGGGTGCGTTGGGTGCGTTTGGTGCGTTGGGTGCGTTGGGTGCGTTGGGTGCGTTGGGTGCGTTGGGTGCGTTGGGTGCGTTGGGGTGCATTTTCTTATTAAGAGGAATGTTTTGACAGTGGAACGGTTGAAATGGGTTGGAAAAGGTGGGAGGAGTAAATCACCAGAATAAAGGGTTGAAATAGGGCTTTGAAAAATCAGGACTTTTGGAAAATCCTGGAATTTATTTGAACTCGGAAAAAAAAGCCACTTTGCATTTCCAGAAGGGTGGAATGTGTTGAAGGTGGAATAGTTTGAATAGGTTGAAAAATGTGGAAATGGTGGAAGCTTGGAAAAATGGCCAATTTATTTTGAATGGGAAAAATGTCCCGGAAAACCTGCAATTCTGGGAAATCTGGGAATTTTTTTGAATTTTTCAAGGGAAAGCCTGCGATTCCTGAATAGGCTGAACAGTTTGAAGCTGTAACAGTTTGAATGGGGTGAAACATGTGGAAGGTAGAGCATGAATGTTGGAGCGTTCACACAATTAAGTTAGTTTTGAGGTGTAACAAACGCGAGCGTTGGGTGTGTTGGGTGTGTTGGGTGTGTTGGGTGTGTTGGGTGTGTTGGGTGCGTTGGGTGCGTTGGGTGTGTTGGGTGCGTTGGGTGTGTTGGGTGCGTTGGGTGCGTTGTGTGCGTTGGGTGCGTTGGGTGCGTTGGGTGCGTTGGGTGTGTTGGGTGCGTTGGGTGCGTTGGGTGTGTTGGGTGTGTTGGGTGCGTTGGGTGCGTTGGGTGCGTTGGGTGTGTTGGGTACGTTGGGTGCGTTGGGTGCGTTGGGTGCGTTGGGTGCGTTGGGTGCGTTGGGTGCGTTGTGTGCGTTGGGTGCGTTGGGTGCGTTGGGTGCGTTTGGTGCGTTGGGTGCGTTGGGTGCGTTGGGTCTGTAAGGTGCGTTGGGTGCGTTGGGTGCGTTGGGTGCGTTGGGTGCGTTGGGTGCGTTCGGTGTGTTGGGTGCGTTGGGTACGTTGGGTGCGTTGGGTGCGTTGGCTGCGTTGGGTGCGTTGGGTGCGTTGGGTGCGTTGGGTGCGTTGGGTGCGTTTGGTGCGTTGGGTGCGTTGGGTCTGTTGGGTGCGTTGGGTGCGTTGGGTGCGTTTGGTGCGTTGGGTGCGTTTGGTGCGTTGGGTGCGTTGGGTGCGTTGGGTGCGTTGGGTGCGTTGGGTGCGTTGGGTGCGTTGGGTGTGTTGGGTGTGTTGGGTGCGTTGGGTGCGTTGGGTGTGTTGGGTGCGTTGGGTGCGTTAGATGTTTTTGGTGCGTTTGGTGCGTTGGGTGTGTTGGGTGCGTTGGGTGCGTCGGGTGCGTCGGGTGCGTTGGGTGTGTTGGGTGCGTTGGGTGCGTTGGGTGCGTTGGGTGTGTTGGGTGCGTTGGGTGTATTGGGTGTGTTGGGTGTGTTGGGTGCGTTGGGTGCGTTTGGTGCGTTGGGTGCGTTGGGTGCGTTGGGTGCGTTGAGTGTGTTGGATGCGTTGGGTGTGTTGGGTGTGTTGGGTGTGGCCCTCCATCAAAACTAAAGCAAAAATTCCTTCCTTCTACTGTGAAGAAAAGGTGACCTTAGTCACATGGCTAGAAAAAGGTGGGACGATGATTAACGTGGCGCAGTTAAGACCCCCCCCATCATTCCACCTTGTAATAATTGCATACGACCTCAGTTTACAGTTAAATGTCGAGCTTTTAAAACATGAGTAAGTCTTTTTGGTGTGAGGTGGATTTTAATTGTTGGAGTAAATTCCTGGAGGTTGGAGGTTCCCCCAGGCTGACAATTTCATGGAAAGATGTTTCTGAGGTGCCTCGCAAACTTCTACGCTGTGTTGAACTTTTATACGCCACCTCCATTTTTATTCTTTTCAATTACCTTAATTGTGTGATAATGTGCTTCTTTTTGTCTTTCTTTTTGTAAAGGATGAACAGAATGAACGGCAGTAAGGCTTTCTTTGTTTTGTTTCATTTATTTATTTATTGTCTGTAAAACATACCGTATTTTTCCGGACGCACCGGATGATAAGGCACACTGCCCATGAGCAAGTCTAGTCAAGTCTATTTTCATACAAAAGTTCAAGTTAAAGTACCAATGATTGGAGGACTCATGCAGATCCCAAATACAGATCAGCAGGTACCAGAAGGTAAGAAAAGTTGCCTTTGCATAATATTGTGAAACAAAACAGCAGATAATGTCTTACCTTATACACACAGCATAATAATACTCCTATGTTGAAGCACAGTACAATCCATCAAGTGGTGTGGCTTCATAGCTTACCAAAGTCCTACTAAAACATTTTCATACATTTGGTATAGTTGATGATTAGTTGACTAATCGCCAAGATAGTCAATGATTAGTCAACTAATCGCTATGATAGTTGATGATTAGTTGACTAATCATTAAGATAGTCTTTAATTATTTGGCTAATTGCTAAAATAGTCAATAATTAATTGACCAATCGCTAAGATAGTCAATGATTAGTCAACTAATCGCTAAGATAGTCAATAATTAGTTGACTAATCGCTATGATTGTTGATGGTTAATTGACTAATCACTAAGATAGTCAATGAAAAGTTGACTAATTGCTAAAATAGTCAATAATTAATCAACCAATCGCTAAGACAGTCAATGATTAGTCAACTAATGGCTAAGATAGTCAATAATTTGTCCACTAATTGCTATGATAGTCGATGATTAGTTGAATAATTGCTAAAATACTCAATAATGAATTGACCAATCGCTAACATAGTCAATAATTAGTCGACTAATCGCTATGATAGTTGATGATTAGTTGACTAATCGCTAAAATAGTCGATGATTAGTTGACTAAATAATAAAATAGTCAACAATTAATTGACCAATCGCTAAGATAGTCAATGATTAGTCAACTAATCGCTAAGATAGTCAATAATTAGTCAACTAATCACTATGATAGTTAATAATTAGTTGACTAATCGCTATGCTAGTTAATAATTAGTTGACTAATCGCTATGATAGTTAATGATTAGTTGACTAATCGCTAAAATAGTCGATGATTAAGTTGACTAATTGCTAATGTAGTCAATGATTAGTTGAATAATTGCTAAAATACTCAATAATAAATTGACCAATCGCTAACATAGTCAATAATTAGTCGACTAATCGCTATGATAGTTGATGATTAGTTGACTAATCGCTAAAATAATAGATGATTAATTGACTAAATACTAAAATAGTCAATAATTAATTGACCAATCGCTAAGATAGTCAATGATTAGTCAACTAATCGCTAAGATAGTCAATAATTAGTTGACTAATCGCTATGATTGTTGATGGTTAATTGACTAATCGCTAAGATAGTCAATGATAAGTTGACTAATTGCTAAAATAGTCAATAATTAGTCCATTAATCACTATTATAGTCAATGATTAGTTGACTAATTGCTAATATAGTCAATGATTAGTTGAATAATTGCTAAAATACTCAATAATGAATTGACCAATCGCTAACATAGTCAATAATTACTCGACTAATCGCTATGATAGTTGATGATTAGTTGACTAATCGCTAAAATAATAGATGATTAATTGACTAAATACTAAAATAGTCAATAATTAATTGACCAATCGCTAAGATAGTCAATGATTAGTCAACTAATCGCTAAGATAGTCAATAATTAGTCAACTAATCACTATGATAGTTAATAATTAGTTGACTAATTGCTATGGTAGTCAATAATTAGTTGACTAATTGCTAAGATAGTTGATGATTAGTTGACTAATCGCTAAAATAGTACATGATTAGTTGACTAAATGCTAAAATAGTCAATAATTAATTGACCAATTGCTAAGACAGTCAATGATTAGTCAACTAATGGCTAAAATAGTCAATAATTAGTCCACTAATCGCTATGATAGTCGATGATTAGTTGACTAATTGCTAATATAGTCAATGATTAGTTGAATAATTGCTAAAATACTCAATAATGAATTGACCAATCGCTAACATAGTCAATAATTAGTCGACTAATCGCTATGATAGTTGATGATTAGTTGACTAATCGCTAAAATAGTCGATGATTAGTTGACTAAATACTAAAATAGTCAATAATTAATTGACCAATCGCTAAGATAGTCAATGATTAGGCAACTAATCACTATGATAGTTAATAATTAGTTGACTAATCGCTATGATAGTTAATGATTAGTTGACTAATCGCTAAAATAGTCGATGATTAAGTTGACTAAATACTATAATAGTCAATAATTAATTGACCAATCGCCAAAATAGTCAATGATTAGTCAACTAATTGCTGAGATGGTCAATAATTAGTTGACTAATCGCTATGATTGTTGATGGTTAATTGACTAATCGCTAAGATAGTCAATGATAAGTTGACTAATTGCTAAAATAGTCAATAATTAATCGACCAAACACTAAGATAGTCAATGATTAGTCAACTAATGGCTAAGATAGTCAATAATTAGTCCACTAATCGCTATGATAGTCGATGATTAGTTGACTAATTGCTAATATAGTCAATGTTTAGTTGAATAATTGTTAAAATACTCAATAATGAATTGACCAATCGCTAACATAGTCAATAATTAGTCGACTAATTGCTATGATAGTTGATGATTAGTTGACTAATCACTAAAATAATCGATGATTAGTTGACTAAATACTAAAATAGTCAATAATTAATTGACCAATCGCTAAGATAGTCAATGATTAGTCAACTAATCGCTAAAATAGTCAATAATTAGTTGACTAATTGCTATAATTGTTGATGGTTAGTTGACTAATCGCTAAGATAGTCAATGATAAGTTGACTAATTGCTAAAATAGTCAATAATTAATCGACCAATTGCTAAGACAGTCAATGATTAGTCAACTAATGGCTAAGATAGTCAATAATTAGTCCACTAATCGCTACGATAGTCGATGATTAGTTGACTAATTGCTAATATAGTCAATGTTTAGTTGAATAATTGCTAAAATACTCAATAATGAATTGACCAATCGCTAACATAGTCAATAATTAGTCGACTAATCGCTATGATAGTTGATGATTAGTTGACTAATCGCTAAAATAGTCGATGATTAGTTGACTAAATAATAAAATAGTCAACAATTAATTGACCAATCGCTAAGATAGTCAATGATTAGTCAACTAATTGCTAAGATAGTCAATAATTAGTTGACTAATCGCTATGATTGTTGATGGTTAATTGACTAATCGCTAAGCTAGTCAATGATAAGTTGACTAATTGCTAAAATAGTCAATAATTAATCGACCAATCGCTAAGACAGTCAATGATTAGTCAACTAATGGCTAAGATAGTCAATAATTAGTCCACTAATCGCTATGATAGTCGATGATTAGTTGACTAATTGCTATTATAGTCAATGATTAGTTGAATAATTGCTAAAATACTCAATAATGAATTGACCAATCGCTAAGATAGTCAATAATTAGTCGACTAATCGCTATAATAGTCGATGATTAGTTGACGAATTGCTATTATAGTCAATGATTAGTTGAATAATTGCTAAAATAGTCAATAATTAATAGACCAATCGCTAAGATAGTCAATGATTAGTCAACTAATCGCTAAGATAGTCAATAATTAGTCAACTAATCACTATGATAGTTAATAATTAGTTGACTAATTGCTATGATAGTCAATAATTAGTTGACTAATCGCTATGATAGTTGATGATTAGTTGACTAATCGCTAAAATAGTCGATGATTAGTTGACTAAATGCTAAAATAGTCAATAATTAATTGACCAATCGCTAAGATAGTCAATGATTAGTCAACTAATTGCTAAGATAGTCAATAATTAGTTGACTAATTGCTATAATTGTCGATGGTTAGTTGACTAATCGCTAAGATAGTCAATGATAAGTTGACTAATTGCTAAAATAGTCAATAATTAATCGACCAATTGCTAAGATAGTCAATGATTAGTCAACTAATGGCTAAGATAATCAATAATTAGTCCACTAATCGCTACGATAGTCGATGATTAGTTGACTAATTGCTAATATAGTCAATGTTTAGTTGAATAATTGCTAAAACACTCAATAATGAATTGACCAATCGCTAACATAGTCAATAATTAGTCGACTAATCGCTATTATAGTTGATGATTAGTTGACTAATCGCTAAAATAGTCGATGATTAGTTGACTAAATAATAAAATAGTCAACAATTAATTGACCAATCGCTAAGATAGTCAATGATTAGTCAACTAATTGCTAAGATAGTCAATAATTAGTTGACTAATCGCTATGATTGTTGATGGTTAATTGACTAATCGCTAAGCTAGTCAATGATAAGTTGACTAATTGCTAAAATAGTCAATAATTAATCGACTAATCGCTAAGACAGTCAATGATTAGTCAACTAATGGCTAAGATAGTCAATAATTAGTCCACTAATCGTTATGATAGTCGATGATTAGTTGACTAATTGCTAAGATAGTCAATGATTAGTTTAATAATTGCTAAAATACTCAATAATGAATTGACCAATCGCTAACATAGTCAATAATTAGTCGACTAATCGCTATGATAGTTGATGATTAGTTGACTAATCGCTAAAATAGTCGATGATTAGTTGACTAAATAATAAAATAGTCAACAATTAATTGACCAATCGCTAAGATAGTCAATGATTAGTCAACTAATTGCTAAGATAGTCAATAATTAGTTGAATAATCGCTATGATTGTTGATGGTTAATTGACTAATCGCTAAGCTAGTCAATGATAAGTTGACTAATTGCTAAAATAGTCAATAATTAATCGACCAATCGCTAAGACAGTCAATGATTAGTCAACTAATGGCTAAGATAGTCAATAATTAGTCCACTAATCGCTATGATAGTCGATGATTAGTTGACTAATTGCTATTATAGTCAATGATTAGTTGAAAAATTGCTAAAATACTCAATAATGAATTGACCAATCGCTAACATAGTCAATAATTAGTCGACTAATTAATATGATATTTGATGATTAGTTGACTAATCGCTAAAATAGTCGATGATTAGTTGACCAAATAATAAAATAGTCAACAATTAATTGACCAATCGCAAAGATAGTCAATGATTAGTCAACTAATTGCTAAGAAAGTCAATAATTAGTTGACTAATCGCTATGATTGTTGATGGTTAATTGACCAATCGCTAAGCTAGTCAATGATAAGTTGACTAATTGCTAAAATAGTCAATAATTAATCGACCAATCGCTAAGACAGTCAATGATTAGTCAACTAATGGCTAAGATAGTCAATAATTAGTCCACTAATTGCTATGATAGTCGATGATTAGTTGACTAATTGCTAATATAGTCAATGTTTAGTTGAATAATCGCTAAAATACTCAATAATGAATTGACCAATCGCTAACATAGTCAGTAATTAGTCGACTAATCGCTATGATAGTTGATGATTAGTTGACTAATCGCTAAAATAGTTGATGATTAGTTAAATAAATAATAAAATAGTCAACAATTAATTGACCAATCGCTAAGATAGTCAATGATTAGTCAACTAATCGCTAAGATAGTCAATAATTAGTCAACTAATCACTATGATAGTTAATAATTAGTTGACTAATTGCTATGATAGTTAATAATTAGTTGACTAATCGCTATGATAGTTAATGATTAGTTGACTAATCGCTAAAATAGTCGATGATTATGTTGACTAAATACTATAATAGTCAATAATTAATTGACCAATCGCCAAAATAATCAATGATTAGTCAACTAATTGCTGAGATGGTCAATAATTAGTTGACTAATCGCTATGATTGTTGATGGTTAATTGACTAATCGCTAAGATCGTCAATGATAAGTTGAATAATTGCTAAAATAGTCAATAATTAATCGACCAATCGCTAAGATAGTCAATGATTAGTCAACTAATGGCTAAGATAGTCAATAATTAGTCCACTAATCGCTATGATAGTCGATGATTAGTTGAATAATTGCTAAAATACTCAATAATGAATTGACCAATCGCCAAAATAATCAATGATTAGTCAACTAATTGCTGAGATGGTCAATAATTAGTTGACTAATCGCTATGATTGTTGATGGTTAATTGACTAATCGCTAAGATCGTCAATGATAAGTTGACTAATTGCTAAAATAGTCAATAATTAATCGACCAATCGCTAAGATAGTCAATGATTAGTCAACTAATGGCTAAGATAGTCAATAATTAGTCCACTAATCGCTATGATAGTTGATGATTAGTTGACTAATCGCTAAAATAGTTGATGATTAGTTAAATAAATAATAAAATAGTCAACAATTAATTGACCAATCGCTAAGATAGTCAATGATTAGTCAACTAATCGCTAAGATAGTCAATAATTAGTCAACTAATCACTATGATAGTTAATAATTAGTTGACTAATTGCTATGATAGTTAATAATTAGTTGACTAATCGCTATGATAGTTAATGATTAGTTGACTAATCGCTAAAATAGTCGATGATTATGTTGACTAAATACTATAATAGTCAATAATTAATTGACCAATCGCCAAAATAATCAATGATTAGTCAACTAATTGCTGAGATGGTCAATAATTAGTTGACTAATCGCTATGATTGTTGATGGTTAATTGACTAATCGCTAAGATCGTCAATGATAAGTTGAATAATTGCTAAAATAGTCAATAATTAATCGACCAATCGCTAAGATAGTCAATGATTAGTCAACTAATGGCTAAGATAGTCAATAATTAGTCCACTAATCGCTATGATAGTCGATGATTAGTTGAATAATTGCTAAAATACTCAATAATGAATTGACCAATCGCTAACATAGTCAATAATTAGTCGACTAATCGCTATGATAGTTGATGATTAGTTGACTAATCGCTAAAATAGTCGATGATTAGTTGACTAAATAATAAAATAGTCAACAATTAATTGACCAATCGCTAAGATAGTCAATGATTAGTCAACTAATTGCTAAGATAGTCAATAATTAGTTGACTAATCGCTATGATTGTTGATGGTTAATTGACCAATCGCTAAGCTAGTCAATGATAAGTTGACTAATTGCTAAAATAGTCAATAATTAATTAACCAATCGCTAAGACAGTCAATGATTAGTCAACTAATGGCTAAGAGAGTCAATAATTAGTCCACTAATCGCTATTATAGTCAATGATTAGTTGACTAATTGCTAATATAGTCAATGATTAGTTGTAAAATTGCTAAAATACTCAATAATGAATTGACCAATCGCTAACATAGTCAATAATTAGTCGACTAATCGCTATGATAGTTGATGATTAGTTGACTAATCGCTAACATAGTCGATGATTAGTTGACTAAATACTAAAATAGTCAATAATTAATAGACCAATCGCTAAGATAGTCAATGATTAGTCAACTAATCGCTAAGATAGTCAATAATTAGTCAACTAATCACTATGATAGTTAATAATTAGTTGACTAATCGCTATGATAGTTAATAATTAGTTGACTAATCGCTATGATAGTTGATGATTAGTTGATTAATCGCTAAAATAGTCGATGATTAGTTGACTAAATGCTAAAATAGTCAATAATTAATTGACCAATCGCTAAGATAGTCAATGATTAGTCAACTAATTGCTAAGATAGTCAATGATAAGTTGACTAATTGCTAAAATAGTCAATAATGGCTAAGATAATCAATAATTAGTCCACTAATCGCTACGATAGTCGATGATTAGTTGACTAATTGCTAATATAGTCAATGTTTAGTTGAATAATTGAATAATGAATTGACCAATCGCTAACATAGTCAATAATTAGTCAACTAATCGCTATGATAGTTGATGATTAGTTGACTAATCGCTAAAATAGTCGATGATTAGTTGACTAAATAATAAAATAGTCAACAATTAATTGACCAATCGCTAAGATAGTCAATGATTAGTCAACTAATCGCTAAGATAGTCAATAATTAGTTGACTACTTGCTATAGTTGTTGATGGTTAGTTGACTAATCGCTAAGATAGTCAATGATAAGTTGACTAATTGCTAAAATAGTCAATAATTAATCAACTAATCGCTAAGATAGTCAATTATTAGTCAACTAATGGCTAAGATAGTCAATAATTAGTCCACTAATCGCTATGATAGTCGATGATTAGTTGACTAATTGCTAATATAGTCAAAGATTAGTTGAATAATTGCTAAAATACTCAATAATGAATTGACCAATCGCTAACATAGTCAATAATTAGTCGACTAATCGCTATGATAGTTGATGATTAGTTGACTAATCGCTAAAATAATCGATGATTAGTTGACTAAATACTAAAATATTCAATAATTAATTGACCAATCGCTAAGATAGTCAATGATTCGTCAACTAATCGCTAAGATAGTCAATAATTAGTCAACTAATCACTATGATAGTTAATAATTAGTTAACTAATTGCTATAATAGTCAATAATTAGTCGACTAATCGCTATGATAGTTGATGATTAGTTGACTAATCGCTAAAATAGTCGATGATTAGTTGACTAAATGCTAAAATAGTCAATAATTAATTGACCAATCGCTAAGATAGTCAATGATTAGTCAACTAATCGCTAAGATAGTCAATAATTAGTTGACTAATTCCTATGACTGTTGATAGTTAGTTGACTAGTCGCTAAGATAGTCAATGATTAGTTGACTAATTGCTAAAATAGTCAATAATTCATCGACTAATCGCTAAGATATTCAATAATTAGTCCACTAATCGCTATGATAGTCGATGATTAGTTGACTAATTGCTAACATAGTCAATGATTAGTTGAATAATTGCTAAAATACTCAATAATGAATTGACCAATCGCTAACATAGTCAATAATTAGTCGACTAATCGCTATGATAGTTGATGATTAGTCGACTAATCGCTAAAATAATCGATGATTAGTTGACTAAATACTAAAATAGTCAATAATTAATTGACCAATCGCTAAGATAGTCAATGATTCGTCAACTAATCGCTAAGATAGTCAATAATTAGTCAACTAATCACTATGATAGTTAATAATTAGTTGACTAATTGCTATGATAGTCAATAATTAGTTGACTGATCGCTATGATAGTTGATGATTAGTTGACTAATCGCTAAAATAGTTCATGATTAGTTGACTAAATGCTATAATAGTCAATAATTAGTCGACTAATCGCTATGATAGTTGATGATTAGTTGACTAATCGCTAAAATAGTCGATGATTAGTTGACTAAATGCTAAAATAGTCAATAATTAATTGACCAATCGCTAAGATAGTCAATGATTAGTCTAATAATCGCTAAGATAGTCAATAATTAGTTGACTAATTCCTATGACTGTTGATAGTTAGTTGACTAGTCGCTAAGATAGTCAATGATAAGTTGACTAATTGCTAAAATAGTCAATAATTCATCGACTAATCGCTAAGATATTCAATAATTAGTCCACTAATCGCTATGATAGTCGATGATTAGTTGACTAATTGCTAACATAGTCAATGATTAGTTGAATAATTGCTAAAATACTCAATAATGAATTGACCAATCGCTAACATAGTCAATAATTAGTCGACTAATCGCTATGATAGTTGATGATTAGTCGACTAATCGCTAACATAATCGATGATTAGTTGACTAAATACTAAAATAATCAATAATTAATTGACCAATCGCTAAGAGAGTCAATGATTAGTCAACTAATCACTATGATAGTTAATAATTAGTTGACTAATCGCTATGATAGTTGATGATTAGTTGACTAATTGCTAAAATAGTCGATGATTAGTTGACTAATTGCTAAAATAGTCGATGATTAGTTGACTAATTGCTAAAATAGTCGATGATTAGTTGACTAAATGCTAAAATAGTCGATGATTAGTTGACTAATTGCTAAAATAGTCGATGATTAGTTGACTAATTGCTAAAATAGTTGATGAGTAGTTGACTAATTGCTAAAATAGTCGATGATTAGTTGACTAATTGCTAAAATAGTCCATGATTAGTTGACTAATTGCTAAAATAGTCGATGTTTAGTTGACTAAATGCTAAAATAGTCGATGATTAGTTGACTAATTGCTAAAATAGTCGATGATTAGTTGACTAATTGCTAAAATAGTCGATGATTAGCTGACTAAATGCTATAATAGTCAATAATTAATTGGCCAATCGCCAAGATAGTCAATGATTAGTCAACTAATTGCTGAGATGGTCAATAATTAGTTGACTAATCGCTCTGCAAGTCGATTGTTAGTCAAATATGAAAGCAGTAGTTGTTTGCTGGCCTAATTTCAAAACATATAGATGGACATTTGCACGGACTAAGTTGTCAGTGCAGATTTTTGAATTGACATGGACGACTTCTCCAACTCCGCCTCATCGAGAAGAAGGTTTGTGAGCTGAAAAGTAACAAATATTGAAGGTAAGGGTTCATTAAGAGAGGAAATAACTCGCAGAGTGTTTATGGACACTTTGAAGGGTCCTTCCCAAATTCCTCCTACAAACTTTAAAGCTTCCCTTCAGTCAAAATGTCTCATTAAAGTGAAGAATTACGATTCAGGGACTTTAGTTTGGCTCCTGATGGCTTCAAGGAGTCAGATTATGATTGTTCTTCCTACATTTAAAAGACTTCTTGTGGTCTACATAACATGTCATGCTGGTTCTTGGCTCAACATTTTGCATGGACTATGTTTTATAGACCATCTTCAAGTCTCTTTAGTTTTGTTGGCGGTCTCACTTCGGACGGCTTCGAAGCAATTCTGGACCACCATCCGCCGCCTCAGGAAGGGGAAGCAGTGCAGTGTCAACACCGTGTATGGTGGGGATGGTGCTCTGTTGACCTCGACTGCGGATGTTGTGGATCGGTGGAGAGAATACTTCGAAGACCTCCTCAATCCTACCAGCACATCTTCCTATGAGGAAGCAGTGCCTGGGGAATCTGTGGTGGGCTCTCCTATTTCTGGGGCTGAGGTTGCCGAGGTAGTTAAAAAGCTCCTCGGTGGCAAGGCCCCGGGGGTGGATGAGATCCGCCCGGAGTTCCTTAAGGCTCTGGATGTTGTGGGGCTGTCTTGGTTGACAAGACTCTGCAACATCGCGTGGACATCGGGGGCGGTACCTCTGGATTGGCAGATCGGGGTGGTGGTTCCTCTCTTTAAGAAGGGGAACCGGAGGGTGTGTTCCAACTATCGTGGGATCACACTCCTCAGCCTTCCCGGTAAGGTCTATTCAGGTGCACTGGAGAGGAGGCTACGCCGGATAGTCGAACCTCGGATTCAGGAGGAACAGTGTGGTTTTCGTCCTGGTCGTGGAACTGTGGACCAGCTCTATACTCTCGGCAGGGTCCTTGAGGGTGCATGGGAGTTTTGCCCAACCAGTCTACATGTGCTTTGTGGACTTGGAGAAGGCATTCGACCGTGTACCCCGGGAAGTCCTGAGGGGAGTGCTCAGAGAGTATGGGGTAACGGACTGTCTTATTGTGGCGGTTCGCTCCCTGTATGATCAGTGTCAGAGCTTGGTCCGCATTGCCGGCAGTAAGTCGGACACGTTTCCAGTGAGGGTTGGACTCCGCCAGGGCTGCCCTTTGTCACCGATTCTGTTCATAACCTTTATGGACAGAATTTCTAGGCGCAGTCAGGGCGTTGAGGGGATCTGGTTTGGTGGCTGCAGGATTAGGTCTCTGCTTTTTGCAGATGATGTGGTCCTGATGGCTTCATCTGGCCAAGATCTTCAGCTCTCACTGGATCGGTTCGCAGCCGAGTGTGAAGCGACTGGGATGGGAATCAGCACCTCCAAATCCGAGTCCATGGTTCTCGCCCGGAAAAGGGTGGAGTGCCATCTCCGGGTTGGGGAGGAGATCTTGCCCCAAGTGGAGGAGTTCAAGTACCTCGGAGTCTTGTTCACGAGTGAGGGAAGAGTGGATCGTGAGATCGACAGGCGGATCGGTGCGGCGTCTTCAGTAATGCGGACGCTGTATCGATCCCTTGTGGCGAAGAAGGAGCTGAGCCAGAAGGCAAAGCTCTCGATTTACCGGTCGATCTACGTTCCCATCCTCACCTATGGTCATGAGCTTTGGGTCATGACCGAAAGGACAAGATCACGGGTACAAGCGGCCGAAATGAGTTTCCTCCGCCGGGTGGCGGGTCTCTCCCTTAGAGATAGGGTGAGAAGCTCTGTCATCCGGGGGGAGCTCAAAGTAAAGCCGCTGCTCCTCCACATGGAGAGGAGCCAGATGAGGTGGTTCGGGCATCTGGTCAGGATGCCACCCGAACGCCTCCCTCGGGAGGTGTTTCGGGCACGTCCGACCGGTAGGAGGCCACGGGGAAGACCCAGGACACGTTGGGAAGACTATGTCTCCCGGCTGGCCTGGGAACGCCTCGGGATCCCCCGGGAGGAGCTGGACGAAGTGGCTGGGGAGAGGAAAGTCTGGGCTTCCCTGCTTAGGCTGCTGCCCCCGCGACCCGACCTCGGATAAGCGGAAGAAGATGGATGGATGGATGGCGGTCTCACTTACATGCCTCCACTTCGACAGCGTTTTCTCCCCATCAGCCATGTCGTAGTTTTTTTTTTCGCGCTTTTATATGGAGTCTACTGACGGATACTGTAAGTGAGAACTATGCGCTACTTTGTATCACAAATAACAACAGCGGAGGATGCATGTGCATGTACAAGCCAGTCTGCCTCACAACAACAGGATAGAGGAAAAAGAAGGACCCTACTGACTATAATGTTGGACTACAATGACAGACTTGGGGTAAATCTTTAGCATGTATGGACAATCCGCTGACGTCACACTTGGGTAAAACGTCACAAATTGGGCACATTCCAAACGGTTATTAGGAACCACGGAATTGGGTCGGTGCTTTTAAAAATTACGAATTTCGGTACCCCTTCTTAGTTTTGCATAATAGGTCCCGTAGGACACCGTAGGAGGATACAATAACTCACCGGCATCATAATGTAAACAAAGATCTACATCTGACATCCACTGTAATGATACCAAGTACAGGAACGTATCTAGTCGATACTACTATGATTACATCCATATTTTTTCACTTTTAATAAATGTTTATTATGTTTATAATAGGGAAGCACGGTGGTACAGGGGTTAGTGCATGTGCCTCACAATACGAAGGTCCTGAGTTCAAACCCGGGTGTCCGGAGTTCTGTGTGGAGTTTGCATGTTGTCCCCGTGACCGCGTGGGTTCCCTCCGGGTAATAATAATAATAATAATAATAATAAATGTTATTTGTAAAAAGCACTTTACATTGAGTAAACAACCTCAAAGTGCTAAAAAATAAAAATAAAATAAAAAAGGAAATATAAAATAAATAAAAATAAAAACTAGAACAGCCAAATAGCTAAAACTAGTATGCATATATCTAAAAATAGACTTTAAAAAAAAAAAAGAAAAAAAGAAGGGTTTTTAAGCCTTTTTTAAAAGCATCCACAGTCTGTGGTGCCCTCAGGTGGTCAGGGAGAGTGTTCCACAGACTGGGAGCGGCGGAGCAGAAAGCCCGGTCTCCCATTGTTCATAGCTTTGTCCTTGGAAGTTGGAGGAGGTTAGCCTGTTCGGAGCGGAGGTGTCGTGTGGAGGATTTGGGGGTGAGCAGTTCTTTGAGGTAGAGGGGGGGCATTTCCATGGGTACTCCGGCTTCCTCCACCTCCAAAGACATGCACCTGGGGATAGGCTCCTCCCACCTCCAAAGACATGCACCTGGGGATAGGCTCCTCCCACCTCCAAAGACATGCACCTGGGGATAGGTTGATTGGCAACACTAAAATGGTTCCTAGTGCGTAAATGTGAGTGTGAATGTTGTCTGTCTATCTGTGTTGGCCCTGCGATGAGGTGGCGACTTGTCCAGGGTGTACCCCGCCTTCCGCCCGAGTGCAGCTGAGATAGGCTCCAGCACATCCCCCCCCCCCTCCCCCCAATATTTGTATATGCAAAAAGCGGGTCTTATATATGAAAAAAGTGCTATTTATATACAGCAAAAGGTGATATTCACATATTGAAAAAGGTGATATTTATATATGGAAAAAGGTGATTTTTGTATATGGAAAAAGCGGATATTTTATATGAAAAAAGTGATATTTATATATGGAAAAAGATGATATTTGTATATGCAAAAAGCGGGTCTTGTATATGAAAAAAGTGATATTTATATATGAAAAAAATGACATTTAAATATGGAAACAGCTGATATTTACATATGGAAAAAGGTGATATTTATATATGAAAAAAGCTGATTTTTGTATATGGAAAAAGCGGATATTTTATATGAAAAAAGTTATATTTATATATGGAAAGAGGTGATATTCATATATGGAAAAAGCTGATATTTGTATATGCAAAAAACGGGTCTTATATATGGAAAAAAAAGTGATATTTATATATGGAAAAAGGTGATATTCATATAATGAAAAAGGTGATATGTATTTATGGACAAAGCTGATATTTAAATATGGAAACAGCTGATATTTACATATGGAAAAAGATGATATTCATATATTGAAAAAAGTGATATTTATATATGAAAAAAGGTGATTTTTGTATATGGAAAAAGCGGATATTTTATATGAAAAAAGTGATATTTATATATGAAAAAGCTGATATTTAAATATGGAAACTGCTGATATTTACATATGGAAAAAGGTGATATTTATATATGAAAAAAGCTGATTTTTGTATATGGAAAAAGCGGATATTTTATATGAAAAAAGTGATATTTATATATGGAAAAAGATGATATTTGTATATGCAAAAAGCGGGTTTTATATATGAAAAATTGATATTTATATATGAAAAAAATGATATTTAAATATGGAAACAGCTGATATTTACATATGGAAAAAGATGATATTTATATATGAAAAAAGCTGATTTTTGTATATGGAAAAAGCGGATATTTTATATGAAAAAAGTGATATGTATGGAAAAATATGATATTTGTATATGCAAAAAGCGGGTCTTATATATGAAAAAAGTGATATTTATATATGGAAAAGCTGATATTTAAATATGGAAACAGCTGATATTTACATATGGAAAAAGGTGATATATTTATATATGAAAAAAGCTGATTTTTGTATATGGAAAAAGCGGATATTTTATGTGAAAAAAGTGATATTTATATATGGAAAGAGGTGATATTCATTTATGGAAAAAGCTGATATTTGTATATGCAAAAAGTGGGTCTTATATATGGAAAAAAAGTGATATTTATTTATGGAAAAAGGTGATATTCATATAATGAAAAAGGTGATATGTATTTATGGAAAAAGCTGATATTTAAATATGGAAACAGCTGATATTTACATATGGAAAAAAGGTGATATTTAAATATGGAAACAGCTGATATTTACATATGGAAAAAGGTGATATTTATATATGAAAAAAGCTGATTTTTCTATATGGAAAAAGCGGATATTTTATATGAAAAAAGTGATATTTATATATGGAAAGAGGTGATATTCATATATGGAAAAAGCTGATATTTGTATATCCAAAAAGCGGGTCTTATATATGGAAAAAAAGTGATATTTATATATGGAAAAAGGTGATATTCATATAATGAAAAAGGTGATATGTATTTATGGACAAAGCTGATATTTAAATATGGAAACAGCTGATATTTACATATGGAAAAAGGTGATATTCATATATTGAAAAAAGTGATATTTATATATGAAAAAATGTGATTTTTGTATATGGAAAAAGCGGATATTTTATATGAAAAAAGTGATATTTATATATGGAAAAAGATGATATTTGTATATGCAAAAAGCGTGTCTTATATATGAAAAAAGTGATATTTATATATGAAAAAGCTGATATTTAAATATGGAAACAGCTGATATTTACATATGGAAAAAGGTGATATTTATATATGAAAAAAGCTGATTTTTGTATATGGAAAAAGCGGATATTTTATATGAAAAAAGTGATATTTATATATGGAAAAAGATGATATTTGTATATGCAAAAAGCGGTTCTTATATATGAAAAAAATGATATTTATATATGAAAAAGCTGATATTTAAATATGGAAACAGCTGATATTTACATATGGAAAAAGGTGATATTTATATATGAAAAAAGCTGATTTTTGTATATGAAAAAGCGGATATTTTATATGAAAAAAGTTATATTTATATATGGAAAGAGGTGATATTCATATATGGAAAAAGCTGATATTTGTATATGCAAAAAGCGGGTCTTATATATGGAAAAAAAGTGATATTTATATATGGAAAAAGATGATATTTGTATATGCAAAAAGTGTGTCTTATATATGAAAAAAGTGATATTTATATATGAAAAAAATGATATTTAAATATGGAAACAGCTGATATTTAAATATGGAAAAAGGTGACATTCATATATTGAAAAAGGTGATATTTATATATGGAAAAAGGTGATTTTTGTATATGGAAAAAGCGGATATTTAATATGAAAAAAGTGATATTTATATATGGAAAAAGATGATATTTGTATATGCAAAAAGCGGGTCTTATATATGAAAAAAGTGATATTTATATATGAAAAAGCTGATATTTAAATTTGGAAACTGCTGATATTTACATATGGAAAAAGGTGATATTTATATATGAAAAAAGGTGATTTTTGTATATGGAAAAAGCGTATATTTTATATGAAAAAAGTGATATTTATATATGGAAAAAGATGATATTTGTATATGCAAAAAGCGGGTCTTATATATGAAAAAAGTGATATTTATATATTAAAAAAATTATATTTAAATATGGAAACAGCTGATATTTACATATGGAAAAAGGTGATATTTAAATATGGAAACAGCTGATATTTACATATGGAAAAAGGTGATATTTATATATGAAAAAAGCTGATTTTTGTATATGAAAAAGCGGATATTTTATATGAAAAAAGTTATATTTATATATGGAAAGAGGTGATATTCATATATGGAAAAAGCTGATATTTGTATATGCAAAAAGCGGGTCTTATATATGGAAAAAAAGTGATATTTATATATGGAAAAAGATGATATTTGTATATGCAAAAAGTGTGTCTTATATATGAAAAAAGTGATATTTATATATGAAAAAGCTGATATTTAAATATGGAAACAGCTGATATTTACATATGGAAAAAGGTGATATTTATATATGAAAAAAGCTGATTTTTGTATATGGAAAAAGCGGATATTTTATATGAAAAAAGTTATATTTATATATGGAAAGAGGTGATATTCATATATGGAAAAAGCTGATATTTGTATATGCAAAAAGCGGGTCTTATATATGGAAAAAAGTCATATTTATATATGGAAAAAGATGATATTTGTATATGCAAAAAGTGTGTCTTATATATGAAAAAAGTGATATTTATATATGAAAAAAATGATATTTAAATATGGAAACAGCTGATATTTACATATGGAAAAAGGTGATATTTATATATGAAAAAAGGTGATTTTTGTATATGGAAAAAGCGTATATTTTATATGAAAAAAGTGATATTTATATATGGAAAAAGATGATATTTGTATATGCAAAAAGCGGGTCTTATATATGAAAAAAGTGATATTTATATATTAAAAAAATTATATTTAAATATGGAAACAGCTGATATTTACATATGGAAAAAGGTGATATTTAAATATGGAAACAGCTGATATTTACATATGGAAAAAGGTGATATTTATGTATGAAAAAAGCTGATTTTTGTATATGAAAAAGCGGATATTTTATATGAAAAAAGTTATATTTATATATGGAAAGAGGTGATATTCATATATGGAAAAAGCTGATATTTGTATATGCAAAAAGCGGGTCTTATATATGGAAAAAAAGTGATATTTATATATGGAAAAAGATGATATTTGTATATGCAAAAAGCGGGTCTTATATATGGAAAAAAAGTGATATTTATATATGGAAAAAGATGATATTTGTATATGCAAAAAGTGTGTCTTATATATGAAAAAAGTGATATTTATATATGAAAAAGCTGATATTTAAATATGGAAACAGCTGATATTTACATATGGAAAAAGGTGATATTTATATATGAAAAAAGCTGATTTTTGTATATGGAAAAAGCGGATATTTTATATGAAAAAAGTTATATTTATATATGGAAAGAGGTGATATTCATATATGGAAAAAGCTGATATTTGTATATGCAAAAAGCGGGTCTTATATATGGAAAAAAGTCATATTTATATATGGAAAAAGATGATATTTGTATATGCAAAAAGTGTGTCTTATATATGAAAAAAGTGATATTTATATATGAAAAAAATGATATTTAAATATGGAAACAGCTGATATTTACATATGGAAAAAGGTGATATTTATATATGAAAAAAGCTAATTTTTGTATATGGAAAAAGCGGATATTTTATATGAAAAAAGTTATATTTATATATGGAAAAAGATGATATTTGTATATGCAAAAAGCGGGTCTTATATATGAAAAAAGTGATATTTATATATGAAAAAGCTGATATTTAAATATGGAAACAGCTGATATTTACATATGGAAAAAGGTGATATTTATATATGAAAAAAGCTGATTTTTGTATATGGAAAAAGCGGATATTTTATATGAAAAAAGTTATATTTATATATGGAAAGAGGTGATATTCATATATGGAAAAAGCTGATATTTGTATATGCAAAAAGCGGGTCTTATATATGGAAAAAAGTCATATTTATATATGGAAAAAGATGATATTTGTATATGCAAAAAGTGTGTCTTATATATGAAAAAAGTGATATTTATATATGAAAAAAATTATATTTAAATATGGAAACAGCTGATATTTACATATGGAAAAAGGTGATATTTATATATGAAAAAAGCTGATTTTTGTATATGGAAAAAGCGGATATTTTATATGGAAAAACTTATATTTATATATGTAAAAAGATGATATTTGTATATGCAAAAAGCGGGTCTTATATATGAAAAAAATTATATTTATATATGAAAAAGCTGATATTTAAATATGGAAACAGCTGATATTTACATATTGAAAAAGGTGATGTTTATATATGAAAAAAGCTGATTTTTGTATATGGAAAAAGCGGATATTTTATATGAAAAAAGTGATATTTATATATGGAAAAAGATTATATTTGTATATGCAAAAAGCGGGTCTTATATATGAAAAAAGTGATATTTATATATGAAAAAAATGATATTTAAATATGGAAACTGCTGATATTTACATATGGAAAAAGGTGATATTTATATATGAAAAAAGCTGATTTTTGTATATGGAAAAAGCGGATATTTTATATGAAAAAAGTTATATTTATATATGGAAAGAGGTGATATTCATATATGGAAAAAGCTGATATTTGTATATGCAAAAAGCGGGTCTTATATATGAAAAAAGTGATATTTATATATGAAAAAGCTGATATTTAAATATGGAAACAGTTAATATTTACATATGGAAAAAGGTGATATTTATATATGAAAAAAGCAGATTTTTGTATATGGAAAAAGCGGATATTTTATATGAAAAAAGCGGGTCTTATATATGAATAAAAGTGATATTTATATATGGAAAAAGGTGACATTCATATATTGAAAAAGGTGATATGTTTTTATGGAAAAAGCTGATATTTAAATATGGAAAAAGGTGATATTCATGTATGGAAACAGGTTTATATATATACAGCAAAAGGTGATATTCACATATTGAAAAAGGTGATATTTATATATAAAAAAGGTGTAATTCATATATTGAAAAAAGTGATATTTATATATGAAAAAAGGTGATTTTTGTATATGGAAAAAGCGGATATTTTATATGAAAAAGGTGATATTTATATATGGAAAAAGACGATATTTGTATATGCAAAAAGCGGGTCTTATATATGAAAAAAGTGATATTTATATATGAAAAAAATGATATTTAAATATTGAAACTGCTGATATTTACATATGGAAAAAGGTGATATTTATATATGAAAAAAGCCGATTTTTGTATATGGAAAAAGCGGATATTTTATATGAAAAAAGTTATATTTATATATGGAAAGAGGTGATATTCATATATGGAAAAAGCTGATATTTGTATATGCAAAAAGCGGGTCTTATATATGAAAAAAGTGATATTTATATACAGCAAAAGGTGATATTCACATATTGAAAAAGGTGATATTTATACATGGAAAAGGTGTAATTCATATATTGAAAAAGGTGATATTTATATATGAAAAAGTTGATTTTTGTATATGGAAAAAGCGGATATTTTATATGAAAAAAGTGATATTTATATATGGAAAAAGATGATATTTGTATATGCAAAAAGCGGGTCTTGTATATGAAAAAAGTGATATTTATATATGAAAAAAATTATATTTAAATATGGAAACAGCTGATATTTACATATGGAAAAAGGTGATATTTATATATGAAAAAAGCTGATTTTTGTATATGGAAAAAGCGGATATTTTATATGAAAAAAGTGATTTTTATATATGGAAAAAGATTATATTTCTATATGCAAAAAGCGGGTCTTATATGTGAAAAAATTGATATTTATATATGAAAAAGATGATATTTAAATATGGAAACTGCTGATATTTACATATGAAAAAAGGTGATATTTATATATGAAAAAAGCAGATTTTTGTATATGGAAAAAGCGGTTATTTTATATGAAAAAAGTGATATTATATATGGAAATATATGATATTTGTATATGCAAAAAGCGGGTCTTATATATGAAAAAAATGATATTTATATATGAAAAAGCTGATATTTAAATATGGAAACAGCTGATATTTACATATGGAAAAAGGTGATATTTATATATGAAAAAAGCTGATTTTTCTATATGGAAAAAGCAGATATTTTATATGAAAAAAGTGATATTTATATATGGAAAGAGGTGATATTCATATATGGAAAAAGCTGATATTTGTATATGCAAAAAGCGGGTCTTGTATATGAAAAAAGTGATATTTATATACAGCAAAAGGTGATATTCACATATTGAAAAAGGTGATATTTATATATGGAAAAAGGTGATATTCATATATTGAAAAAAGTGATATTTATATATGAAAAAATGTGATTTTTGTAAATGGAAAAAGCGGATATTTTATATGAAAAAAGTGATATTTATATATGGAAAAAGATGATATTTGTATATGCAAAAAGGGGGTCTTATATATGAAAAAAGTGATATTTATATATGAAAAAAATGATATTTAAATATGGAAACAGCTGATATATACATATGGAAAAAGGTGATATTTATATATGAAAAAAGCTGATTTTTGTATATGGAAAAAGCGGATATTTTATATGAAAAAAGTTATATTTATATATGGAAAAAGATGATATTTGTAAATGCAAAAAGCGGGTCTTATATATGAAAAAAATGATATTTATGTATGAAAAAGCTGATATTTAAATATGGAAACAGCTGATATTTACATATGGAAAAAGGTGATATTTATATATGAAAAAAGCTGATTTTTGTATATGGAAAAAGCGGATATTTTATATGAAAAAAGTGATATTTATTTATGGAAAAAGATGATATTTGTATATGCAAAAAGCGGGTCTTATATATGAAAAACGTGATATTTATATATGAAAAAGCTATTTAAATATGGAAACAGCTGATATTTACATATGGAAAAAGGTGATATTTATATATGAAAAAAGCTAATTTTTGTATATGGAAAAAGCGGATATTTTATATGAAAAAAGTTATATTTATAAATGGAAAGAGGTGATATTCATATATGGAAAAAGCTGATATTTGTATACGCAAAAAGCGGGTCTTATATATGGAAAAAAAAAGATATTTATATATGGAAAAAGATGATATTTGTATATGCAAAAAGTGTGTCTTATATATGAAAAAAGTGATATTTATAAATGAAAAAAATGATACTTAAATATGGAAACAGATGATATTTACATATGGAAAAAGGTGATATTTATATATGAAAAAAGCTGATTTTTGTATATGGAAAAAGCGGATATTTTATATGAAAAAAGTTATATTTATATATGGAAAGAGGTGATATTCATATATGGAAAAATCTGATATTTGTATATGCAAAAAGTGTGTCTTATATATGAAAAAAGTGATATTTATATATGAAAAAAATGATATTTAAATATGGAAACAGATGATATTTACATATGGAAAAAGGTGATATTTGTATATGCAAAAAGTGTGTCTTATATATGAAAAAAGTGATATTTATATATGAAAAAAATGATATTTAAATATGGAAACAGATGATATTTACATATGGAAAAAGCGGATATTTATATATGAAAAAAGCTGATTTTTGTATATGGAAAAAGCGGATATTTTATATGAAAAAAGTTATATTTATATATGGAAAGAGGTGATATTCATATATGGAAAAATCTGATATTTGTATATGCAAAAAGCGGGTCTTATACATGGAAAAAAAGTGATATTTATATATGGAAAAAGATGATATTTGTATATGCAAAAAGTGTGTCTTATATATGAAAAAAGTGATATTTATATATGAAAAAAATGATATTTAAATATGGAAACAGCTGATATTTACATATGGAAAAAGGCGATATTTATATATGAAAAAACCTGATTTTTGCATATGGAAAAAGCGGATATTTTATATGGAAAAAGTTATATTTATAAATGGGAAGAGGTGATATTCATATATGGAAAAAGCTGATATTTGTATATGCAAAAAGCGGGTCTTATATATGGAAAAAAAGTCATATTTACATATGTAAAAAGGTGATATTTAAATATGGAAACAGCTGATATTTACATATGGAAAAAGCTGATATTTAAATATGGAAACAGCTGATATTTACATATGGAAAAAGGTGGTATTTATATATGAAAAAAGCTGATTTTTATATATGGAAAAAGCGGATATTTTATATGAAAAAAGTGATATTATATATGGAAAAAGCGGATATTTTATATGAAAAAAGTGATATTATATATGGAAAAATATGATATTTGTATATGCAAAAAGCGGGTCTTATATATGAAAAAAGTGATATTTATATATGAAAAAAATGACATTTAAATATGGAAACAGCTGATATTTCCATATGGAAAAAGGTGATATTTATATATGAAAAAAGCTGATTTTTGTATATGGAAAAAGCGGATATTTTATATGAAAAAAGTTATATTTATATATGGAAAGAGGTAATATTCATATATGGAAAAAGCTGATATTTGTATATGCAAAAAGCGGGTCTTATATATGAATAAAAGTGATATTTATATGTGGAAAAAGGTGATATTCATATATTGAAAAAGGTGATATTTATACATGGAAAAGGTGTAATTCATATATTGAAAAAAGTGATATTTATATATGAAAAAAGGTGATTTTTGTATATGGAAAAAGCGGATATTTTATATGAAAAAAGTTATATTTATATATGGAAAGAGGTGATATTCATATATGGAAAAAGCTGATATTTGTATATGCAAAAAGCGTGTCTTATATATGGAAAAAAAGTGATATTTATTTATGGAAAAAGGTGATATTCATATTATGAAAAAGGTGATATGTATTTATGGAAAAAGCTGATATTTAAATATGGAAACAGCTGATATTTACATATGGAAAAAGGTGATATTCATATATTGAAAAAAGTGATATTTATATATGAAAAAAAGGTGATTTTTGTATATGGAAAAAGCGGATATTTTATATTAAAAAAGTGATATTTATATATGGAAAAAGATGATATTTGTATATGCAAAAAGTGTGTCTTATATATGAAAAAAGTGATATTTATATATGAAAAAAATGATATTTAAATATGGAAACAGCCGATATTTACATATGGAAAAAAGTGATATTTATATATGGAAAAAGCTGATTTTTGTATATGGAAAAAGCGGATATTTTATATGAAAAAAGTGATATTATATATGTAAAAATATGATATTTGTATATGCAAAAAGCGGGTCTTATATATATGAAAAAAGTGATATTTATATATGAAAAAGCTGATATTTAAATATGGAAACAGCTGATATTTACATATGGAAAAAGGTGATATTTAT